>NC_033798.1:19781818-19844768 GCF_001876935.1 Asparagus officinalis | reverse complement strand
TATATATATATATATATATATAAAATTGTAAACACTCATTTAATTAATGAGTAAACATATCTTAAATAATATTTACACAAAAATAATTTATTTATAGAATATATAAATATATTCATAAATTTTCCACAAAAATCATTTTAAACTCATCCTATATAAGAAGAACTTATAAAACAACAAAATAAAAAAATCATTTTAATTTTTTTTGGCATCCAAGCATTCTTGGTGCGATACTGTCAAAACAAAAATAATATAAATGACCTTTACGATTGTAATTTGTACAATGAAAATGTTGAAATGATTTACGTTGACCAATTGGTTGTGCACGTGAATCATTTGTAAAAATAGATTTTTCTTTAAAATTGTTTTGCAAATGGGAAACTCTTCTCAAATCAAAACAAAACTTGGTCAAATGACCAAAACGGCCATAAAATCACATTTATACACATGGGCATCTTTATGATGATCATTAAGTGTGTGTACATATGAAGATGAAGTTTGATGGGATGCACAAACATGATTAGACTTGATGGCCTTTTGTGTATTATAACAAAATTTAGCAATATGGCCTTTACGGCCACAAATTGAATACTTGTAAATCTTGTTATACATATGTGTATAGTGTGTAGGTTTCTTGGAAGAATTTTCACGGGACTTTGCACATAAGTCCATAAGTTTGTTGCTATTAACAATGCAAGTTTTTAATGTTGAATCTAAGGTGGATATTCTATTTTTAACATGATTCAACTCATTATTTTTTACATAAGCATTGTTATTAGAAGTAGAACATGCATGATCATTTTTGAAAGAATTAAGCTCTTTTCTAATATTCTTAACTTCTAATATGGTATCACATTTATCATGAAACAAACTAGCATTTTCCAATGTTAATTTTTCATTGCTTTCCTTGAGATTTACATTTTTTACTTGCAATGACATCAAACTTATAGGCTAGAGTTTCATGAGTGGATTTCAATTCAACATGCTTGCTTTTTAAGTCAATAAAGCTACGTTGTAATTTCTTATAATCATGCATCAATAATTCATAACCATGTGCGAGTTCATCAATAGTAAGATCATTTTTGTTATCGGACTCGCATACCTCACTAGGGCTATCGCCTAGTGGCTAAGTGCATGATGATGATGCTCCAATAGAATTTAAAGAGGAAGTCGTCAAAGCTTGTCGGATCGCCTTCAAGTTCCCTTGATGTGCTTCTATGAATTTTTACAATTTGTAAGCACTATCAAAAAGAATCAAGCTTGTTAGATAAAGATGAATCAAAAGCATTGTGTAAAATATCTAACAAGAGCTTGTTCATTGTAAATATTTTATGATCATTTTTACTCCACTTGAATTTCTCCGAAGTGGGTACAATATAAGCACAATCTATAATTTTTCACAAATCAAAGTGTCTAGATATAACAAATAGCTTAAATCTAACACACCATTGAGCATAGGGAAACTTATCTAAATGATGAGCAATATTAATAGCATAACCTAAGCTAGGTGCACCGTGCATATCCATAATGTGTTATGCAAGCAAAAAGAAATATCAAAACAAGATTAGCAACAATATGAAAGCTTGGATCTTTAACTCAAGGCGGTTAAGCCACAAATCAAAGAGCCCGTGTCCTCTTCCTCAAGTGCTCGAATTTACAACCTCTATAGGCTTTACAACCGATGCTACTCCTCTTGGAATCAACCTCATCTCTCACCAACCACTCCTCTCGGTGTACAAGTATAATACAATGTGTAATTCACAATTAAGGCTCAAATACAAATGATTTGTTTTCTATAATGGATGATAACACAATGTAAGCTCACTCTCACAATATCACAATCCCACAACCCAATATATAATGTATGAAATACTAAAAGCTCAAATAGGGATGTGTGCGATAAAATGAGTTCAATAAAATCTAACTCAAATAATAAACTAGCCTAAAAGCTCAAATAGGGATGTGTGCGATAAAATGAGTTCAATAAAATCTAACTCAAATAATAAACTAGCAATGATATAGATATGAAAATCAAGAATAAAATACTAGATAAATGAGTTAGGAAAACTTCTCTATAAACACAAAGAGAGGATGAGAGTGATTAAGGATGAAATTCTCAATTGACAATGTATGCCTCCTCTTTGTAAACAAACACCAAACTTGAAAAGAAACTTAAACGATCTTTTTAAACCCTTTGAAACTCTTGTTAAAACCCACTTAGATAATTTTAGAAGTGAAACAGTAAGGGGGTATTTATAGGATGAAAAACCAAAGCCCAAAAACCAAGAAAAACCAACAAAAAGACAAAAAATAGAAAGCTGGAAAAACTAACCGTTACAGGCATCAGCTGACTGATATTGTTCATCAGTCGACTGATGAGCTGACCGTTACAAGCAACTGGCAGTTCATCTGTCGACTGATTACTCATCAGTCGACTAATGAGTAATTAGTCGACTGATAGTTCATCAGTTGTTAAAACAGATAGTTTTGATAATTCTGGGTGTTTTCATTAGTCGACTGATAAGGATCATCAGTCGACTGATAACAGGTTTTCAGCTTGTTATGAATAGTAAAAATAAATTTCAAACCTCTTTTAAAAATAGCAAATAAATTCTAAAAAATATAAAACTTTAGAAAAACTTTATAAACATAAATATGAACATGTTAGAAAAGGAATTTTTTAATTTGCACTTACCATTTGTGAAATCTCAGAAATATTCAAAAAACACTAAAATACACTTACCATTTGTGAAATCTCAGAAATATTCAAAAAACACTAAAATACATGTGTATTTAAACATGTTAAATTTGACATTTTGCTCAAATCAAGTTTTAATACATGTGTATTTAAACATGTTAAATTTGACATTTTGCTCAAATCAAGTTTTGAAAACTTGTATAATATTTTTATGGACTTAATGAAAGATGTTTATAATGTTTGTTTAGTCCAAAGCATATTAAAATATATTTTGCATAAAAACACCTATGATTTGAGAAATTTCACAAATAAATGTGTGTATAAATTTGAGTTTGAAGAATTTGCACACATTACATATAAACCTATACTAAATATACCAAGAGTAAATCATATGAAGCTTAAACTTGATTGGTTGACTTGGTTTGCATAGGCTTCAATATCAATGCAGCTCATTTTCATGTGTATATTAAACAACACAAAACCAAAATACTAAAACAAATATTAGTTATAAATTGTTTATTAAATCATTATCAAAACAAGAAGGCCAACACCAAGAGCTTGGTGTCATTGCGAGTAACCCCAAGGCATGAAGACCAATCATTAGGAGCTTAGTCGGTCTCGACTCAAAAGACCTTGGTACCCTCCCAAGATAAATCAAGGCACACAATGACACGGCCGACTCGTAAGACCTTGGTATCGCTATGAATAAAACTAAGATACTCCATCAAACTCTAAGACCTTGGTATCCTCTCGGGATAAAACCAAGGCACACAACGACACGGCCGACTCAAAAGACATTGGTATCACTTTAAGTAAAACCAAGGCACTCCATCGACTCTAAGACCTTGGTACCCTCTCGAGATAAAACTAAGGCACACAATGACACAACCGACTCGAAAGACCTTGGTATCAATTTGAGTAAAACTAAGGCACTCCATCAACTCTAACACCTTAGTACCCTCTCAGGATAAAACTAAGGCACACAACAACACGGCTGACTCGAAAGACCTTGGTATCACTCTGAGTAAAACCAAGGCGCTCCATCGGCTCTAAATACCTTGGTACCCTCTCGGGATAAACCGAAGGCACATCATCAGCTTGGTCATCATCGACTCAAAAGGCCTTGGTATCACACTATTACTTGAGTAAAACCGAGGAACTTTGCCAACTAAAAGACCTAGGAACCTATTCAGGATAAAACCAAGGTTTGCTGATAGCACAGACCTTGATGCCATCACAGAAGTCCACAACATCGAAAGCAGTCATGATACTTGTCATACACACAGTTGAGTCGCTTCGACCTAGAGAACCAACTCATTTCAATTATAAATCTCAAAACAAGGGAAATTGCAAATAAATATAAATAGAAACAAAGAGGCATGCTAGACAAGAAGACAAAAACACAATTGTCATTCATATATCAATATATTTACATCACTATCTAAATTGGTATTTACATTGACAAAAAAAGAGAAAGATACATGAAGCTTTAAAGGAGATTGGTTCGGATCAAGAGTAAGATTGGGCTAGGTGGCACCTGACTCTGGGTTGAAGTCAGCTGAGAAGAAGAAGGGATATCCTCTTCATCTTGATCAGAGCTTACTTCCAACTCCTCGACTCCCTCATCCCCATTGTCAACATCCAGGACTAACCTGCCTCCTTTCATCTCTATCTCCTTCAAGAAATCATGGTAATTGTCAACTCGGGAGGGATAATGGAGATGATTTGGGCTTGGTCGAGATTCGTGAGGGAGCTGGCCCAAGAGGAAGTCAAGGCTAGCTTTACAAGCTAGAGCTACCCCCTATCTTGACTAGAGGGCTGTCGTGGTGTTTATCCACGACTTCCACCCTAAAGGCCTCAGACTCAAGATAACTGAGGCGACCCTGTAGTGCTTGAACTTCAACGAGAAGCGACTCTCACTGCTTCTTGACCTCCAATGCCACTCGGGTCACCTCTTTCTTTAGCAGCTCATGGGCATCCACCTCCTCTTTAAGCTATATCTGGAGATTATCAACTTCTAGGCGAGTAGACTGGGTGCATTCAAAAGCAATCCTGCTCTCTCCCTCTCAAGTTCAAGCTCACTCTCCAGGTATTTCACTCGGCCATCTCGCTTGAGAATCTCATGCTGAAGATGGCTGATGTCTTCTTTAAGCTTCTTAATGGTGGTCGACTTCTTATAGTTGTGGGCCTTGAGTTCCTCGATCATCTTGTCCTTAGTCTCTATCTCTCAATGTCACTTGCCATCACTCCATTTCTAGGCATCCAGCTCAACCTCCATGGCAGTAGCTTTCTTCTAGGTCTTCTCCTTAGCCGCCCTGTCATCCTCCCGCACCTCTTGAAACATAACGGGAGGTCTCATGTGAGCTAGAGCTGAGAGAGCAACTCTTGCTCAATCAGAGACCCCTGCAAGAGATAACCCATTAGGGCTTGGTGAAGACTAACAATGTGCATCCCCTCAAGGAATTTGTCATCCCTGGGGAGATAAAATTGCTCCAAGGCCCGAGCATGGACCATTAGGGCCTCCAAGACCGAGCTTTTCTTGTCAAGAGACCACTTGGCCACGTATTGGTTGTCCGAGGATGGCTCCCTATCATCTCGAGGGCTATCTATGGACGAGTCTATTGGCATATTCTTCAGCAGCCCCCACACATTCAGGTCAAGCTCGTTGATACGATGGGGAAACGACCACTGGAAGTTGGTCCCTAGAGTTAGAGCTTCCCCAGTCGACTCTTGGCTGGTGAATATGGGTTGCCCTTCCTCGGCCGGTGCCTTGCCTGGCCTCTGGACGCGGCTCAAGTAGGGAGCTTGTGTTGTCTCCTCTTCAGGCTCGAACCTCGCCTCCTAGGCTCGAGCATTCCTTTTCCTACAAGCCTAGCAGTGGATGCTTCATCAAGTACGATAATCTCGGTTGGCTTAGAGAGGGGAGCGCTTGGAGCTGGAGGGTGTTGGCTGATCTTCCCTGATGAGGGCAGGAGCGCTTGCTTCCACTCCTCCTTCTGACCGAGCCCGAGCCAGCTTGATACTTCCATGAGGACCTCGATCACTCACTTTCCCTAGCCTTCGCCTCTTCTTATTCTCCTATCTAGCACTCGGCCTTACTAGTCCAGCCGCCATCTCGGCAGCATTCGCCACCACTGCCTCAGCCTCTTCAAGAGCCAACTCACCGCTCAAACACTTTTGGGGCCTAATTTTCGACCACGGTTGTGCCTCATTGCATTCTTCAACATTGGATCCACAATTGTCGAGTAGAGTTGCCCTCGAAGATTCATTTCTAACTCCATTCTTTCATAGCTATGCTTAAATCACCAGATTGATAAAGAGCTATAAGATCTTTCCTTTGCGCATTTAATTGATAATGATTTTTGCATTACAAACTTTTTTTTATATGATCATGTGATTGGATCTGTGCGGCACATGCAAGCTGGATTGAGTCGAGGGTTATGGTTACTAGCTGGGAACAAGGGTTATAGCTATGTGAGATGGATTAGTGTAGATGACTAGTTTGAGTAGACTAGGGTATTGTCCCATATCACTTACAGGATTAGGGTTTGTATTCTAGGAATTCTCATGTAGCGTGAAGGAAAAGTGGATTTAGATTTATCCAAACCGCTATAAAATCCTCTGTGTTTTATGATTGTGGTTGCTCAATTTTTATATTGTTTATTTTTTGGTGCATCTCTTTATAATTATTTTAATTTGTCAAAACATTTGTGCATCCCTATTTTCTCATTCCTACGATTACAGCTAAGGGGCTGTTTGTTTGCCTAAAAAACAGAGGGAAATCAAAGAAATGGAAAACTATTTCTAAGAAAAATTGTTTTGGGAATGTTTGGTTGGAGAAAAAAAAAGGAAATCAAACAAATGGAGATGAGATGATGTTAGTTGTTACCTTATTATAGGATGATGTGAGTGATTTTTTAAGAAAAAATGTTTTGATGTTGTTTGGTTGGCGAAAAAATAAGGAAATGAATTACAAGAAATCTATTTCTTGTAATAGGTTGTTTTCTTTTGTTTGGTTCATTCTTAAAAATAAGAAAATAGATGAGATGAGATGAGTTGTCATTATATTATTGGATGATGTGACCCACACTTAAGGAAATTGTTTTCCTAGTTTTTTGGGAGGAAATGAGTGGAAATAAAATGTTAATGAGATGAGATGAGTTGTCACCATCTTATTGGATGATGTGAGTGATTTGAAAGAATGAGATGAGATGAGTTGAGTGATGTTGTGGATAAAAATAATATTTTATTAGATATGATGGATGAGTTGTTGGGTAAAAATAATATTTTATTAGATATGGTGGATGAGTTGTTGGATGAAAATATTTTTTATTAGATGTTGTGGATGAGTTATTGGATAAAAATAATATTTTATTGGATGTTGTGGATGAGTTTTAGGGATGAAAATGTATAAAATTATACTTTTTGAGATTTCTACTTTTTCATTTCCATTCCTTGGTTTTTAGGAAATAACCAAACAGACCCTAAATATGCCAACATGGTAAATTGGCCCATAAAAAAAGGGAAAAATATGTCCAGGCCCTAAAAACAGAAACTTCATGTGCTGCAACCCCTCTTAGTTTCCCCCATGTGATTCAGCCTCTTGAAGTATGACACTTTGTACTGCAGCCCCTTTTTAGCAATTATTACATGCCAGCTAAGCTAAAATCCCCAAAATAACCTTATCTCATCTCTTAAATCCCTCAAACCCGGCTCTCTCATCTCCCTATGTTAGTTCTAGCTAGTTGGGCAAGTTAGAACTAACAATATTCGAAGTGATATAACGAGAGATAGAAAATGAGCCCAAGTGAAAGGAAGATATCGTGTGATAGACAATATAAAGGGCTACACACGGGAGAAGACAGTGGTAAAAACGGAGACCGGAGGTGGCCAAAAAACGCCCGCGAAGTCGGCACGGCGCTGCTATTTTCTGCTCGCTGCTGCCGTCGAGTGATGTTTCGGACGTTACCGAGAGAGATAGAGACCGAGTTAGAGAGTGATACAAATTAGAGGTGATAGGCAACATATAGGACTAGTCAACAAAGAAGAAATTGACGAAAACGGAGATTGGAGGTGATCGGAAAGTGCGTGCGAAGTCGGCACAAAACTGTAGTTTTCTACAGTGTAATTTCTCGCCGTTCGGATTTGTTCTTCACTGTTCGGTGCTTTTCACAGCTGTCCGGGCTCGCCGGATGTGGGAGGAGGTTGTCGGGGTCGTCGGGGTGTCTTGGTGGGCTCCGCCGGAGGTGGGAGGAGCTTTTTCTCAAGTTAGTTCTAGGCTCTTGGACTCTCAAGTTAGTTCTAATTTGCCCCCATGTTAGTTCTAACACGCCCCATGTTAGTTCTAACACGCCCCATGCTAGTTCTAACTAGTTCTAGTTCTAATTCATCTTAGTTCTAGGTTCTTGGGCTCTTAAGTTAGTTCTAATTTGCCCCATGTTAGTTCTAATTTGCCTCATGTTAGTTCTAATTCGCCACATGTTAGTTCTAGCCCACCCCATGTTAGTTCTAACTTTCCCCATGTTAGTTCTAACTTTCCCCATGTTAGTTCTAACACATCACATGTTAGTTCTAGCCCCCCCATGTTAGTTCTAGCCCGTCTCATGTTTGTTCTAGCCCGTTGGGCAAGTTAGAACTAACAATATTCGAAGCGATATAACGAGAGGTAGAAAATGAGCCCAAGTGAAAGGAAGATACCGTGTGATAGACAATATAAAGGGCTACACACCGGCGAAGACGGTGGTGAAAACGGAGACCAGAGGTGGCCGAAAAACGCGCGCGAAGTCGGCACGGTGCTGCTATTTTCTGCTCGCTGCTACCGTCGAGCGATGTTTCGGACGTTACCGAGAGAGATAGAGACTGAGTTAGAGCGTGATACAAATTGGAGGTGATAGGCAACATGTAGGGCTAGTCAACAAAGAAGATATCGGCGGAAACAGAGATTTGAGGTGATCGGAAAGTACGTGCGAAGTCGGCACAAAACTGCAGTTTTCTACAGTGTAATTTCTCGCCGTTCGGGTTTGTTCTTCGATGTTCGTAGCTTTTCGCCGCTGTCCGGGCTTGCCGGAGATGGGAGGAGGTTGTCGGGGTGTCTCGGTGGGCTTCGCTGGAGATGGGAGGAGCTTTTTCTCAAGTTAGTTCTAGGCTCTTGGGCTCTCAAGTTAGTTCTAATTTGCCCCATGTTAGTTCTAGCACGCCCCATGTTAGTTCTAACTAGTTCTAGCTCTAATCATCTTAGTTCTAGGCTCTTTGGCTCTCAAGTTAGTTCTAATTTGCCCAATGTTAGTTCTAATTTGCCTCATGTTAGTTCTAATTCGCCCCATGTTAGTTCTAGTCCGCCTCATGTTAGTTCTAACTTGCCCCATGTTAGTTATAACTTGACCCATGTTAGTTCTAACTTTTCTCATGTTAGTTCTAACACGTCTCATGTTAGTTCTAGCCCGTCACATGTTAGTTCTAGCTAGTTGGGCAAGTTAGAACTAACAATATTCGAAGCGATATAACGAGAGATAGAAAATGAGCCCAAGTAAAAGGAAGATACCGTGTGATAGACAATATAAAGGGCTACACACCGGCGAAGACGGTGGTGAAAACGGAGACCGGAGGTGGTCAAAAAATGCGCGCGAAGTCGGCACGGCGCTGCAGTTTTGTGCCGACTTTGCACGCACTTTCCGATCATCTCCAATCTCCGTTTCCGCCGATTTCTTCTTTGGTGACTAGCCCTACATGTTGCCTATCACCTCCAATTTGTATCACGTTCTAACTCGGTCTCTATCTCTCTCGGTAACGTTCGAAACATCGCTCGACGGCAGCAACGAGCAGAAAATAGCAGCGCCGTGCCGACTTCGCGCGTGTTTTTCGGCCACCTCCGGTCTCCGTTTTCACCACCGTCTTCGCCGGTGTGTAGCCCTTTATATTGTCTATCACACGGTCTCTTCCTTTCACTTGGGCTCATTTTCTACCTCTCGTTATATCGCTTCGAATATTGTTAGTTCTAACTTGCCCCCAACTAGTTAGAACTAACATAGGGAGATGAGAGAGCTGAGTTTGAGGGATTGAAAAGATGTGATAAAGTTATTTTAGGGATTTTAGCTTAGCTGACATATAATAATTGCTAAAAAGGGGCTGCAGTACAAAGTGTCATACTTCAAGGGGCTGAATCACATGGGGAAAACTAAGAGGGGCTGCAGCACATGAAGTTTCTGTTTTTGGGGCTGGACACATTTTTTCCAAAAAAAAATCCAAAAACCTCTAAAAATAAAGACAAACACTCTTGGTAAACAGGAAACACGTCACTATCACGTTGGGTAGTGAAGCCCGATGATCCAACGGATGAGATCATCCAAAGGGTAAATATCATCGGATTCGCTCCCACAAGTTCCTATCGAGTCCATCTCCCGCTGTCCCCCCGCTATATATACAAACCGACCGGGGAAAAGCTCGTCGGTAGACGACCCCTCTTTAAATTCTTCATCGGTGGTAAGCTTAATTTCACTCTCCTCTCCTCTCCTCTCCTCTTACCGTCGAATTCATAGTCAAATTTAGGTTTTTTTTCCTTCTAATTTAAGGTTTTATTCAAGCTTTCCTGTTGTGGATCAATTTTTAATTAATTTGAGAGGAGATTATGTTCAAGTTTCATCTGTGTTTCTCATTCTTCTTGGTTGATCTTTTAAGCTAATTTAGGCGCGTGATTCTAATATCGATGCAGTTGCTGTTTTTAGTTTAGGGCTTATGTGGTTTTTATTTGGACTTTCCCATAACTACAAAGGTTTTGCTAAAGTTTTAGGGGTTTTAGGTTTTTCCTTTGATTTTTTAGGTTAGTTTTTGGATTTTTTTTTTTGAGGTGTAATTCTTATATTCTTGCAGCTGATGTCGAATTTCCCGCTAATTCTGGGCTTTTGAGGGTTTATTTGAGTTTTCCCCTCAGTCTATGGATTTACGGATTTTGAGGTTCTTTTTTGAAGGTTTTCCTTTGTTTTCCTCTGATTACATGTTCGATTCGATTCATCGCGGTTTAGGGGGGTTTTTTTTTGATCGGATTTTTTGTAAAGATACTGGTCATGTGATCAAATTCAAATCTTTTGAGATTTTTTAGGTTTTATGTTAAATTCATAGTTGGTTTCCGGTTGTTTTGGCATCAATCTAAGTTGAAGCTGATCTCTTATAAATCCGATGTATTTGATAACTATGGTTATTGTTTCTAAAACTGTCAGTTAATCTACTTACTAAGTTTGCTCCAAGTCTGTTTTCAAATTATTAGATTTTTTTGCTGTAATTTCCTTTAAAATTATCATACTCATTGGTTTGTAATTAATCTATTTTTTATTTTCCTCAAATTAATTTGATTTGGATTGGCAGGTCAACATGGGAACTGCACTTAGGGCTTTTATTCCGTTTCTTGCCCTCTCAGTACTTGTCCTTCCTCTGGTTCTTCCTGCTTCGGCTGAAGGACTAATAAGAATTGGCCTGAAGAAGAAACCTTTGGATGAGAACAGTAGGCTTGCAGGCCATCTCTCTTCTAAGGAAGGAGAGCTCTTAAAGAGCTGGAGAAACGGCCGACGAGGAGGTCTCAGTGATGGATCAGACCCCTCCGATATCATCTCCCTCAAGAACTACATGAACGCTCAGTACTTTGGGGAGATCGGTATCGGGACTCCCCCACAGAAGTTCACGGTGATATTTGATACTGGCAGCTCTAACTTGTGGGTTCCATCTGCCAAGTGCTACTTCTCGGTGAGTTTGGAGAAATTGGGCAGTAGTTATATTTATTCTGCGAGCATCTTTGGATTTACTGTTTTTTAATTTGTTTTGCAGATTGCTTGTCTGTTTCATTCTAAGTACAGGTCAAGTCGGTCAAGCACATACCAGAAGAATGGTTGGTCTATGCTTTTCCTTTGACCTTTTGATTTCTTGAGGGTTTTTTGATTGCGTGTTTCATTAATTGCATGTCTTCTTAGTTATAAAATCGCTTGTTTTACTTGATTATAAATGAGTTTTCCTGCTTTATTTTACAGTGTAATACCCTTTGTGAGCCATATGAATAACTGTAACATTTGAAAGCTATTTATAGAAATGTCCTTTATTAAATTTATGAGGCACTTAGCTTATATGTACTTGTTATATTTGTTAAGCTATCTCTGCACCTTACAATATGTATATGATATCTGTTCATGTTCTTTTCAATGTTTACGTGGTGCTCTTGTCGGATTTTTGATGATCAGGGGAGGCCGTCAAACTTGTTCAGACTTCAGAGTATCTTTTAGTAGCCTTCTGCTATGCTTTAGTCAACTGTAGAAGCTGATTTCTGTTGGTGTTATCCGAGTTATTGCTGAAGTTTCAATCAATCTGGGTGCTTAAATCTAGCGCTAAATGATACCGTATCTTTGTACTTTCAAGAATAGAGTTTTAACTTGTGGATCTCTGTGATCATATAACTTGAGCATTAATTTGAAATTAGGATGTACGTCTCTTTTGCTTCATGATAAATAGTTTGATATAACAATTTTTAATTCATAGGTATTACTGTAGCAATTCCTTTCTTTTGTCAGGCTTGTGTGCTTTTAATTGGACTTGTTGGCATAAATACTGCTCATTAGATGTTTCTTTTTCGTTGATTTTTTTTTGTATATATTGTACTCATTTTAATACTCACCTGCCAAATGGGGGTACTTCCTCCTAAACTTGATCAGTAATTTCTGAATCTGACACAATATGATTTAGATTTCTGTCATCTCTACAGGAAAATCTGCAGCAATTCACTATGGGACTGGATCAATAGTTGGTTTCTTCAGTGAAGACAATGTTGAACTAGGTGACCTTGTTGTCAAAGGCCAGGTTTGTATTACTATGACCGCTTACAGCTTATTTGTTCTAGTCAGGCATGAGTTTTGTGGTTGAATGACACTCATGGCGAGATATTTAGGAATTTATTGAAGCCACGAGAGAGCCAGGTGTCACTTTCTTGGCAGCAAAGTTTGATGGCATACTTGGGTTAGGATTTAAAGAAATCTCAGTTGGTAATGCAGTCCCTGTGTGGTAAGCTTTTCTCATTTTACCAGTGTATACAGAATGATGCTCTAGCTTTATGTGCGTTAATAAGTAATTGAATCTTAGCTTCCAAAGTCTGGTGTTGGTTGCCAAAAGTTCATTTGGTCAACAGCATTGGTCACCAAAGTATTGGCATGATGGCATCTTGATCCGACATTAAGGTCAACAGCATTGGTTCCTAGGGAAGCCAACATGGTCTAAAGTTCATTTGGTTTCAAATTAATTAACAGCTAAAGTCAATTGCAAACTTTCAGAATTAATTATTAATTCCATATAGCAATTAGAAAATTGCACCCATAACCATATTCGCGGACCTAAAAACTTTTGGGATACCCTATGGAGAGATGGGACACCTCAACTTAGAGCATCTCTTTATGAAATAACAAAATCTATAATATTTCTGTATAAGCGTGAGTAGTGTCTGTGGTCTGTATATTTTCTTCTAAAAAGACAGGCATGATCTACTACTGAAATTTTCACTTATAAGTACATGGTTTGTAATCGAGAGATCTTTTAGTGCTCAATGCAATGTCTTTTGGTGAGGTCTCATTTGATGAGGGTCCATTTGATTACTCTTTGGATATATGAGTTTTCCTGAGTTAATGCAATTGAGAATAAAAAATCTGCACATCCGGTCCATTTGATCTACTACATGCAGTTTCATAGTTGCTTCATATCACGTCTTGGAGAAAATGTAATTCTCTTAGCAAGCTTCTGAAGAAGCATATATGCACTTTACTCGTAGTGTAAGCATTGTAACTTTCCACTAGCACAAAAGGCTTTATGGAAAGCATCTTGCTGATAGGTTGATTGGCTGGGGAATTTTTTCCAATCTACTGAGGGGCAAGGGGGTCACAGGCCCCCTCGCTTGGCTCAATTGCAGTATATATACACTCTTTTATAGTTTAGTAGCTCCTCCTTGGCTACAAAAGAAAACTTAACATACAATTCTTCAAATCTCCTTCATGATCTCATATAATATTTATACTTATGTTTGAGGTTACAACTTTTTTTAATGGAAGTTTGGGGCTTAAGACTTATTGATAGTGAAGGGAATTAATATAACGAGAGAAGTGTATGAGAAACAAGTGATAGGTATAAATTAAAAATCTATCTAGAAGGCTGCAGCGCCAGATGAAAGAGTCACAGATCCGCTGAACATAAAGTGTTTCTCTTGATGCTAGCAGTAGCTAATTGTACATTCTATAGTTGATAGAACGAAAAACAGTAATTTCTAAGTTATTCTTGAAAACCTAGTTCTTTTTAGATATGATCTTTAAGAGGATGTCTAAATATGTCATGGTTGAATTTTTAAAATATTTTTGCTTTATTTTCAGTTTGCCTAAGATTGTATTGTCAATTACACAAATATACTATACAAATCTGATTGCATCTAATTTGTTATTGTTACCTTTTTCCTTTTGTAAACAATCATTTGATAAATAGTATTTGGTTGGAATTTAGAATTAGAGACCCTGTTTCTGTCTCTAAATATATCTTCAATTATCTAATGTGACTATTATTGCAATAATTTTTAGTACTTTTTTATAGGAGAACCGGGGTTGGCCTCCCAAGCTCTAACTCTAGGCTACGCCACTGCTCCAATCTAATGGGGTTTTGTCTAGGTTGCTAGTTGGTTAGTCATAGCGTTTTGTTAAACCTTGTATTTAGTGGTGGAAATGCACCAAACATTTAATAAATAGCTCGGTGTTTATTCTCTTAAATATTCGGTTATATTTGATTCGACAGCTCATTTAACAATAATCGAATATTTTTAGTATTATTCGGTCATAAATGAATAGAACTTGACCATAGGTATATTCGATTTGTTTGTTTAATAAACTATCCATTTATATTTTACGCTTTAATCCAATAAATTTTGTTTATTACATTCTCTAGGCGTTCTACACATCCCAATATATTTGTGTTCATTCCAACTCCAAACTACGCTACCGCTCCAATCTAATGGTGTATTGTCCAGGTTGATAGTTGGTCATAGAGTTTTGTCAAACCTCATATTTAGGGGCGGAAACACACCAAATATTTAACAAATAATTTGGTATTTAATCTTTTAAGTATTCGGTTATATTCGATTCGATAGCTCATTTAATATTAAACATATATTTTTTAGTATTCACTTCATAAAGGAATAGAATTTAACTGTAGGTATATTTGATTCGTTTGTTTAATAAACTATTTGTTTATATTTCCTTATACTTTAATCCTATAAATTTTATTTATCATGTTCTGTAGACATCCTAAAAATTTATTATGCATAGCTTGATATAAATAGTTTTTGATATTTGAATATTATGTTTTTTAGTAGGTTGCATATTCAGTGGCGGTTTTCCCTTTTTTATTCTTTAATTACAACAATTGATAGTAAATGCCATGGTTATAGAAAACTTGGGCGCTGGACTAGCACCTAGGTAGATTTCTTTCTTCATTTAGGTGGTGGTGGTGGAGGATGTTTTGCTAAAGGTCGAAGGAGGTAGAGGAGGTGTTCATAGTTGGCGGATGGATGAGTTTGGAGGATGTTGAGGCTGCAACGGAGAAAATCACGATCAAGTCCCAAAAGGCGTAGTCTACGTATTTAGACCATGCACCCCTAGGCGCTTCCAAAACTTAGGTGGGTAGTCTAGGTATCGCCTAGGTGCTAGGCGAGCGGTCTAGGTTCCGCCTAGGCCTAGGCGTACGCTCAAGCGGGCTAAGCAGAGGCTTCTTAAACATTGTGCAAGACCAGGATAGGATAATAAATATTTATCATTATCTACAGAATATGAACTGAATTCTTAAAGAGTAAGTAAACACTAGCAATTTGACAATAGTTTTCTAATATTCGAATACTATTTGAATCGAATTCGAGTGCAAGTTTCCTATTCGTTTTGAATTTATATACGAATTTGAATAGTCAACTATGAACAGAAAATAAATACGAATAGTGGGGTATTAGATTCGAATTTGGTTCATTCCATCCCTACTCGGCGGCTTCAATGTCACCAGAGATTCAGTTTTCATCTTATTCATAGCAAGTGGGATATTCAATTCAAATTCGATTCATTTCGACATCGCGGATATGCAGTCGCAATTCGACATGTCTGGTGTTTCTTCCATAAATCATCCGGATTTACGCCGTATAGCAACAGATCATGGTTTCGAGGGTCATCCATTATGAAAAGACTTTCCTCTGAGTGGATATGTGGAAGTATGCTATGATGATCCAGAGAAACATGTAGTTTCTGAACCCATTGGGATGACCCAAGAATTTTGCTATTTCGATTTTGCTAGTCCTTGGGAACAATGTAGCGATGGATAATTCAAAATCATAGGTCCAGCCCTAGATCACCTACAAAGAACCACTTGCAATTGCCTTTCAACACACCACATCTCTTAGACACTTGGTTTGGCAAATTAAGTTGGATTTTGTAGCAATTTGATTTCTTTGTTTGTCTTGCCTAGGTTCTTTGGAACCTAGATCGAACAACTGCTTCGCCTTGGCCTCCTTTATTCTTGCTTTTTCTGATGCTGCAATTTTTATTGGTTGCGTGGTTCTTCAACAATCGCCCAAAAAGTGTCTTTACTATGGCTTGACTTCTGTTCTCGAGCAAGCTAGTAATTTCTCGATTTTTTCTTGTGGTGATAATTTACTTGTGAATATTGATGACCCATCCTTCTTGATCGTCCTTTCTCACTTGTCGCCATGTCGCTGGGCTCCAACACCTTGTCTTTGGCAACTCTGTGTGACTAGTAGTCTAAATCTCAGCATACTCTTGGACAACATCGACCTTGGTACCATTGCATAACATGGTCTTTTCATCTCACTGGAAAATTTTTTATTTATTGTCGTTGGTTGTGAAGCCTCTTTTATCTTCTGTCGTTCGCGAATATCTTTTATTTTCATAAGTCACTCGCGAAGTTCTTTTTCTTGGCATTATTTTCACCTCTACTATTTAGCTGTTGACTGTTAATGGGATTGAGTTCGTGTCAGTCTCACTTTTACATTGATAAGAGTGAGATACCACGAGGAGAAAATTATTCGATTCTTTTCGAGAGAAGCTGGATTTCACTAATCTCTACCCTTCAGCTTGAGGAGAGCGTAGTGGAAGATCTCATATTATTTGTTGCCTTTAATAAAGGTGTCTACTTTCAATGTAGTAGTTAAATGTAGTATCCTTCTATCTAGGACTTCGCTGTGTTATATGTTTCCATTCATGGAGATTCTACAAAGTGTGAGTACGGTGGTATTGCCGACTTTTTCATGGTCAATAAAAATATAGATTTTCTCTCTTTCTTTTATTTCAACAGTTACAAAGATATACTTCCTTCTAATATATTTTATAAAATAAAAATTACACTCCACTAGAGGTTGCTGGATGCATAGAGTCAGTATACTCATAGGTCATGAGAATCATGACACTGATAGAGGATTTACATACTCAGCCTTCTTGCAGGTATAATATTGTTGAACAAGGTCTTGTTAAAGATCCTGTTTTCTCCTTCTGGTTGAACCGGAAAGCAGTGGATGGTGAGGGAGGTGAAATTGTTTTTGGAGGAGTTGACCCAGCTCATCACAAAGGTGAACACACTTATGTCCCTGTTACTCAGAAGGGTTATTGGCAGGTAGGTCCCTAATTCTTTGTTGTTTTGACCACTGTGGACAATTCTTTTAATGTAGAGCTTGTCTATGTCAAGATTGTTTTCTTGACTTGTAACTTTGTTATGGGCTTCATCAATGCAGTTTGACATGGGAGATGTTCTTGTTAGGGGCCAATCGACTGGTAACCGTTGAATCCCCTCCATATTATATTGACTTGTTGTGGATATTTATTTTCTGAATTTGGACCTGCCTTAACATTTATTATTTCCAGGATTCTGTTCTGGAGGTTGTGCGGCAATTGCAGATTCTGGAACTTCTTTGATTGCTGGTCCAACAGTATGTATTTGTACTCTACATTTGCATAATAAATCGGCTTTTCACCTATTGTTCTTCTTCCATAAGACAATGCTAAAGTGTACTCAAAAGGGTATTTGAGTACTTTCTATACCTATTCCCCTCATCCTTCTTGGAAGGATAGATACAGATGATGATACTCAGCTTTTTTGCTTCTTGGTATCTAGCTACTCTACGATCATTTGCGTCACCTTGAGAGTTGAATTTTACGTCTTCCTTTCATGCTCTTCTATTCACAGTTGATTCTGAATTGTTGCTTAGCTTTTTAAGTTGTTACCTTTTCCTGAGCACGACTTGCACATGAGCATATAATTAGCTGTACAAGTAAAGTCCAAAACGTTATGCTTACCTTTAACACGGTTACCTTCTCCTAAGCACCATTTGCATGTGAATTTATGGATAACTTTACAAAATATCATGTTTATGATCTTACTTTCTATCTCGATAAACATTGAAGCAGGTCAAACTACTTAGTATCTGAAAATATAACATGCTTCTAATTGTTGATTTGGTTGCTTATTATCTGAAATATCTCATCTAAACTTGTAAGTTAAGGTGAGGGCAAGTTACTGGTGGGTGCTTCTATGTAATATCAAAGAGGTCTCCCTGTAAACTGTTTCATACCTTGAGTTCACCAACTGTTTACAGTCCTCATATATTTGTTATTTTATCCTGCTTTCCTTAGAAAAATTCTCTTAGATGTTTTCCCCATAGGGAATTGGTCCATACGTCAGTTGAGTTTTTTAAAATGGCACGACCACCAAACATGTCACATGTCTAGTTTAATCCTTCATGGTTCCCCATCTCGTAGACCTTTGTACCAAATGTGTTCATTGATTTTCATTTTTTTCTGCAGTAACTTCATATATTTTATTATGATATTTTATGGAAAGCATTCATATACTATACATGTGTGTGTAGGCTATGAAGCACGGATACTCCCCCGATGGCCACGAATCTGTGTCTGACATGAATCAGACACGGATTCGTGCACGACACGTGAAAGACAGGTGTCGGACACGGGTCAACGGGTTAATTGAGGGGGACACGGTCAAACAAGGGGCGGGATACGATTTGGATTCGCCGAACAAAGAAAAAACGCTGAATGCAGACAACCTGTAACCCGAAACCCAAACTCAAAAGGCTAAAAACCCTAATGTTCACTTACCTCAGTCCTGCCGCTCGCCCTCTTCATCCATTGATCTCTTCTCTCAGATCTCGTGCTCATCCTCGTTGTCCTCGCCCTCGCCGAGATCAGATCTCGTGCTCCACTCGTCGCTTGTCCCGTCGCTGCTCTCGTGCTCCTTGGATAGGCTCCACCCGTCGCTCGTCCTCGCCGAGATCAGATCTCGTGCTCTAAAAGACAAAACTCGTAACCGAAACCCAAACGCAAAACAAAACCCTAATATTTTCACTTGCCCGAGTCCCACCGCCGCTCGTCCTCGTCTTCTCTCAGATCTCGTCGCTCGTCTTCTCTCAGATCTCGTCACTCGTCTTCTCTCAGATCTGTCGCTCGTCTTCTCTCAGATCTCGTCGCTCGTCTTCTCTCAGATCTGTCGCTCGTCTTCTCTCAGATCTCGTCGTCCTCGTCCATCGATCTTGTCTCTCTCTCGATCTCTTCGTCTCTCTTTCTCTTTGTCTCTCTGATTCTCTTTCTCTCGAGACGCTAAGGATTTTGGGAGCTTGAGAGTTGCGGCTGATGAGGGAACGCTTAAACCCCTAGAAGCAGTTTATATACAAGGCAGATGACCTCTCGCAACCGTTAGATAATATTTGGATTAATTTCAACCGTTGGATAGATTACTGATGGGTTAATTGCATAGTGGTCTCTTAACTCATCTTTAATTGCCAAATAAGCCCTCACACTTTCACTATTTGTTTATTAGTCCGTTAAGTCTTCAGTTTTCTTACCAATTAGTCCCTCGTGTTAAGTGGTGTTATTATAAATTTTTTTATATATAATAATAATTTTTAAAAAATTCCTTGTCGTATCATCGTATCCTATTTTTTTGGATTTTGCCGCATCCTGTATCCGTGTCGTATCCGTGTCTCGTATCCGCATCATATATATGTATAATGTATGTATATAAAGATGCCCTGTGCAATATAGGTTACAGAACATTATGCTTATAGTTTTTCCTTTTCCGGAGAGAGAACTTCATTTTAGTTTAATTGCGACTAGTTTTTGTAGTGCATGAGGCTTCAGCATTCAGCAATGATTTATGTTCACTAAGTAGTTTTACACAAGTTGCTATTGAACTGCATTTTTGATGCTTTATTTCTCTGAATCTTGGTGAAGTGGTAAGTTTACGGATGCATCCAGAGTCTTTCAGAATTATAATACCTTCATCAAGTTTTATTTTGCTTCAAGCATGATATATCAGACGTAACAGGAGAGCTTGTGCTCTCTTTCTCAGGGAACTTAGGTAAGTAGTTTGATGGTCGGTTTCTTGAATGATTTGATTATCTTGATTATGATGCCCCAACAGTTGTACTCTAAGAAGTAGCGTCTGGATTTTGCAGGATTTTGTAATGTCTTAGCATGTCTTCTACAAATTTGATCCTTCAATGTTAACTTCTAGGCAGTGTCTTAGAAGCAAAAGGCGAGGTTAATGCAATGAGGTCCTATCTTGCCTTAGGCAAAGGGCGTCAAAAAAGGGGTGATCGCGTGAGTGAACCAAGGCGATAAATATTCAAAAAAAATTATACATATATATAAATAATATGCAAATATCAATAAATAGCAGCAAGACAAATTAATCAGTACCAAGTTTTGAAAGTTGCAAATCTAATAATTTTTAAGCCATCTAAATGAAATGATAAGTAATTTAACAATTACTAAATAGTAATATTAACTAGTGCTGATAACACAGATTATTAAGCGGCAAACTTTGAACTTTAAGGTTCAAATTTTGGCATGTCCTCAAAATGATACAGGTAACAAAGTACATCACAACAAAAAGGTAAAAAAACTTGACCAACAAAAAAAGAAATACAAAAATTAAATAATAAAAATAAACTTTACTTTATCGGACATCTTTTACACCCTCAAAATTATGAACCAGAGACAAACACCATGCATCTTGCATCATATGCCTTAGATTAGCGCCACGCCTAAGGCGCCAAGGCAAGGTCATGAGGCGCTAAGGCGAGCTCTTGTGGTGTCAAAAAGTGGTGGCCTTGGTAACCTTCATCGCCTGGCAATGCGCAATACGCTAAGTTAGAAGATTGCCTTGCGTAAGCGCCAGAGGCGCTAAGGCACATCACCTTTAAAACATTGCTTCTAGGTTCCTTGGCCTGAAGGAAGAGCCCACACCTTTTGCCGGTTTTACCGGTCCAAGTAGATGACTATCAGTGGCCCAAGCCTGAGTAGATAATTATAAATACACATGGGCAGAAACAGTGTTTTTTTCGCTGCTGCTTTTTTCCTGCTGGGGGGGAGGGGGATTGGGGGTTTCGTTATGCGTGCGTGCATGCATGCAACTAGGATATTGATTTAGTAATCCATCCTTCTCTGATTTGTAAAGCTGATGTAATTACTTTTGCTATTTAGAATCATTCGTTCACCAAGGTGGTGAGATTAAGAATGATATGATCAAGTAAGGATTGTTAAAAGTGGATGGATGCTTCTGGTATCCTCTGTAATCATAGGATACCTATGAAATTGAAGAACAATTTTTACAGGACAGCTATGCTTTGTTGTTCAGAATGTTTGGCAACTACGAAACAATATATTGCAAAAAATAATTGTTGTAGAAATTTGAATGTTGCAATGGACGTGTGGATATGCTAAAAGAAAATGTTAAGAAATGAGGGCACTTACAGGAAGTTAGATGTTGATTTGATTGAGTTTAAAATGCTAGAGTATCAGTTGAGATTATTTTTATGTGCAATCTAAGGTCACTGAGTGCTCCAGTTAAGGGAAGATAAGATTATAGCTAATGGAGCGAGGAATAGAGATAGACTTAAGAAGATGTTTGGAAGCAACCGAGAAGATATATGCTGGTTAATTTGATGCAGAAAATAGCCCTTAACAGAACCAAATGGAAGAATAACTGAATGGATTATGGAAGAATAGGATTGGTAACCAACCCCAAAAACTTGGATAAAGGTGTTTGTTCTTGTTATATGACTGGTGCTGAATGTTATTGTGGTAGAACCAGTTGGCAGATAAGAGGCACAGTTGTAAATGTTGCAACAATCTTTGGCAGCTGAAGAGGGTGGAGGAGTGCAAGCATTTGCCTATCTTTAGTTACTGGTAACATTAAGAATGATCCTGATTTGTCGAATGGACCTGATGAATCTCCTAGATATCTTTTCCATGTTCAAATGTTTCAGTTCGTCTGTTAGCTTTTAAGGATTCTTGGGTAAGATGAAATTTGAAATAGGTTTGTGATGAGTTGTCAATTTTGATTTACTGAGTTGGATATTAAATTCACTATTTCACTGGTTATAATTTCAATGACACTTTTCAGACATTCTGTGTAGGTTGACTTCTGATTTTAATCTAAATCTTTCTTGCAGACCATCATCACGGAAATTAATCAAAAGATTGGAGCTGCAGGTGTTGTCAGCCAAGAGTGTAAAACCGTGGTTTCACAGTACGGGCAACAGATTTTGGATTTGCTTTTGTCCGAGGTTTGCAAAATTTTCCCCCTTGTTTGCATATTTGATGACATGCTCAAAACTAATTATAACCATTATGCTTTTTCGTTGCAGACGCAACCAAAGAAAATATGCTCTCAGATTGGTCTTTGTGCCTTTGATGGAACTCGGGGAGTTAGGTTAGGCTCAATCCAAACTTTTATAGCAATTTAATTAATTTTTAAGCTTTCATGTTTTTAAGCAATTCCTTGCCATATGGTTTCTGATTGAGCCTCTTCTCTCTGTCTCTAGTATTGGCATTGAAAGCGTTGTGAGCAACGGAAAATCATCTGTTGGAAGTGATGTTATGTGCAATGCTTGTGAGATGGCAGTTGTTTGGATGCAAAATCAGCTCAAGCAGAACCAGACTCAAGAAGCGATATTAAACTACATAAATGATGTGATTTTTTTTCTTTCTATTTCACTGTATATCAAAACATTATTGCTTCTTTAATCGTGTTTTAAGACTTTGTTTCATTGCAGCTATGTGAACGATTACCGAGCCCCATGGGAGAATCAGCTGTTGACTGTAGTGTCTTATCCTCAATGCCTAGTATTACTTTCACTATTGGTGGCAAGACATTTGACCTCACGCCAGAGCAGGTACTAGACAGTGCATCATATTTTTAAGTAATCTAACTGTATTGAATTTGGTGGGATTTTTATTGTTGGTCTTCTTCTTTTTCCCCCGGCTTGCAGTATGTTTTGAAGGTTGGTGAAGGGCCTGCAACTCAGTGCATCAGTGGATTCACAGCTATGGACATGCCACCTCCTCGCGGTCCTCTCTGGTAAATCGCCCCGTTGCCATGTTATGACTCACCCTGAGCTTCGTCATTATTATTATTTTAACCATAATTTGAATAAAAATGTGTGGCTGTAGGATTCTGGGTGATGTTTTCATGGGAGTTTACCACACTGTGTTTGATTACGGCAACATGAGGATTGGATTTGCTGAAGCAGCATAAAAGGATACGAGAGTTACTACGGTAATATCCTCAAATACTTTGCAAAGGGATTTTACCGTTCTGCAGGTAACTATGTCTCGCGTAATGAAGTGGGTAAGGTGGCTGGTATTGTACATACTCTGAATGAGGGCGTCCCTTGTTTAAGAAGCTGAAACTGTAACAAAATTTCTTGCTTTTGCTGAACATTGCTATGCAGTCTTTTGTGAACTTGTAAGGTTTCCTCGTGCGGTTTCTGTTTTATTTCTCCCTGCATCAGTTGTAGGTTCTTAAGAGTATCCACGCGCATGATCCATCTGTTTTCAACAGTAGTTGGGGTGATCAATCGCTTATATTTTGAGATATTTTCTTCAATAATTTCTCTCTGAAAAAAATAATGTAGATGGAGTTACTACGAGGTTTACTTGGGATTATTTGTTATTGATTATCCTGTACCTGTGTTCTTTGTTCCTTCACTTTTTTGAGGAATGATATTAAGAGAGCGAGAACAAGGAATAAGATCCACCATATCTCCGGAGACTATAATGTTTCTGAGACCGGAAGCAATGTCAAAAGGAGAATAAGCTCTCCATTATATTTTTCGCTTCTCTGTATGTAAAGCTAGATTGTGGATCCGTACTTGATTATCAGCCAACGACAAAAATGCGCTGAGTCCACATCAAGCTACAAGAATAGACAAATGTGACTTCCTAGTGGGAAGTGGGTCCCTTCTATTGCTTTCTCAGGGTTTTTTGTGAGTGCTTTCTCAGGGTATTTTGTGAGTCATTCTTCTGTAGACTAAGGGGCGGTTTGTTTGCTAAAAAAAAAATAATAATAAGAAAACCCCTTGTCACGTCAAATTTTAAGAAATTCCTTTCTGTTACGTAGAATTTTGGTCTTAATTGATTTTTAAGTCACATGTTTGTTTCGTTTTGTGATTTAAAGAAATAAGGGTGTCACGTAAGATGTCATGTCCAATTTTTAAGAAAATTGTTTTCACATTAAAAACCTCTGAAAACACTTGAAAATATCACTTCAATGAATTTTTAATTATAAAAATACTGTTGAAACAGTGATTGTGAATAAAACAGATTATTTAATTGCTAAAAATATTGTTACTGTTGTGGTTTATTTTTATTACCTTTTTTATATTCAAACAAACACAAGAAACGAAAATTGAAACACTGTATTTACAATATCATAGTATGTGATGTGGCGGTGACGTGACAGTGATTTCATTGCGAAACAAAAAAAATACGGGAAATGTCTTGAAATCTTTTGAAATGAGTTAAAATATGAGTTTTTCATTTTTGATTTTTTTGGGAAAACAATCAAACAGCCCCTAAATTAATGTTTCTTCTCCCTTCCACGCTTGGGAGTAAAGCCAAGGCAACTATGCTACAATCTTCCCATCTACCACCCTTCATTTTTGTACCCCACTGTTAGTGGCCATCGTAAGGGCGCAGTGTACGAATCCACATATATCTCAAAGCAGTAGGTTTTTCGGTGTTTTCAATTTTCATATGAACCTAGCCATTATAATATCTTTTATCTGTACAGATAGCTTACCTTTTTATAATTTACCATACTTTTATACCTGTGTGTTTAGCCTACATCAAGCATATTTATGTACCACAAGATACGAAAATGTAAGTTTTCTCTTAAAAACTACATTGTGCGCTTGTGAGCTTTTACAGACCTGTAATTCTTATCTCTTTAAGCATAATAGTATTGGAACTCTTGTAGTTTAGTAAGCTAGATATGTCCTTAGAAGAATGCATTTTGTGTGTACAGCTCTAGTAATGGATGGATGAGAACCTCTTAGAAGAACGAAAGTTTATGTTCTAATACTAAATAGAATCTTTGATTTCCGTATAAAACGGATTGTTTAGCAAAATGCTGTTGTTTGTGCAATCAGTATTGTAATTAATGTGGGATTTGGATCCTCTCTCTGTTGTGCGCAGCGGAAATTTCGGCAGAGTTTCTGATGCACAATAAGAGAGAAAGATCGATAAGAATTCTTGTTTCTCAAAGGGAACAAGAATCTGAAAGCCTAATAACACATCAAAGTGGGATATTTGCTCTTCCTCTCGTCAACTCTAGGACTGCGCGTCGAGGGATCCTAAAAACTATTACAATGGCCACAAACTCAAACAACCAATTTTACGTGGTTCGGCAAACTGTCTACGTCCACGGGACAAGGAGCAGGAGATCTACTATTAGAGAGAAAATACAATAGGTTTACAATCTCACAAAATAAACCCTCAAACTAACTGGTTTACAATCTCACAAAATAAACCCTCAAACTAACTCTCTAATCTCTCACAAAATCTCTCTCAAAGGGGATACACAAACCCTTGCTACAGCCTGCCTTTTCTTCTCTGCACCCAGCCGCCAAAAGAGAACAGATTTTTCCCTTCGGTTTGCACACGCCTCCAAGCACTGTTCCGCAGCCGCACAAAGAAAAAGCAACAATCAACCTCCTGCTCGCTCACGAAACCCTAGACAAGGGTTTATATAAATCACTCGGGTGGGCCTTGTTGTTCCGCAACTAGAGAGAAACCGCTAATCACGTGGGTCTGCGTCTGTGGGTTTCACTTCGTGGTCCCCACGTCCCACTCGTTTACAAAAACCGCTAATCACGTGGGTCTGCGTCTGTGGGTTTCACTTCGTGGTCCCCACGTCCCACTCGTTTACAATTCTCCGACACCGACCAAACAAAATGTCTCACTTGTTGTGTCCAGTACACCATGAAACAATTCACGATAACAGACTCAATCCATAACAAGTCGAGAACCCAAATGAGAATGCAAACACTCTCCAAATGTCAGTATCAACTCACCAAATCGATCTCACCCCCATCAAATAACCCAACCCGACTGCATCATAAAGACTGCCTACGTATCCTCTTCCCCAAGGAATCAAGCCTAACGTAGTTCACCTCAATCCACTAGAAGAGTTCGCAACCCTTCTCCAATATCATCAACTCTGCGGCTGATAGCACCTCCAATGGCCTCAAACACCTCCACCTGAGGCGAACCAATGACCATATCCAAACTACGTCTATCAGCTGCACTCGAATCAAAACTCAACTCATCATCTGCATCCACAACAAATTGATCTCCAAACTGTGTCACCTCAGCTGGAATCCCAAACGATGCAATATGATCTGGAGTATTCTTCACCCAATGTGGAGTAGCATCACTCTCTACCCGTTGTGATACCTCTAAGGTCTGTCCAAAACTCTCCACCTGCTGAGAGTCAATTGGCTTCCTCATCGAAGCCTCAACCAAAGTGACACTACCAGACCTATCTTCCAATGGAGTTTTACCTCCAATCACAGCAGTTGACAACTCTTTAATAGGATGACCCAAATATGTCGAAGCCTCAGTCCAGAAACTCTTCTGCAGACCATTGCTTGACAACAAACACCGATCCTCCTCCAGCAAGGCACGGTTCTCCAAATTTGTCACCCTATCTAGCTACCCCAAGATTTCCTTTCCAACGAAGTGTCTCGAAATACCGTGAGCTCGGCTCCAATACAGAAATAGGTCCATCTTGTACCTCCCACCAGAATGGAGTACCTTCACCTTTCTGTCAATATCATACTTCTTCAATCTGTTAGAGACTACTAGGACTTTCTCCAATGGGGATTTGGTTGCAACCCAAACACGCCTAGAACAGCCACCAACAAAGGAAACCAAACGCCTATTACCTCCCAATGATGCCCCCTTGGAAGGCCCCCAGACATCCACGTGAACTCCTCCAGAACGACCCTTAGCACGGTGAATAGAGGTGCCACACTTCACCTCGGTCTTCTTGCTCACATCAACATGTTCACTGGACTTCAAACTGCAGGTCTTTGCACCCTCTTTTAATCTATGCGAGGAATCAATACTGGAATGGTCAAGCCCTAAATGCCGCAGTCTAGTCGAATCAACAGAAGTCGTCAGCTCTCCACCTGCCACTATACCTCCAGTCAAGTAATACAGGTTATTTCTCCTGACGCCCTTCATCAAAATACGAGAGTCTCTCGCAATCTCGAGAACCATGTCCTCAACACGAACCTTCAGACCCTCTCCAACCAAAGCTCCAATTGAGATCAAGTTCTTCCTCAAAGAAGGAACATATCTCACATCGTTTAACTCTCTAACAGTCCCGTCAAACATCTTTATGCGAATTCTTCCTATCCCAAGGATCTGGCATGCACGGTTATCAGCCATGTACACCACACCACTATCCACCAGCTTCTCAAAACTGGAGAACCATTCCCTTCTAGGGCACACATGATAGGTCGCACCACTATCCAACATCCATTCAGATTCCTCCGAATAGCTATCTGTAGGACTGATAGAAAGCGAATAAATAGAAGAGTCAGAATTATTACCATCCGATACGATGTTTGCTTCTGATGATGGTTGCTTCCCTTTTCCCTTCTGCTTATTCTTCATCCATTCGTCGAGCTTTGGGCAGTCTTTCTTCCAATGACCAGTCTCCTTGCACCAAGCACACTGATCTTTTCCTACTCTAGACTGTGACTTCCAATTCTTTCGGTTTGGACCCTTCCCTCTTGCGACCAACGCCTCCGCTACCGGCTCAACCGAAGCCTCCTTATCCTTCTTTCGAAGCTGATAATTCACAAGTGCAGCGGTGACCTCACTATACGAAAGTGATGCCTTCCCATTAATCAGAGTAAGAACGAAGGTCTCATATTCCTCGTCGGGCAAGGAACTCAACAACAGCAACGCCTTGTCCTCATCTTCAATCTTGACATCCACATTCGCCAAATCCGCAAGAAGCTTTGTGTAGTGGTTCATGTGATCTCTAATGGAGGTTCCCTTCTTCAACTGGAAACGATAAAGTCTCCTCTTCAAATGCAAGCGATTTTCCACACTCTTGGTCAAATACTTGCTTTCGAGAATCTCCCAAATCTTCTTCGCAGAAGTCTCATTCATCACATCATATTTTAGATCTTGAGTCAAACAAGACCTAATCACACCACACGCCGTTCGATTCATCTTCTTCCAAACCTTCTCTTCAATCTCATCTGGCTTGCCATCTAACTCCAATGTATCCTCCAAATTCTGCGCGTTCAGCGCAACCTTTATCACCAACGAAGCCCTAAACGAGCCTCCAAATTGATCTACTCCTCCAACCAAACCCTAGATCTGGAATCTGGGCTCTGATACCACTTGTTGTGCGCAGCGGAAATTTCGGCAGAGTTTCTGATGCACAATAAGAGAGAAAGATCGATAAGAATTCTTGTTTCTCAAAGGGAACAAGAATCTGAAAGCCTAATAACACATCAAAGTGGGATATTTGCTCTTCCTCTCGTCAACTCTAGGACTACGCGTCGAGGGATCCTAAAAACTATTACAATGGCCACAAACTCAAACAACCAATTTTACGTGGTTCGGCAAACTGTCTACGTCCACGGGACAAGGAGCAGGAGATCTACTATTAGAGAGAAAATACAATAGGTTTACAATCTCACAAAATAAACCCTCAAACTAACTCTCTAATCTCTCACAAAATCTCTCTCAAAGGGGATACACAAACCCTTGCTACAGCCTGCCTTTTCTTCTCTGCACCCAGCCGCCAAAAGAGAACAGATTTTTCCCTTCGGTTTGCACACGCCTCCAAGCACTGTTCCGCAGCCGCACAAAGAAAAAGCAACAATCAACCTCCTGCTCGCTCACGAAACCCTAGACAAGGGTTTATATAAATCACTCGGGTGGGCCTTGTTGTTCCGCAACTAGAGAGAAACCGCTAATCACGTGGGTCTGCGTCTGTGGGTTTCACTTCGTGGTCCCCACGTCCCACTCGTTTACACTCTCTTGGTACAAGGTAGTGTGGAGAGGCTACTATTTTTATCATAGCCTTTGATTTGATTTTCTTAGTGGGTGGTTATGACTTAATATAAATGTAATGCTCATTGTACTCCCATGAATTGTACATTCTTAATTTATGCCGGAATTATAATAACCCACTAGATATATCAACAGTTGTGATACAGTAGTGATCTTTCGGCTAGCTTTCGGCAGTAAAGCATCCAAATACTCAGCTAGTCCTTGAGGTAATTGAGGAAGGGTAGGCTCTAAACTAACATTTTTCAAAAGTCAAACTAACCGTATCGGATTTTAATCATGCTAATGTAATCTAACATCACTACATGCACATTTTTTATCTACAACATAATGAAGATTGTTCTCTTTTACTCGTGGGAGAGAACAAGGGGGTGCTTTTCAAAGCCAAACAGAAGTTGATATGGGTGCAAATACAATTAATGACGCGTTAGAGCTCCTTTTAAATCACTATCACGGAAACATCTTGAAGATTTGTTCACTCAGATGACTGATGAGACTCCAATACTGAGCTCCAGCAAGGGGAATCCTTGTAACAGTGGGAGCACTGATTTAAGAGAACAAGAGAATCTAATGTGATGTGGATGGATATAAGTTGGCAGGCAACTAATTAAACAAAAGAGAGAATAGCATATGCTAGTAAAGAGTGGGTATTTGAGACATGTGAGATGTATATATATTCTTTGCGAATTGTTAATTAAAGATGAGGATAATGTGGCAAAGGCTAGATATGTTTAGTGGATTTGCATCCCCCCCTCCCCCTCTTTGATGCTGTATATTAGCGATTGGAGTTATTTAAGCAGGGACTGCTGAGGTTTGACTTGCTTTAAAAAAGTTGGTTGGTTGTGGGAAGTTCCAGGTTCTTTGTGCGTAGCTTGCGTTGCGGAAAGGGAACTGTGCATATAATTCTAGTTAATACAACTGTTATCATGTGTAATTGTACTTGCAGTTGTTTACGGTTTAGTTTTTAAAAATTGCAATTTGCAATTGCAGTTGTGGTCACAGCTATTTGTTTTGAGAAATGAATTTTTGGGGACTTCTATTGAGTGTTGGTTTCACTCGAAATAACAATTTAAATCTCTTCTATTACTTTACAATTGTCATTGAAAATCTCTTTAATGCTAGTGCAATCATAATTGTATATATAAGTCACAATGAAACAAATAATTGCGACTGGTCTAAAATGTTTACCTGTATACAATTGTAGATGCAGCCCCCATACAACTAGAAACCAACCAGTATAAAACCATGGTTTAGACAGAGGAAAGCTAATGATGCGCGCATATATGCTGGTAAAATGACAGAATTGTATAGTTGAAAGTTTAAGGGCACATTGGCGAAGTGCGGAATTAATAGTTAAAATTTTCAGATGTGAGAATAAAATTCAAAGAAAAAGTTTCGAAAAGAAGATGGGTGGTTCTAAAGGATGGGAAGAAAAGAATCTAGGAAGACTATCTTGGTTTCTTTGATTAGTAGATTAGGAAGCCTTAAAATATGAACGAAGAAAATCAACAGGCTCTGGTGTTTACTATGTATCTGGTGAAATTTTTATTTATTTATTTATTATTATTATTATTATTATTATTATTATTTGGATAGGAAAGGGAACATTGGCAAGACACGAGGATTCGAGACCGAAGATCGAGTTTGATCCTAACTTCTATCAAGTAAACCCTGAGTGTGTGGGTCCCATCATCCATTCTCACACTTCAAGATATAGACAGGATCGAACCAAGAATCTGGGGTGTTGGCAGTATTACCACTATGCTTTCAGACTACCTACGCTATCTGCGGTGGGTATATTTGATGAAATATTGCTTAATATATCTATAACTTTGTAATAAATGCAAGGAATTTGTTTACAAAATACACCTAGAAACTATTTTTACTGTTGACGACTTGTAAATGCATGGTTAGTGATGACTTGAATACAAACGTCAAACTACTTTTGTATTACAAGAAAGTATTACAATAAACAAAAGTATGAAGTTTATTCTTGGATATTGTCATTCAAATTAATGTGCTATAAGAACTCCAGACTTATGTTTTCCGCAATATGACTGCAGTTTTGAAATTTATAGTGCGCTTATCATTTTCCTTAATTACATTGTTCTTTTATAATCTATTACTATTATTTAAGATAAGTTTATTTTGGTATTCTACCCCTATGTAAGTCACGGATTCAGATAATTCCACAAAATTTCCTCATTTACATAGTTTAAAAATCATGAAAAATAGTAAACTTAGAGATCTTAAAAGGCTACCATTTTAACTTCAGCCATCCATGTTCTTTAAAACTGCTCCTATTAACCACCACTAACTATCCTAATACCCCACTTATTCATTCCTCCCTCTAATTTCTCATTATTTTTTAACCTAAGGGCTTGTTTGGATTGAGGGGAATAAGGGTGAAGGGAAGTTAGGGGAACCATTCACCTTGTTTGGGAACATTTAGGAGGTGAAGTTATTCATCCTACTTCTCCTTGGTTCACCCCCTAATAGTATAAAATTTGTTACCCCCCAAATTGGGGTGTAACCAAGGGGAAGGGAACTCCCTTCTCTTCCCTTCCATTCTCTCACCTAGTTTCCCTTAACTTCCCTTCACCCCATTAAAATCCAAACACACCCTAAATGTTGAATTATGTGCACATTATAATGTGCACAAGAAATACTAGAAATATATGACTACAACCTTTATTAGATAAGATATAGGAATGAGTCATATGGTTTAATGGCACCCAAGCCTAAATAGATTTAGGACATGGCAATAGCTTTCCCACTCCTTAAACATGTGTGGGGCCTTGAGATACTTTTACAAAATTAATATTGAAATGCCTTACAGATTATTGATTCTAGTAAGATTTTTATATAAAAACCACCTTAACTTTTATTTAAATCATAACTTATCATCTTTTTTATTTTAGAAGCCACCTACATTTACTTTCATGTTCTCAATGTCACACTTTCTGATAATTTAGTTTTTAAAAATGTGAAGTTTCCATTATACCCTAATCTAAACCAACAAGGAGAAAGAGAAGAGGAGAAAAGAAAGGGGAGAGGGGGAGAGAGGTCAGTGGTGATGGGGTTGGCGGCGGGAGAGGAGGAGGGGAATAAGGAAGAGGAGAAGAAGAGGAGGAAAGGAAATGAAAGGAAGGAGGTGAGGGAGGTGGAAATGGAGGAGGGGAGAGGAGGGAGGTGGAAGAGGGAAGAGAGGAGGGAAAAAGTTAGGGTTTGAAGAAATCCTAAAGGTGGAGGAGATGATGGATGAGGTAGAGGACGGGGGTAGGAGAGGAGATGAAAGGGAGGAGGAGGGAAGGGGTTAGGGTTTAGAGAAACTTTAGAGATGGAGGAGGGCGGCGAGAGTGAGAGGTGAGGAAAGGAATGAGGTGGAGGAGGAGGGGGAGGGGAAGAGAGGCAAGGACGGGGAGGGGGGGGGGAGAAGAGAGGAAGGGGTAAACTAGGTATTTCTAAAAAAAATTTTGAACTGGAAATTGAAAAATGTGTGACATTGAGAACATGTAAGTTGTAGGCATAAAAATTTGCCTATAGGTTCTCGCACACAGCTCAAAGATCAAAAGAACACAATAGTAGCTCTAAACTGCCTCAGAAAAATCCAAGACAGTGTGGACTGTCTTACACGCGAGACAATGTTAACTGTCTCACACGCGAGACAGTGTGGATCATCTCACATCAGGAGACAGAGTTGACTATCTCGCGATCCGAGACAGAGTGGATGAGCTTTCCGTTGAAGTATATGCATGACATGTGGCTATTAACTGTCAAAGAATGTGGGAGACGTTGTGGGCGAGCTTTTCATTGATAACTACCAAGATAATGGTGTTAAAAATTTGGGAGAACGGTTACATAAATAATTGCTGGGCAGCTCAGGAATTCCGAGACAGTCAGTGATGTCTTGGAAGCCGTGAGAGTAACAACTGTCTCGGCCGCCGAGACAGTAACAACTGTCTCGGCCGCCGAGACAGTCACGACTGTCTCAGAAGCATAGTTTCCCCCATGATGTTCTATTGTAGTTATAATTTTTAGAGGCTATAAATTCCCCCCTGGGATTATTTATCAAGAGCTCGGATTACAGAGCATAGAGCACAGAGAGCAGAGAGACTTGGACAAATTTCAAGAGTTCTTCTCTTTCCGACAATCAGGAGGTTCCTTAAGATCTAAGCTTTTGACTTGATCTTGAGAAGAGTGTTCATCTTACTTCGATAAGATATTCACTGAAACTATTCTTGCTTATAAACGAAGGAAGAATCCTCAAACCCTTCACGATTTAACCAGAATCTGTGATTCGGTCGTCCACAGACTAACGTACCCCCAGCACATGCGAAGATCCTACAAAAGCAGGAGTTGATAAACAATTTATGTGTTATTTTCTAAAGAAATTGTAACCTTTTTTATTTTTGTTGCATAATTCATTATAAACGACTGAAGTTTTATGGATTCCATGATTAAAACGATTTCTGACGAAAATAAACTGGCGACCACAGTGGGAGCCAACGGTCTCACTGCCAAGATCATCGTGTCGCAGTCGATCAAGTTACCGGTTGAATCCATGGTCGAGTACAAATTTGACCAAGCGAAGTTTGAGAAGTATTTGTCATCCTCATCTGCAAAATCTTTCTTGCCTCGTAAATGAAGGAAGATTTCATCTTCTGAGAAGGTTTTCAAGTTTTTGACTCTGCCGAATGCTACGGGTGAAGACTTTTGTTTGATTGTTGCTGAGGATTTTACTCGCAACACCTCTGTTCACAATGACTCTTCTCCAATTAAGGAGTCATTGAATCAAAACCTACCGGCACTGACGAAGAGGGCTCGTCAGAGACAACGTCAGCGTCGTGCTCGCCAAATTGCTAAGGCCCTTGAACAAACCGACGGAGTTCGTTATTATGCGGACTTAGAATTAAGAAAATAACAAGTGATTCGTTCAACACAACGACAAGCCACTCATGTTTCTCACAACTCACGATGGAGGAATGGACTCTCATCAAAAGAACTCGTTCAACTATTAAAGAACGTATACAGAAGCGTCGTGCAAACGTCACTCGTGTCCGTGCTCTCTTGCAACAAAGGCGAAAAGGAAAAAAGGAGATGGTGCCTAAAGAATCACCAAGAACCAGTCAAGTTTGGATTCCAAAATCTAAACTTGCACAAAAATCAAGTCGATGAGATGCATCCTTCAACCGAGACACTTGTAAGTGTCTCGACCAAAAGAACTTCACCTGAGACACACATAAATGTTTCGGCCAAAGAGGTTGTGTCCGAGACACTTGTAACCGTCTCGGACAAAGCAGCTTCATCCGAGATAGTTGCAATTGTCTTGGCCAAAGGGTAGCTTCCAAAGCCTCTCCTTCGAAGTCGTCGACATGCGTTCCTGACCCATCTATCGCAACCACATCATCTACGTCACCGGTGAAGCCTTGGGTCAGTCCTAACCTGTCAAAATTTAAAATCATAATGGCGGATCACCTTGGTCCTTTACCTGATAATCGAGACAAAGCCCCAGTCAAAGAACACTTGAGTCCGGTGGACAAACCCCGAGTAAATTCTTATGTTGGGGGTCGTAAGTATCTTCCTATCAGGATGAAGCAATCCCAGGAGGGAAAAACTCTGATTTCCTCTCGTTTAAGGCCTGTAAAGACTCCATACCCGCAAGGGGGTAGATCTAAACATATAACATTGGATCACTCAGAGGCGACGATAAGTCGTCTTGGGTATGTCAATAAAGTTCAAACACAAAAACAGAAGATATGTTGCTTTGGTCATCATACTGACGAGCTGTACTATCAAACTAAGGGTGGAAACAAGTCATGGAAGAGGACTGTTCGAGAAACAAGTCCTTATTGTGTATGTGAGAGGCTTATTAAAGCAGTGTTATCTGAGGAAGAGGACTGTTCGAGAAACAAGTCCTTATTGTGTATGTGAGAGGCTTATTAAAGCAGTGTTATCTGAATGTAGTTGCTCTAAAGCCATTCAGTCCTTATTGTGTATGTGAGAGGCTTATTAAAGCAGTGTTATCTGAATGTAGTTGCTCTAAAGCCATTCAGCCAAGAGTTTCTGTATTCCAGAGACTTTCCACCGAAATATCAAAGCCCAAGGCGAGACGTTTCCGTAAGAAGCTTGCTGTTCAAGAGGATGAATTCCCTAAAGTCACCATCAATATGGCTGATAAAGGAAAATCTAAGTGACATCCAAGTGAATCAAATCCCGACTTTTCCCCGAGAGGAAAAGTTAATTCAAGAATTGCTCAACGAATGTCTCGACTCCAGTTAGGAGCTATCAGACGTAGAGACTACAAGAGAATGCATGAAGGAATGTCCTCGGAAGATGAACTCTCGAACACTTGTTCTGTGATCACTTCGGATGATACAATGTCTATCTAGCACGAGACAAGCCAGAGAAGTGTTCACAATCACTCCTGATCAGTTTGCTCAAATGCTTCAAGAATCTCTAGCCAAGCAACGTGAAGAAATAAGAGCTGAGATGAAGACGAAGATGGAGTTGGCTATCCAAAAAATGAGAGAATTACAAACTCAACGGCTTCAACCCCCTGAGTCCAGTCAGTGAGCTGAATCCAGCCATCGTACTCATAATGTTATAGATGACAGTGATCCAGAAGTGGATGAAGTCATTATAACTGATACACCTCCTAATAACAATAACGCTGGGGGTGGTTCAACGGATCCTCCTAACAACGATATTGGAGATAGTTCAATTGCACCTCTTAATAACACTGGGGGTGGTCCAATTATTTCTTCTCAACATCACTCAAAGAGAGATAAAGATGAGGACAAGAAAATACAAGACATTGAAAACAAAGTCAATGCTTTGATGTTCGCTCAGGAAGTAAAGAAGACGGGTATTCCGTGTCCCTATCCAAGAAAATGGGATTCAATTCCATACTTGGCAAAATTCAATCTGATTAACTTCACACCATTTGACGAGAAGAACTCGCCTACTCATCACTTGATTTATTTCAAGTCTTATTTGGGCATGATTTCTGAAAATGAGGCTTTAATGGTCCGATCATTCGTTGGCACCATTCGTGGACCCACCTTCGATTGGTACCGACGTCTCAAGCCTAAGATCGTCAACTGCTGGGATGACATGAAAAGTTTATTCCTCAGTAATTTCTTCGATGATGATACCGAAGTTGTAGGCGTCTAAAATTGTCTACGAGAGCCCGCACGAAATCCGAAGCAATGAACGGGCGAGTCAAAGAGATTCACCTAATCAGCTCACGCACGCCGCTCGGCGCACTCACGCCATTCAACCTGTGCGCGCCGGTCAACGCGCGTACGTCAGATCATCTCGTGTGCGCTGGTCAACGAGCACACATCAACAAACTCGTGCGCCGATCAACGCACGCACGTCAATCACCTCGTGCGCGCTAGTCAATGCGCACACGTCAACTAACTCGTGCGCACCGGTCAAACGCGCACACGACAAACCGCCTCGTGCGCGCCGGTCAACGCGCGCACGTCAATCAGTATGCGCACATCAATCAGCACGCGCTCATCGATCAGCACGCGTACATTAACCAACGCGCGTTCAACGATTGGTCTCACGACGAAGCATACAAATCAACAAATCTATCTAATACGCGACATGAATAAGTCTCGGAAGAAAGAAACAAAAAAGGGGAAAAAGTCGGCAAACCCGCGCTAAGCGCAGGACGGAATGATCCGACCCGCGCAAATGCGGGACGGATCAATCCGACCCGCGCAAGCGCAGGTCGGATCAATCCGACCCGTGCATGTGCGGGTCGGATCAATCCGACCCGCGCATGTGCGGGTCGGATTAATTCGACCCGCACAAGCGCGGGTCGGATGATTCCGACCCGCGCAAGCGCGGGTCGGATTATTCCGACCCGCGCGAGTGCGGGTCGGATTATTCCGACCCGCGCGAGCGCCGGTCGGATTATTCCGACCCGCGCGAGCGCCGGTCGGATTATTCCAACCCGCGCGAGCGCGGGTCAGATCGTTCCGCCACGCAGTCTAATGTTTCAAAACACGTTTTGACGGTTTTAAGTTGGTTTTTTGCAGGGTTTATCGGTTCCAGGGGTTCTTAACTGACTTGAGATCACCCCCAAACGTTGTTAGGCTGCTGTTGACTGAAGATAGAGCCAAATCCCTTGTTCTTATCCAAATAACCGCATTTTGAGGCCTATAAATATGAGCCAAAGGCCTCCATTTTCTGGATCTGGAATTTTATCAAGAGGACGAGGTGCTGCTGGATTGGAGAGTGAAGGAGCACGAAATTTCAGCAAAGGACAGCGAGATCCCGGCGAACTTCAGCACAAAGGAGAAGCCGTTCGAAGGATCTGAAGCCCGTACGTCCGTTCCTTGAGATTAGGCTTTGTCTTAATCTCGAGAAGAGCCCTGATTTCGCTTTGTCGATTTCAGGACTTCAAGCAAATACCCCCTTGGTGAGGTAGAAGCTCTGCCCAATTTCCCATCAACCGGATCTGATTCGCGGTCGTCCACGGATTAACCCCGACACCAGCAAAGAACCCACGTAAGCAAGAGCCGATAAACGGATCTTGTGTTTATTTTCAAGAAAGTTATAATCTTTTGTTCTTTTGTTATTTGAATTCATTTGTAACGCTTAAAGTTTAATGAAATCAATGACTAAGGTAACTTTCGACGGAAACAGTGAATTGTTTGTCCAACGAGGTAATCGAAGGCTGACGTGTCGCAACCTCGGATCCCGATCCCGGTTGAAACGGAGGTCGAATATGAGTTCGACCAGCAGAAGTACAAGGAATACTTGTCCTCCTCCTCCAGATCGGCCTCTCCTCACAGATCCAGGAAGGCCTACTCCAGGAAGACCTGTTGGACTTCAGCTGCAGAAGCCCAAGAAGAGGATCTTCCCGTCATCGCTGCACCCGTGGCTCACAACGCCCCGTCGGCATCCGACGAGGCTAAAACTACAGATCTGAACCCCTTAAGCAAAGGGTCGACTGTTGAGGATGTGCCCATTCTATCAAAGAGAGCAAGTCAGAGGCGACGCCAACGCCTCGCACGCCAACTGGCCAAAGTTTTGGAACCAGTGGATGGAATCCGCTATGAGGCAGATCTGAAATATAGGAGGCGCCAACCATTACAACAGAGAATGGACAGCCCCTCCCCTTTCAAACCAGCGAAGAACGAATGGGTTCGCGTCAAAAGGACCCGATCGACTCTTCAAGAGCGGATTCACAAACACCGCGCATTGCTTGCACAAGCAAAAATTCTTGTGCAAGAGGCCAAGAGATTGGAGAAAGAAGGAGTGGCACATAAGCCACAAAGACTGCAGCAAGTATGGAGGCCAAAGTCTAAAACGGCGGCCAAAAACGTCGAGAAACGTCAGTCACTCCAATCCGACCCGCGAAAACGCGGGTCACTCCAATCCGACCCGCCAAAACGCGGGTCACTCCAATCCGACCCGTGAAAACGCGGGTCACTCTAATCCGACCCGCCAAAATGCGGGTCACTCCAATCCGACCCGCCAAAACGGGGGTCACTTCAATCCGACCCGCCGAAACGCGGGTCACTCAAAGCCGACCTTCCAGTCTGCGGGTCGCCCAAACCTGACCTTCCAACTTGCGGGTCACCCAAGTCTGACCCGCAACAGATTCAAGGCAGAAGATGTCCTGCACCTATTTCTTCGATTCCATCGAGTTCCGCGCCTCCGGTTGAGATTTGTGACAGTGTGGATTTGTCCCATTTCAAGATGACCATCAAAGATCGCCTTGGCCCTTCACCCGATGATCGAGGCAAAGCTCCGGTCAAAGAGCGCTTAGGCCGATTGAATGAATCTCGAGCACATTGTCAGGCTGGAGGTCGTCATCCTAAGCAGTGGAAGAGAAGGTATAACGGGAAAAGTCCCGTAAATGACCGCATTGGACTGCGTGTTGAAATCCAGGAGCCTGTTGAGGGCCGACATTCACAAAAACGTCGCCTTAGACATGCGACTCCTGAAAATGCTAACAAAGCGTTGTATCCTCAGAAGAAAACGTACTCGTCAGACGAAGACGTTATACCTGGGAAGTCGTGCCAACACACGATAGGTTGCTCCAGTCATCAAACTGACGAGTTGTACTATCAAGCTGGGGGTGCGAACAAATCCAGGAAAATGAGTGCCCAGGACACAGGTTCTCACTGCCCATGTGCCAAAATCATCAAGGCAGTGTTGTCAGAATGTTGTTGTTCCAAGACCACCCCGGAGAGAGTTTCAGTGTTCGAAAGAATCTCCACCAAAACGTCTGAATCCAGACCAAGACGTTTCCGAAAGAAGAGAGTTGCTCTCCAAGATGATGAATTTCTAAAAGTATCTGTTAACATGACCGGAAGAGGAAAGTCAACACGACACTTCAGTCCGGATCAGTTCACCGAAGTGTCCCAACGTATGACTCGATTGCGAACAGGGACCAGTAGGCGAAAGAACTACCAAAGAATACAGAAGGGACTTCCTTCAGAAGATGAAACTTCGGAGGTATACTCGGATGCCGGCTCGGATGCTTGCTCGGCGATGGCCTCCGATGACACCGCATCAAGTGCAGGACAGTCTTATGAGTCACTTATGATTAGCACTGAACAGATGGCCAAAATACTTGAGGATGCCCTGACTAAGCAGAAGGAAAACTTCAAGTTCGAAATGGAAATGGCCATGCAGCAGATGAGCAAATCGCGGCACTAACAACTCACCAAGGGGAGTCTAGTCGTCGCAATAATCCCGACCAGGCCGATAATGATCGGGAAGGGGAGGATAATGCCAACATGAACACCCCTCCCGCCAACAACAATAATGGGGGTGGCCCTTCGGATGATAACAACACAAAGGAGGATCACGTTACTTCTCCCCGAAATCACTCGAAAACGGATACGAGTGAGGATAAGAAAATGAGAAATTTGGAGAGCAAAATCAATGCGTTGATGAACGCTCAGGAAGTGAAAAGGTCTGGAATACCATGCCCATACCCAAGAGAGTGGGAGTCAATCCCGTATCCAGCAAAATTCAATTTGATCAATTTCACGCCATTTGATGGAAAGGGTTCCCCCACACAACATTTAATATACTTCAAGTCTCATTTGGTAATAATTTCCGGGAACGAACCTCTGATGGTACGGTCATTCGTCGGCACTCTTCGCGGAGCAGCCTTCGATTGGTATCGCCGCCTCAAGTCGGGGAGCATTGGCAGTTGGGATGACATGGAGGATATGTTTCTCACAAACTTCTTTGACGACGACACTGAGGTCTCGATCGGGACATTATTTGATGAGAAGCAAAAGGACGGAGAGTTAGTAGAGAATTTCATTAAGCGATTCCGAAACAAGGCCATGAATTGTAGGGATCCGATTAGTGAAGACTTTATTCTGGAGACTTGTCATAACAATCTTTCATTGGATATTCTTGAAGCTATGGGAATGGCACCATCTAAGACCTGGAAAGACTTGAAGGTCCGAGGGGAAAGAGCCGAACGTTTCCTCAAGAGAAAAAAAGCCGAAAGAGGTCAAACGACGGCACCAGCCCCGCAACAAAATTTTGTCCCTAAGGGAAAAGGGAAAGCACAGGTGAATGCAGTAGATGCGAACCAAACATTTGAAGTGCAAGCGCAACCGCAACAGCAGCAGCAGAGGGCGCCTCAACAGTCACGGTGGCAACAACAGCCTCAAAAACAGAAGACTTCGGAACCAAAATTCCCGAAGGTTTACTCATTCAAGGAAGATGAAGTTCCCGGTATTTTTAAATACCTTATAGAAAACAATAAGATTAAGTTGCCGCCAATCCAAGATCAGGAAGACGCCAAAAGGGTTAATGACCCGAAATATTGCGCGTTCCACAGAGCAGTTCACCACCCTACCAAGTCGTGCTACGCCCTTAAGGATAAAATTCAAGCTTTGATTGATGTTGGGGTCATCACTATGAAACAACCTAAGGAGAAGAAGGTGGGTGCAAATGCAGTATCGATTAGCTTCGGTTCTGTTCCCTTGAACTGGTTCCAGCATGAGCCGGTAATAAATGCAACGGTGAAGACCGTGAACGATGATCCTCATAAACAGCGCCAGAAGGGACTTGTACCACACACGGCCCCGAATGGTGAGATTCCCCAAATGGCGAGATTCTATGGGTTCATCCCGATCTGATTGAAGATGAACAATGGGCCGGATCGTCACCCCAGAAGAAATCAAAAGGCAAAGGAAAATCCTGTTACGAAACCTCGATCGTTCCAGAGGAAGACGACGAAACAATTCCTACTTTTTCATTTTCCGACAATGAACATGAAACTTTTGTAACCACCAAAGAGCCATTCCTCACCACCAGAAATGGGAACGAGTATCGTTTCAAATATCCAAGTGTTTTTGATCGACTGGCTGGGGCAGAGATGATTACAACTACCCCCGCACCTGCTGAGAAGACCCAACAGGAGCCCCTGCACCAAGATGTTCAAAACCCGAGGCAGTCTCGATTCAATCAGCCGATTGGAAGAGATAAACCGGGAAATTCAAACACTTCATACAACTTCGATGTTATGACCCAATTGGCTAACATCCCAGTGAAAGTAACTCTACACGAGTTATCACGTCTTTCTAAAAACACTAGGGATGCGTTCAACATTACTCCTGACCAGCTCACTCAAATAGTTCAAGAAGCGTTAATCAAGCAGAAAGAAGAATTTGAGGGTAAGATGGAATTGACTATGCGACAAATAAGAGAGTTGCAAGCTGAAAGGTGTAAATTTCCTAAATCTGATCATCAAGCTGGGTCTAGCTGTTGCGCTACACCAACCACGCCTATTCTAGATAGGACAAATAACAATGGTCCGAATCTGAATATGGTCATCAAGACTGATTCACCCCTCGATAACACTGGGGGTGGTACGACCAGATCCTTCAATGACACTGGGGGTGGCCTAATTCCTACTTCTCGACATCATTCAAAGAAAAATGAAAATGAAGACGAAAAGCAGAAGAGATAGTGCTAGACCCCGTCTTCTCAATCTAATACGCTAAGCGTCAAGAAATACAAACGAAGGCACAGGTCCCCGATCACAATAGCGAGAATATAATAAACAACTCAGAATAGAAAAGTGACATATCACAAATAGTATATCATCCTAGACACAAAGTTTGGGTCAAACATGCCCTTATTACAAAACAGTTCAACTAGAATAAGAAAATACATAGTCTGACAAAATAAGAAGATAGTACTGCAAATTAACTAAGCCCGTCGAAAGACTAAAGGATAAGGTACTACATAAGTAAATAGAGGACCAATAACTAAGCTTCGGCTTCTTCTGCTCGGTCTATAGAGCACTCCTGTGGGGAATCCTCTGGCTCCTGTACGACTCCGAACTGAACCTGTTCTTCTTCTAAGTCAGACGTACACCAGAGGAAACAGGTGTACGTCAGGGTGCAAGGCACACGGCAAGATCCCAAAAGGGAGAAAAGAACGGTCGTACGACCAATGCAATAATGGTAATAACAATGAAAACATACAATTGAAAGTCTAAATATACTTTACTACTAGAATAGAATAATCATAATAAATCCAAGGGAAACAACCGAGTAACAAGTCGATCATGCAGCTAGCGATCAGAATAATCATCCAAGTACAGGGTTATACACTAGATGGAATTAATACTTAAAAATCTACAACTCGAGACGTAGTACGTCGAGCGAAATAATCCAAACAAGGAAACCCTCATGTATATACCATATGTCTTAAATTGTAGATAATTAAATATTAATCCCGATCTATGTATGGAAAGAAATACAACTGATCTACGTCTCACAAGAATCCATAAATTCTAACCAAAATGACGATACCGATTCACCTTGACTCAACAACCAACCACAGTGGCGACACCGATCTACTGGTAACAAGTTATTCTATAACAGGTCACTGGTCACATCTCACACAGAGCCAACGCTCATATCACCGGATAATTGACTGTTCACAAATCCCCTACGTGCATCCAATCCCGCTACACATGCGGCCTAGAGGACTACACGTAAACCGTTTTCTGCCTGGTTCGAACTTCAAACAGAACCCGAGTGACGAAACGATTTCACTGACTAAAGTGATGTACACACTTCACTTTAGCCCTACAAACCAACCCCGGTGGCGACACCAACCACGGGAGCGAGCCTGGAAGATACATCAACAGTGGACTACACGTAAACCGTTTTCTGCCTGGTTCGAACTTCAAACAGAACCCGAGTGACGAAACGATTTCACTGACTAAAGTGATGTACACACTTCACTTTAGCCCTACAAACTAACCCCGGTGGCGACACCAACCACGGGAGCGAGCCTGGAAGATACATCAACAGTCTTATCCGATCACATGAACATTAACTTCCCCATCCCAACTCTCTTGTTTTTCTAAGCTAACATATAATCATTTTTCTAAAATAAATCCTTTAAAAATATTTATAAATGTCTTAAAATAATTCCTTTTATAAAACTTTCTTAAATTACCGAAATTATTCTAAATTGATAATTATTCTAAAATAAATTCTTTTACAATTATTGTAAAATAATTCTTTTGTCAAAATAAATTCTATTAATTTATTATAATTACTCTAAAAATGATTTTTCACCAACATAATTTATTATAATTATTTTAAAATGATTATTTTGTCAAATAAATCCTTTAAAATCATAAATTAATCTAAAATAATTTTATCTTATTTTATCTTTACAGTATCTATTATCAAAATATTATTTTAAAACCCATTTTGTACCAATTACACTAGCATTGTTAGGTCTAGGAACTAACTTCCAAACTTCATTTCTTTGAAAATTGTTTAATTCTTCATGCATAGCCAAAACCCAAAATTCATCATTCAAAGCATCATTAACCTTTTTAGGTTCTAGTTGAGATAGAAATGCAACATTACCACATTCACTCAAGGCTTTTGAGCGAGTTATAACTCCTTTTGAAGGGCTCCCAATGATTTGTTCCTTTGGATGATTTGATGTGAATTTCCAAGCTTTAGGTGGTTCAACTTGATCTTGAGCGTTTGTGCTATCCACATCCTTTTGAACTTCTATAGAGGGAGTGTCATTGATTTGCAACAAGTCCAATCCTCCCTCAATATCATCATCATCATCTTTCCTAGGCAACACAACTTGAGAGCCAACATTAGTCTCATCAAAAGTAACGTTTATAGACTCTTCAACAACGAGGCTTCGTTTATTGAAGACCCTATAAGCCTTACTTCGAGGTGCATAACCCAAGAAAATACCAACATCAATTTTGGAATCAAATTTATCATGGTGATCTTTTGTATTTAAGATAAAACATTTGCAACCAAAAACACGAAAATAACCAATGAAAGGAGTTTTTCCATAATAAAGTTCATAAGGGGTTTTCTTAAGCTTTGGTCTAATCAAAACACGATTTAAAACATGGCAAGCCGTATTGACGGCTTCCGCCCAAAAGTATTTTGGTAAATCAAAAGAATTTAACATAGTACGTGCCATCTCTTGTATGGTGCGATTTTTCCGTTCAACAACACCATTTTGTTGTGGTGTTCTAGGAGCGGAAAACATATGAGTTATACCATGATGAGCACAAAAATCATAGAAAAATTCATTTTGAAATTCACCACCATGATCACTTCTTATCTTAACAACTTTCAAATCTTTTTCATTTTCAATTCTTTTAACATGATTTGCAAATTCTTCAAAACAATCATTTTTCTTAGCAAGAAATATTGTCCATGTAAAACGAGAAAAATCATCAATAATCACAAAAACATAGTGTTTGCCTCCAAGAGAGGTAACACGCATAGGACCAAATAAATCAAGATGAAGTAATTGCAAGGGTTTAGAAGTCGATACCTCATGGATGGATTTGAAAGAAGATTTTGTTTGTTTACCTTTGGCACAATCCTCACAAATTGTATCTTTTATGAAGTGTAAGTTAGGTAGCCCTTTCACAAGATTCTTCTTAGACAATTTTGATATTAACTCCATATTTGCATGTCCAAGTCTCTTGTGCCAAATCCAAGGGTTTTCATCAATAGCCGCAAGACACTTCACATCTTGATTAACTAACTCATTCATCTCAAAAATATAAACATTAGACTTGCGATTTGCAATAAAAACAATATTTCCATCCATACTAATGATGCATTTATCCGGTTTAAAGGAAATATCAAAACCTTTATCACTTAATTGGCTAATGCTAAGAAGATTATGATTCAAACCACTTACTAAATAAACATCTTCAATTGTGGGTGAGGGTTTCTTACCAATAGACCCGATACCAATGATTTTACCTTTCTCACCACCACCGAAGGAGACATTGCCTCCTTCAATCCTTGATAGGGTTGCAAATAACTCTTTGTTGCCCGTCATATGATGTGAGCAACCACTATCAAGGTACCACATCTCCTTACGTCGTTGCCGTGACGTTCCCTACAAAAGAAGAAGATGAAGGTGTAGTAGCTTTAGGTACCCATGTCTTGGGTCCTTGGTGGTTAGTAGTTTTGGTACCTTTGGGTACCCATATCAAACCATAAAAATCTTCATTGTCTTTAATTCTACAATGAGTAGAAATGTGTCCATGTCTCATACAATAGGTGCATACAAAATTTCTTTTGTATGTACGAATGTTAGAACCATGAAACCTATTTCTACCATGGTGATTGTAGTTGTCATAAGCATGAGTGGGTCTAGTTCTACAACCCTCAATTTCTAATTTTTCAATCTTTGATCTTAATTGCTTGTTCTCGAAATCGAGATCTCCTAGCAATTCATCTTTTAGAGCAAGAGAGGTTGTTAGTTGCTCTAGCTTAATATCACAAGAGGTATGCAATTTTTTGAAAGAAGAGTATTCTTTAGACATTCTTTTAAATTCAAAGTTCAACTCTTCTAATGCCATAGCTATGTCACATTGCATATAGAAAGATTCACTTTCGGCCTCGGATATTACCTCATGTTCATTTGCCATGAAACAAACATTTGGGTCATGAAGAGCAAGTTTGGCTCCTTCTTCATCACTATCCGAGTCACTTGGTTCGGATTCTTCCCATCCGGCATACATAGCCTTCTTCTTCTTGTACTTCATGTACTTTTCTTTGAGCTTGGGGCAATCCTTAGCGATGTGACCCGGTTCATTGCACTCAAAACATTTACCTACACGAGAGGAAAACTTGTTGTTAGATCGAGGGTTAAATTTTTTGTTCATTTTTATAAGTCTAGAGATTCTTCTAGAGAGATGAGCCACTTCTCTAGAAAAATCAACTTCACTCTCCGACGACGAAGATGAGTTGTCACTAGCTCCTTTGAGAGCTATGGTCTTCAACTTTGGTGACGGCTCCTCAACTTCTCGTGATGGCACTTCCTCCTTCTCCTTCCCCTTGAGCTTCTTCTCATGCACTTTGAGCTTTCCGATGAGGCTATCAAGAGCTAAGGTAGTGAGGTCATGAGCTTCCTCAATGGCCGTAGCCTTGGGCTCCCATGCCGGAGTCAATGAGCGAAGTATCTTGTAGTTCATCTCTTGAATGGATAATTGCTTATCTAGACCATGTAATTCATTGATGATATTAGTAAAACGAGAAAACATAGCATCAATGGATTCATTTGGAAGCATTTTAAATAGCTCATAATCATGCATAAGTCCACTAATCTTAGATTCCTTAACTTGGGGTGTTCCTTCATGTGTGACACATAATTTTTGCCAAATTTCGTATGCGGTTGCACACGTGGAAACTCTATTATATTCATTAGGGGAAAGACCACAAATTAAGGCGTTCATAGCCTTAGCGTTGAGATTAGCTAGGTGCCTTTCTCCATCGGTCATGTTCCCGACTTTGGACTTTTCTTCATATTTCTCTTCTATGAGCTCTAGAATGTCAAGGTCTATGCAACGAAGGTAAATTCTCATCCTAGCCTTCCAATAAGCAAAATTAGTGCCGGTGAAGAGAGGTGGTCTAGTTGTGGATTGTCCTTCTAGCATATGCATATTCAAAGAGGCCTCCATTAGATCTTTTCTCTAAGGTTGTTAAACCAAAAACTGATATAGAGACCAAGCTCTGATACCAATTGTTGGACCCTAGAGGGGGGGTGATTAGGGTCAAGAGGCTCTAATATGCAATTAAAAAACAGCACAAGCAAACCACAAACAGAAATGCGATAAAAGTAAGAGAGATAAGGTTAGGAGTTCGTTATCCTTGACGCTCGATGTGTTAACGAGGTTCGGCCCTCTGGCCTACGTCCCCGCTCCCCACTCTCGAGGAGAAATCCACTACACACCCGGTTTGGAAGCCGGAACTTCGTCTACACAGCGATCCCACAAGATCTCTCTCTCACTACACAGTTTGATCTCACAGATCACACTCCCTCACAGTAGATCTCCACAGATCTCACTCACACAGCAGAAGAAAGAAATGCAAGAACCTCTCTTTACACAGCCCTTATAGCAAAGAGAAGGTATACTGAAGCTGGGAGGTGAATCACACTTGAAACAGAGAGAAAAACAGAGTTTTGAAAATTTTCTCAGGAAACAGAAAAAGCTCTCTGGTTTTCAAACGTTAGGGCTTAGAGGAAGAAGAAGAGGTCTGGGGATTTTATAGGAGAGTTTAAATCATTTTAAAACAAAAAACAAATCTACCCAAATGAGATAATAATCTCTTCTTCAGACCCTCATCACAGACTGTGCCAATCACTAACAAGTGAAAGCACAGGGTTCGAGGCAAACGACCGTTTTAAAAAAGTCGCGGCTGAACAGAGGCAAAAATCGGTTGACCGAAGAAAATATCGGTCGACCGAAAAATACCTTCGGTCGACCGACCGAAAAAATCGGTCGACCGCCAGCAGCTAAGGAGTTTTGACAAAACATCCAGAGACTCATCGGTCGACCGGCACGGTCGACCGATTAAGGGTTGAGAAATTCGGTCGACCGTATCGGTCGACCGACGACACTCTGGAGACATAGTGAAGAAAGGTCATCGGATCGGTCGACCGATTTCTGACATATTCTGAAATCAGGTTATTTGACCAAGTTGAAATATTTCCAAAATATTCATTTGACCTCTGAAAATTCTGAAACTTTGTAAAATGTTTTTAATACTAAAAACAAACTGTTTGGAAAAAGAATTTTGCAGATAGGTACTCATACTTGTGAAAAATAGTATTTTGTGAAAAACGCTTAAAAGCACAAGTCTAAAAACGTGTGTGTGATTCCCAATAGCTTCAAGTAAACTCAGTAACTCTTTGCCTACATTCTAGCACTAGAGAGAAAAACAAAAGAAAGCTAATATCCTCATATAGAGAGCAATATACTTGAGCTTTGATATAGCTTGAATCGGATGAAGCTTTTGATCGAATTTGTCGTTCTTGAAATAACGTTGCTTCATCTCTTGGCCTCCTCCTCCTTTGGATATCTTCGTTGTAGCATATATTCCATCCATCCTCCATTAATGGCACTAACGAGCTTGACAAATGAATTTACTACATTTATACTCAATAAGCCATTAGTACCGATAATGGTGGTTGTAAGAACATCATCAAAACATAAGGGCTAACAATCTCCCCCTTTTTGATGATGACAACCAACCATTATATAAGAGCAAAAATAAAATAGCTTATAGATAGGTGCTCCCCCTATCTATGAGCTCCCCCTAAATATATGCAACAAATGAGGAGATTTCTCTCCCCCTTTGTCACCATCAAAAATGGGGTAAAGAGAAATGCCAAATGCAAAATGCAACTAATCAAGCAAGCAATGTAGAACTTTCACATAGTGCATAAGCCCAAACCATTTCTTATGCGACAAAAATCATCCTCTCCAAGAGGCTTAGTAAATATATCCGCTAGTTGAGATTTGGTGTCAACAAATACTAGGGATACATCTTGTCGCTCTACATGATCGCGTAAGAAATGATGGCGTACATCAATATGTTTAGTTCTAGAATGCAAAACCGAATTTTTGGAAATATTTATAGCACTTGTGTTATCACAAAAGATTTTAATATTTTGAAAATTCAAATCATAGTCAACTAAACTTTGTTTCATCCATAAAACTTGAGCACAACATAAGCCGGCGGCAATGTATTCCGCTTCCGTAGTGGACAATGCAACACAATTTTGTTTCTTGGAAGCCCAAGAAACAAGGGAATTTCCTAAGAATTGGCATGTTCCACTAGTACTCTTGCGATCTACCTTACATCCGGCAAAGTCGGCATCACAAAAACCATATAAATCAAAAGAGGTGCTTCTTGGATAAAATAAGCCAAGGTTAAAAGTTCCATTAACATACTTAATGATTCTTTTAACCGCAATTAAATGAGACGCTTTGGGAGAGGCTTGAAAACGTGCACATGCACATACACTAAACATGATGTCGGGTCTACTAGCGGTGAGATAAAGAAGACTACCTATCATACCTCGGTATAGTTTTTGGTCCACATCTTCACCACTCTCATCCGCATCAAGCTTAACACTAGTACTCATGGGAGTAGGCGCATGCTTAGAATTCTCCAACTTGAATTTCTTCACCAATTCCTTCGCATACTTGCTTTGTGAAATGAAGATCCCATCCTTAGTTTGCTTGACTTGGAGCCCGAGAAAGAATGTAAGCTCTCCCATCATACTCATCTCAAAGTGATCCTGCATTACTTTAGAAAATTCCTTGCACAAGGATTCATTAGTAGCACCGAAAATGATGTCATCCACATATATTTGAACTAAAATGAAATCATTTTTCCTTTTTCTCACAAAAAGTGTGTTATCAATTGTTCCTTTTGAAAAACCATTTTCAATAAGAAAACTAGAGAGGCGAGCATACCAAGCCCTAGGAGCTTGTTTCAACCCATATAAAGCTTTTTGTACCCGGTAAACATGATTAGGAAAAGCATGATCTATAAAACCGGGGGGTTGCTCAACATACACTTCCTCTTCTATAAAGCCATTTAAGAAGGCACTTTTAACATCCATTTGAAAAAGTTTGAAATTTTTAAAGCTAGCAAATGCCAAAAACATCCTAATAGATTCCAACCTTGCAACCGGTGCAAAGGTTTCATCATAGTCTATGCCCTCCTCTTGATTGTATCCTTGGGCAACCAAACGAGCTTTATTTCTAGTTACAATGCCATGTTCATCAAGTTTGTTTCTAAAAACCCATTTTGTACCAATAACACTAGCATTGTTAGGTCTAGGAACTAACTTCCAAACTTCATTTCTTTGAAAATTGTTTAATTCTTCATGCATAGCCAAAACCCAAAACTCATCATTTAAAGCATCATTAACCTTTTTAGGTTCTAGTTGAGATAGAAATGCAACATTACCACATTCACTCAAGGCTTTTGAGCGAGTTATAACTCCTTTTGAAGGGCTCCCAATGATTTGTTCCTTTGGATGGTTTGATGTGAATTTCCAAGCTTTAGGTGGTTCAACTTGTTCTTGAGCATTGGTGCTATCTACATCCTTTTGAACTTCTATAGAGGGAGTGTCATTGATTTGCAACAAGTCCAATCCTCCCTCAATATCATCATCATCATCTTTCCTAGGCAACACAACTTGAGAGCCAACATTAGTCTCATCAAAAGTAACGTTTATAGACTCTTCAACAACGAGGCTTCGTTTATTGAAGACCCTATAAGCCTTACTTCGAGGTGCATAACCCAAGAAAATACCAACATCAATTTTGGAATCAAATTTATCATGGTGATCTTTTGTATTTAAAATAAAGCATTTGCAACCAAAGACACGAAAATAACCAATGAAAGGAGTTTTTCCATAATAAAGTTCATAAGGAGTTTTCTTAAGCTTTGGTCTAATCAAAACACGATTTAAAACATGGCAAGCCGTATTGACAGCTTCCGCCCAAAAGTATTTTGGTAAATCAAATGAGTTTAACATAGTGCGTGCCATCTCTTGTATGGTACGATTTTTCCGTTCAACAACACCATTTTGTTGTGGTGTTCTAGGAGCGGAAAACATATGAGTTATACCATGATGAGCACAAAAATCATAGAAAAATTCATTTTGAAATTCACCACCATGATCACTTCTTATTTTAACAACTTTCAAATCCTTTTCATTTTCAATTCTTTTAACATGATTAGCAAATTCTTCAAAACAATCATTTTTCTTTGCAAGAAATATTGTCCATGTAAAACGAGAAAAATCATCAATAATCACAAAAACATAGTGTTTGCCTCCAAGAGAGGTAACACGCATAGGACCAAATAAATCAAGATGAAGTAATTGCAAGGGTTTAGAAGTCGATACCTCATGGATGGATTTGAAAGAAGATTTTGTTTGTTTACCTTTGGCACAATCCTCACAAATTGTATCTTTTATGAAGTGCAAGCTAGGTAGCCCTTTCACAAGATTCTTCTTAGACAATTTTGATATTAACTCCATATTTGCATGTCCAAGTCTCTTGTGCCAAATCCAAGGATTTTCATCAATTGCCGCAAGACACTTCACATCTTGATTCACTAACTCATTCATCTCAAAAATGTAAACATTAGACTTGCGATTTGCAATAAAAACAATTTTTCCATCCATACTAATGATGCATTTATCCGGTTTAAAAGAAATATCAAAACCTTTATCACTTAATTGGCTAATGCTAAGAAGATTATGATTCAAGCCATTTACTAAGTAAACATCTTCTATTATGGGTGAGGGTTTCTTACCAATAGAACCGATACCAATGATTTTACCTTTCTCACCACCACCGAAGGAGACATTGCCTCCTTCAATCCTTGATAGGGTTGCAAATAACTCTTTGTTGCCCGTCATATGATGTGAGCAACCACTATCAAGGTACCACATCTCCTTACGTCGTTGCCGTGACGTTCCCTACAAAAGAAGAAGATGAAGGTGTAGTAGCTTTAGGTACCCATGTCTTGGGTCCTTGGTGGTTAGTAGTTTTGGTACCTTTGGGTACCCATATCAAACCATAAAAATCTTCATTGTCTTTAATTCTACAATGAGTAGAAATGTGTCCATGTCTCATACAATAGGTGCATACAAAATTTCTTTTGTATGTACGAATGTTAGAACCATGAAACCTATTTCTACCATGGTGATTGTAGTTGTCATAAGCATGAGTGGGTCTAGTTCTACAACCCTCAATTTCTAATTTTTCAATCTTTGATCTTAGTTGCTTATTCTCGAAATCGAGATCTCCTAGCAATTCATCTTTTAGAGCAAGAGAGGTTGTTAGTTGTTCTAGCTTAATATCACAAGAGGCATGCAATTTTTTGAAAGAAGAGTATTCTTTAGACATTCTTTTAAATTCAAAGTTCAACTCTTCTAAAGCCATAGCTATGTCACATTGCATATAGAAAGATTCACTTTCGGCCTCGGATATTACCTCATGTTCATTTGCCATGAAACAAACATTTGGGTCATGAAGAGCAAGTTTGGCTCCTTCTTCATCACTATCCGAGTCACTTGGTTCGGATTCTTCCCATCCGGCATACATAGCCTTCTTCTTCTTGTACTTCATGTACTTTTCTTTGAGCTTGGGGCAATCCTTAGCGATGTGACCCGGTTCATTGCACTCAAAACATTTTCCTACACGAGAGGAAAACTTGTTGTTAGATCGAGGGTTAAATTTTTTGTTCATTTTTATAAGTCTAGAGATTCTTCTAGAGAGATGAGCCACTTCTCTAGAAAAATCGACTTCACTCTCCGACGATGAAGATGAGTTGTCACTAGCTCCTTTGAGAGCTATGGTCTTCAACTTTGGTGACGGCTCCTCAACTTCTCGTGATGGCACTTCCTCCTTCTCCTTCCCCTTGAGCTTCTTCTCATGCACTTTGAGCTTTCCGATGAGGCTATCAAGAGCTAAGGTAGTGAGGTCATGAGCTTCCTCAATGGCCGTAGCCTTGGGCTCCCATGCCGGAGTCAATGAGCGAAGTATCTTGTAGTTCATCTCTTGAATGGATAATTGCTTATCTAGACCATGTAATTCATTGATGATATTAGTAAAACGGGAAAACATAGCATCAATGGATTCATTAGGAAGCATTTTAAATAGCTCATAATCATGCATGAGTCCACTAATCTTAGATTCCTTAACTTGGGGTGTTCCTTCATGTTTGACACATAATTTTTGCCAAATTTCGTATGCGGTTGCACACGTGGAAACCCTATTGTATTCATTTGGGGAAAGACCACATATTAAGGCGTTCATGGCCTTAGCATTGAGATTGGCAATGTGCCTTTCATCATCGGACATGTTCTCAACTTTGGGGGGAAAGACCACAAATTAAGGCGTTCATAGCCTTAGCGTTGAGATTAGCTAGGTGCCTTTCTCCATCGGTCATGTTCCCGACTTTGGACTTCTCTACATATTTCTTTTCTATAAGCCCTAGAATGTCAAGATCTATGCAACGAAGATAAATTCTCATTCTAGCCTTCCAATAAGCAAAATTAGTCCATGTGAAGAGTGGTGGTCTAGTTGTGGATTGTCCTTCTAACATATGCATATTCAAAGAAGCCTCCATTAGATCTTTTCTCTAAGGTGATTAAACCAAAAATTAATATAGAGACCAAGCTCTGATACCAATTGTTGGACCCTAGAGGGGGGGTGATTAGGGTCAAGAGGCTCTAATATGCAATTAAAAAATAGTACAAGCAAACCACAAAACAATAATGCGATAAATGAAAGGGAGATAGAGTTAGGAGTTCGTTATCCTTGACGCGCGATGTGTTAACGAGGTTCGGCCCTCTGGCCTACGTCCCCGCTCCCCACTCTCGAGGAGAAATCCACTACACACCCGGTTTGGAAGCCGGAACTTCGTCTACACAGCGATCCCACACGATCTCCCTCACTACACAGTCAGATCTTAACAGATCAGTAGATCTCCACAGATCTCACTCACACAGCAGAAGAAAGAAATGCAAGAACCTCTCTTTACACAGCCCTTATAGCAAAGAGAAGGTGTACTGAAGCTGGGAGGTGAATCACACTTGAAACAGGGAGAAAAACAGAGTTTTGAAAATTTACTCAGGAAACAGAAAAAAGCTCTCTGGTTTTTCAAACGTTAGGGTTAAGGAAGAAGAAGAGGTTTGGGGGGTTTATATAGAAAAGTTTAAATCATTTTAAAACAAAAACAAATCTTCCCAAATGAGATAATAATCTCTTCTTCAGACCCTCATCACAGACTGAGCCAATCACTAACAAGTGAAAGCACAATGTTCGATGTAAATGACCGTTTAAAAAAGTCGCGGCTGACCAGAGGCAAAAATCGGTTGACCGAAGGAAATTTCGGTCGACCGAAAAATGCCTTCGGTCGACCGACCGAAAAATTCGGTCGACCGCGAGCAGCTAAGGAAATTTGGTAAAACACGCAGAGACTCATCGGTCGACCGGCACGGTCGACCGATTAAAGATTGAAAATTCGGTCGACCGTACCGGTCGACCGACGACACTCTGGAAACATACTGAAGAAAGGTCATCGGATCGGTCGACCGGACCGGTCGACCGATTTCTGATACTTTCTGAAATCTGATTTTTGACCAACTTGAAATATTCGCAAAATATTTATTTGACCTCTGAAAATTCTGAAACTTTGTAAAATGTTTTTTAATACTAAAAAAAACTGCTTGGAAAAAGAATTTTGCAGATAGGTACTCATACTTGTGAAAAATAGTATTTTGTGAAAAACGCTTAAAAGCACAAGTCTAAAAACGTGTGTGTGATTCCCAATAGCTTCAAGTAAACTCAGTAACTCTTTGCCTACATTCTAGCACTAGAGAGAAAAACAAAAGAAAGCTAATATCCTCATATAGAGAGCAATATACTTGAGCTTTGATATAGCTTGAATCGGATGAAGCTTTTGATCGAATTTGTCGTTCTTGAAATAACGTTGCTTCATCTCTTGGCCTCCTCCTCCTTTGGATATCTTCGTTGTAGCATATATTCCATCCATCCTCCATTAATGGCACTAACGAGCTTGACAAAAGAGTTTACTACATTTACACTCAATAAGCCATTAGTACCGATAATGGTGGTTGTAAGAACATCATCAAAACTCAATAAGCCATTAGTACCGATAATGGTGGTTGTAAGAACATCATCAAAACATAAGGGCTAACAGCGGGAAGGTAGGAGCTTCATTACCATCCTCTTCGAAGATCGCGGAGGTAGCATTGTAGGACTTGCCTTTACCCTTTTTGGTCGAGGAAGTCGTCCACTGATCGTCTTCAATTAGATCGGGAAGAACCCAGAGGATTTCACCGTTTGGGGCTGTGTGTGGCATAAGTCCTTTTTGGCGCTGTCCATATGGGTCGTCATTCACTATCTTCATTCCAACTTTGGTGATGCGTTCTGGTTCAAACCATGCTGTGGGCACTGATCCAAAGCTGATTGATACTGCATTTGCTCCGACATTCTTGGACGGCTTCGGGGTTATGATGCCTACATCAATTAACGCCTGGATTTTATCCTTAAGATGGTAGCATGACTTGGTAGGGTGATGGACCGCTCTATGGTATGCGCAATACTTCGGATCCGTCACTTTGCTAGCCCCTTCTTGGTCCATGATCGCCGGCAGGTGGATTTTCTTATTCTCCAACAGGTACTTAAAGATGCCGGGAACTTCGTCATCTTTGAAGGAGTACACTTTAGGAAATCTTGGCTCCGAAGATTTCTGCTTCTGAGGCCGTTGTTGCCATTGCCCCCGAGGTTGTTGTGGTGCTTGTTGCTGCTGCTGTTGCTGAGGTTGCAATTAGAAAGTTTGATTAGCATCAACTGCATTAGCATGTGCCTTACCTTTCCCTCGTGGGATGAAATTCTGTTGCGGAGCATTCGTTGCCTGTTGGCCTCTTTCCGCCTTCTTTCTTCTAAGGAATCGCTCGGCTTGCTCTCCTCGGACCTTCAAATCCTTCCACATTTTGGACGGTGCTGTCCCCATTGCTTCCAACACGTCCAATGCGAGGTTGTTGTGGCAAGTCTGGAGAATGAACTCCTCAGTGATCGGGTCCCGACAGTTCATCGCCTTGTTTCGTAACCTTTTGACGAAGGTATCAACCAATTCCCCGTCTTTTTGTTTCTCGTCAAGCAATGACCCGATGGATATCTCGGTGTCGTTGTTGAAGAAGTTAGTGAGAAATTTAGTCTCCATGTCGTCCTAGCTATTCACACTTTCTGGCTTGAGGCGGCGATACCAATCGAAGGCGGCTCCACGAAGAGTGCCAACGAAGGACCGTACCATCAGAGGCTCATTACCAGAGATAACCCCTAGGTATGATTTGAAGTAAATCAAATGCTGAGTGGGTGAACCCATCCCATTAAACGGCGTGAAGTTAATTAGAGTGAACTTCGCCGGATACGGGATCGATTCCCATTCTCTTGGGTATGGACAAGGAATGCCCGTCTTCTTCATCTCTTGAGCAGAAATCAACGTATTGATTTTGTTCTCGAGGTTTTTGATCTTCAAACTTTCACCTGTGTTTTCGCTAGCATTCTCGTTACCACCCCCTACTTTGACGGGAGGATTATTGGCATTATGAACTTCATTCGCATTTGTGTCTTCATCTTCCTGATTAACCTGGTTACGACGACTTGGGTCGCCTTGCTAGTTTGTCAGTGCTTGGATTTGTTGATCATGCATTTCTCTCATATTATGCATGGCCATCTGCATTTCGAACCTGAAGCTCTCCTGTTGTTTAGCCATGACTTCTTCGAGCATCTTGGCCACTTGTTCCGCACTTATAATAAGTGAATCGCGAGGTTATCCCTCGCTGGATACCATATTATCTGATGCGACCGCAGAGCCGGCATCCGATTCTTCATCTTCTGAAGGTAATCTTGTCCGAATCCTACCATAAGTTGCTCGTATGATGGCTCCAGACTGCATACGTGTTATACGCCGGGATGCTTCCGGAATCGACTTGGGATTATCCCGTGTTGATATCCCTTTGCTGGTCATGTTAGTGGTGACCCTCGGAAATTCTCCATCTTCAACATCCGTTCTTCTTTGTCAGAAACGCCTATGCCTTGGTTTTGGCATTTCGGTACTGAGTCTTTCAAAAACTAAAATTCTTTCAGGGACTGTCTTGATGCAGTTACACTCAGACAATACTGCCCGAATGAGTTTGGAACAGGGGCATTGAGTTTCTAGTTCTCGAGGACTCCTTTTCCTGGTTTTACTCGTACCCCCAACACGATAGTACAACTCGTCTGCTTGAAGGTCGGAGTAACCTATCGTGTGTTGGCACGACTTCTCAGGTATAACGCTATCGTCATCAGACGATAATGTTTCCTTCTGAGGGCGAACTGCCTTCTTTGGGCTTTCAAAATTCACGTGCCTCGAAACATGCCTTTGTGAGCATGAGTTCTCAGCGGGCTCCTAGACTTCAATGCGCAAATTGGTGTGCCTAGCTGCCCTGATCTCTTTGTCATGTTGAGGGTGGCGGCGACTCCCAGCATGTTGAGTCATTCGGGGCTTCATTATCGGGCCCAAACGTTCTTGAACTGGAGCTTTGTATCGTCCATCAGGAAGTGGACCGAGGCGCTCCAAAACTGACTTCTTTCTTCGGGATGATTCTGCGTGATCTCCCAGAGTAGTTATGGGAATTATTGGCGATTTAGGTTGGTTCGCCGAAGGTTGAACTTTTGCTGAAGGCTGCAAAGGTTGTATGGGAATTATTGGCGATTTAGGTTGGTTCGCCGAAGGTTGAACTTTTGCTGAAGGCTGCAAAGGTTGCTCTTTAGCCTGAATCGCCGCTTCAAACTTCGGCCTCCAGACTTGGCGAGTTGGTGGCGGCTTTTTGGCCACTTCCTTCTGCAGTCTTTTGCGGTCTTTTTGGACTTGAGCTTGTGCTTGCGCTGACAGTGAGCGGCGCTTGCGAATGCGCTCATCAAGTGTTGAACGATTCCATTTGACACGGATCCATTCATTCGTTGGCGGCTTGGAGGAGCTGCCATTCATTGTTTGTTGAGGCTGTTTGCCTCTCCTGCTCTTCAGATCCGCGTGATAGCGGATTCCGTCAGTGGACTCCATTGCCTTTGCGAGTTGCCACGCCAGGCATTGACGTCACCTCTGGCGGGCTATCTTTGAAAGAGTCACTACTCCTTCAACGGCGGAGGCGTTGGTGAGAACATATTTGACCTGGTTGGAGGTCGGTGGAGCTTCACCCGATGCAACTTCGGCATCAATTGGGGTGAGATCTTCGTTGGCATTCTGCACTTTTTCATACCAACGGACCTTTCTCCTGGAGGAGAACTTCTTGGACTTGCGCGGGGAGGTGATTGCGGACGAGGATGACAAGATAACTGCTCAGAACTTTTGTTGGTCGACATTTTATACTCGACTCCTCCCTCGACCGGATCTATGAGATCGCGGCTGCTTCGCGAGCGCAACGATTCGACAACGAGATCAGGTGCTCCCACTGTGGTCGCCAGATTGTTCGCGGGGAAAATTGCTTTCATTGACGTCATTGTGTTCTTGTACAATAGTTTATCGGTTACAAAAGATCTGGTCTTTTTATAAGATCCGGTTACAACAAAATCAAAGAAGAAAGAAAAATTACAACTCTCCTTTTTTCGAACAAATCGCAAGACCCTATTTTGCGGTCTCTTGCTTGTGTGGGTTCTTTGCCTGCGCCGGGGTTAATCCGTGGACCACCGTGCGATCTTGATCCAATCGGATCTACACGGTATGCCGGATGTTATTTCACGAAGGAAATAACAGCCGGGGGTACTATTTCACCAAGGAAATAATAGCCTTTAGTAATCGAAATCGACCAAGCGAAATCGATACTCTTCTCGGGATCAAAAACCAAGTTTTGATCCGGAGGATAACCATGTGGATCTCAGATCTGATCTCTCTCTCGAACTCCTGCCTTGTTTGACGTGGATGATCGCCAAGAACTAGATCTGAAAATGTCCGAGTCTTCAAAGCTTCAAAACTCCAAAGTTGAGCTCTCAATCCAGTAGAGTTTCGCCTCAAAAAGTTCCAACCCTTCAAACAATGAGCCTAGGGGTCTATTTATAGGCTCCTCAAACCAGATCTGGGCTCAGATCTGGGCCCAGATCTGGTGGCTCAGCCCAGGTGGCTCGGCCACCGAGCCACCAAGAGGTGGCTCGGCCGGCCACCTAGGTGGCTCGGCCACCGAGCCACCTTGGTGGTCGGCCACCGAGCCACCACAAGGTGGCTCGGTTTTGGCCGAGCTCTCCCTTGGTGTTTGGTTTTGTTGTTTTTTCAGTCTCGTGGTTTATCTGAACTTCATTGGCAGTCCGGATCTTGATTTGGCGGTACAGATACTAATTTGGTAGTAAATCCACTTTGGTATTCGAGTTCAAGTCCGCTCCCGATCTTGTTTGATGTGGTGGACTCCACGGTTGGATGACTCGTTGATTCATCGACCCGTTAGCTTGATTGGGCATGCGATTGGATGTATTTCGTTATTTGCGTGCGGTTCGTTAAATTCGTCGCCTCGTTAATCTGCTTCGTCGCGTGTCACTTGGCTTCGGTGTTGTGGTCTAACGACCATGCTTGGATATACCGCCCGATGGTTCGTTGGTTTGTCGAATCACCATGCCGAGCTGTATTAAGGGACCTATAAGCAGTTTTTATATGCCTACAAATACCACTCACCAGGTTTTGGATCAGCCCGACCCAAGAGATTGTATCCCGATCATCGATTACGTCCTGTACGGCATGCTGCTCGAAGACGCTAAGGAGCGAGAGCCTGTCCGCCGACGTGCCTCAAGGTTCTACTACGATTCGACTACAAAGATGTTGTATCGAAGGTCATATGATGGCTTGTTACTTTGATGTCTTTCAAAGACAGAAGCACAAGAAGCTCTGCGCGTAGCCCATGACGGCACTTGCGGAGCTCACCAACCCGGACCCAAGCTTTGAGATCAGTTACGGAGGATAGGCTATTTTTGGACTGGGATGGTCAGCGACACGGTTGCTTATGCTAAGCGTTACCATACGTACCAAATCCACCCCAACTACATACATCGACCTCCTGAAGAACTACACTCGACAATGACGTCATGGACTTTCAAAGCCTGGGGTATGGACATCGTCGGACCAATATCCCAACTGTCGGCAAGCAGTCATCGCTTCATCCTCGCGATTACCAACTACTTCTCTAAGTGGGCCAAAGTCGTCCCTTTAAGAGAAGTCAAAACCAATGACGTGGTTAAGTTCATCAAGCATCATGTCATATACCGATATGGGGTACCTCAGCGTATCATTCATAACAATGGCACACAATTTGTTAGTCATGCATTCACTCGGTTTTGTGACAAGTTTCGAATACAGAATCTTTCCTCTACAGCCTACAACCCTTCAGCGAATGGCTTGGCCGAGGCCTTCAACAAAACAATTGTTAAGATCTTAACCAAGCTGACTTCCAATAGCAAGCGTGATTGGAACGAGAAGCTGGGCGAGAGCTTATGGGCATATCGCACAATGGTTCACACATCGACCGACAACATGCCTTATTCCTTGGTATATGGCTGTGTGGCCGTGTTACCATTAGAAATTTAAATTCCATCCCTCCGTGTCACCCTAGCTATAGGGATGACAACCGAGGATAATCATCAACGACACCTCGCGGAACTTGAAGTGTTGGATGATAGGCGGCTTGAAGCCCAACAACACATTGAGTTCTACCAAGCCCGAATGGCTAAGGCCTTCGATAAGAAAGTCAAGCGTCGATCCTTCAAGGAAGGAGAATTGGTACTTGCCGTTTGATGACCGATGGTTCTCACTTCCAAGAAAAAGGGCAAATTTCAGCCCAAATGGGAAGGACCGTTTGTGATTGAGACAGTCTATTCGAATAGAGCTTATCGTCTTGTCAAACCGAATGGCGACAAGATCATGATGCCTATCAACGACAAGTTCTTGAAGAAGTACTACCCTTAGTTTTCTACCAAACTCCAGCGAGTGCATGAGTCTAAACTGGCCCTCACTCCCTCACACTGGTGCACAAGGCTAAACTGTTCCTACTTCACATACTCCGACGGGAAACCCTACACAAGACGCTACATACAGTGTTCTTGAGTGTAACCTAGATCGCCACTCGATCAAACCTTCCTACAGTTAGGACCAAAATCAACTATCAAGTTAATCTTTACCTTTGATGGTCTCCCCTAGATTTCACCTGTCGATCCTCTCCAATAGGACGATGGAACCAATCTTGTCATGTTAATAATCACCTCTGACAAAATCAACTTACCAATCCTCTCCAATAGGATGGTAAGCCCCCAAAGTCGCTCACATCACGGCAAACAACCCCGTCATGTTAACCTTCACATCTGACAAAATCAACTTACCAATCCCCTCCAATGGGGTGATAAGTCCTAATAGTTACCCCGATTGCAACAAAATTCTATCATGTTAATGATCACCTCTGATGACTGGCCCCGTTATTCCCGCGAGTAACATGGCCTAAGTAGTAACCTACCATGTGACGTATTGCTACTTCGTTCGATAGTCACACTCCTACGTCCCTGAACTACCTGACCTATTCCGTGTATCCTAATATTCTCTTAGAATAACCGATGGGTAGCAACCTACCATATGACGGCTCCTACAGCAATCAATCGTCATATTCCTATATCCCTGAACGATTCGATTATCATCCATGTCGTCACCCTCAGGAACGACGATAATCATCAAAAGCGGCCTATCAGGCGACATGCCCCAACTGCCCCCTCAAACAGCAACTCGCTAAATGGAAAGTCATTGTTGGGGTCTTGAGCTAGTCGCATACACACACAAACCGCCTCTTTGTTTGCATCAAAGTGTTACCCTCTTGAACTCGCCTGGACTACAACGTGAAAGTCAGAATCAACCCAACCCCACGCTGTGAACAACCGAGGGCGAGAGAGAATCTTAGCGATTAAGCCTAAGATAAACTCCTTGAAGGTCCGCCACACTACAAAAAGCTGTATGGCTAGCTCGACTTAGGCGAACAACGAACGACGAAAGCGAGTCCAACACAGTGACCGCCAACGATCAATCAAAAAAGTTCTAAATGTAGAAAATAAAGAAAAAGCTGTGCATACAAAGCGATGAATAACTAAGAGCATAAAAGGCCATTCCAGGCCAAGTTTGGAGACATAATGTTTTGTAAGTTACGATGTAACAGGCATCGGCAAAATTACAGTGACGTCTAACAAAAAAAAGAGAGAGCAAAAGACGCGCTACATCAACTTTAGTAGGCTAAAAGCGGCGACCTTGGCCTTGACGTCCGCCAGCTCCACCTCGCGCCTTGTCTGCGCCCTCTCCTCCTGTCGCTGTTGAAGTCTGGCGAGAGCGGCCTCGCCGTTTTCCTCTTCTTGGCGAAGGAGTTGGAGCGCCTTGGCCTCCACCTCAGCAGCACGACTGACCCGCACATTCTCACGCTCAAGCCTCTTTAGTTTCGCCTCTCCTTCGAGGGACCCAGCATCTGCGAAGAAGGCGGCATCCACGTAGGCATCCATCTTCGCCAGTACAGCGTGATGTTGCCTGTGCAGGCGTCTGAGAAGAGCCTCATGTTTCTGGATACGCCTCGCCAAGGCTTCGTGCTCTAACAGGGCGCTCATGGCGAGAGGCGCCGGATCAGGGTCGGCATGTGCCAGGTCCTCTAGGCGGTACATCAGCCCTTCCAAGTGCTGGAGCTCCCGGTCACATTGCCGAATGAGCTGATGACCGATTACGCGTCAGAGTTCCTTAAGACATTCCTCCACAAAGGGGAGCATGTCGTGGTATCTCCTAATACCCTGACCGGTGATAGTGGCCGTTCTGCATTGGTCATCCTCTAACCTTTAGAGGATGGCAAACGTCAAACCAGAGGCCGCAGCAAAAGATCCTCGGGTCGAACTAGCTGC
>NC_033798.1:19688915-19781808 GCF_001876935.1 Asparagus officinalis | reverse complement strand
GTGGTAGAGGAGGAGCCGACACCCTCCCTCTCGAAGACACCGGAACATGATCCTGAAGCCATTAATCAGGGAGATTTTGTAAGGATTTTCTCCAGGCGAATTTTTGTGAGCATAGGGACTCTACCAAGAGAATAGCGAGCACATTATATAGCCGAAAGCCCAACGGCTAAGATTCACTTCCCAAAATAAATCGAACGGCTCAGATCTCTAGTGGCGCTTCGAGTTTGACGCCCATAAAAGCCTCGCTCTTGGGACTCCAAACCGACCATTCGGATTAAGCACGGAAGGTGAAGCGTCCTGTCTCCTCGCAATTAATGAGGATTAACGCACCCACATCACCTTAGCTGGCAAACATTCGGGTTCGCAGCCGGACATGCAGCCGAAACTCGTCCGCATTTGAGTTTCGCTTGTCGCCCAAACTCGTTAGCATTTGAGTTTAGCTTGCGGCCCAGACTCGCCAACACTTGAGTTTTGCCTACAGCCTAAACTCGCCAACACTTGAGTTTCATTTGCAGTCCAAACTCGCCAGCATTTGAGTTTTGCCTATGACACAAACTCACCATCGCTTGAGTTTCGCTTGCAGAACAAACTCGCCGTCGCTTGATTTTTGCCTGCGGCACAAAATCGCCAGTAATTGAGTCTGCCCATCGCATGAGTGAGACCCTGAATGGAGACATAATGAAATATGAAAGAGGTAGAAAGTACAAAGTTCATTAGATGTTTCTAGACAATACATTTGAATAAAGTTATGACTTTACAATCAACAGAGTCATGACATTACATTCAAGGAACAAAACATCGAACAGGGTATTTTGAATCTACTCCTATTTTACGAGCTTATTCCAGGAGTTTGAAGGACGTGAGCTCAGACCTAACCGCGGCTATCCTTTCTGCATGCAAAGTACGAACCTTGTCTTCAGCCTCCCGCCAAATCCTCACTTCGAAAGAAGCACTAGCGGCAGCATCTTCTTGGCGTAGCGATAAAAGGTCGCGTCTCTCCCTTGCAAGGACACCATGCACGGTCTCGATCTAAACGCGTAGACCCATTAAGATCGATCCCCCTTTAGTATACGGAGTCCTGCCTAAAGAGATCGAGCTAGCAGTACCCTCCATCTCGGCTTGCAATAGACGCCTACGGAGATCCAAGCGAGCGATAAAGGATTCCTTGTCTTCTTTGTCTCACCTTCGACACTCTCGCTGCCACACCTCATGACGACAAGCGAAACCAAGAATGACTCTACTTTGTCTCACCTTCGACACTCTCGCTGCCACACCTCATGACGACAAGCGAAACCAAGAATGACTCTACTTAGAACTCCAACTTTGCCTGCCGCAGATTCTCTAGCTTGTTTATGAGTGACTCAAGATCAATGAGCCTCATCAAACAGCGTATGGCGAGCCTGTAGTCGCCCAAATGATGAATTCGGGAAACCCGATCTAAGAGGGCCTGCTTCAGGTTCGCGAAGGCACCACGGCCTTGATCGACAACCTAGATTGCCCGCTTCACAGCACCCCCTAGCTTCTCCATATGGATTTGCAGATTGGTTGAATCCGAAGGCTTAGGCTCCGGATCGTGGCCGGGTGCAGCAATTTAAGAAGAGGCGTCGCTTGCCTTCTTGTTCGAGGCGGATGCTTTAGAGAGTGGCGCCATTGAAAACAAGAAAGGGGAGATGAGTACGGCGACCTCCTTAACTTGAGGAGAGAGAGCAATGTATATAATGAGCACGCTCATCATTCAACGGTCTAATCAGGCGCAGGGAACATAGAGCTACCATTATGACGCCTTCAATGAGAAGTGACATACCCATGTCAGTCTAGCTGGCGAGAACACGATGCAATGACCGGACACATGGCTCACCTTATTCACATACGGCTCTGAATTAGCTTTTGCCTAGAGTTCGCCTTTGGTCAGAACTCGACTACGATTCAGATTCGCCTCTGCCTGTGGCCAGAATTCGTCCACGGCCCAAATTCGCATAAAGTTTGCCTGTAGCTAGAATTCACCCAGGGCTCAGATTCATGTGTAGCTAAGAGACCAAAAGGCAACATCAACACAATAAAAAGGAGAACATGCACAAACACATTTTGAAAATCAAAGGAGCACATCATTCATCCAGTTTTAAGATAGTACATTTAAATAAAGTTATGATTTTACAATCAAACAAGTCATTAACATCAAATGTCCTAACACTGTTCGATCCAGAGAGTCTAGTCCAAGAGGCTGAAGGATGCAAGCTCCATTTTAACTGCGGCCACCCTCCTTATGTGGTCTTCCTGAGCTTTATCCTCAGCTTCCATCTGGGTCCGACCCTCAAAGGTGGAGTTGGCAATAGAATCTTCCTGTCGCAGTGCCTGAAGGTTTCGGGTTTCCTCTTCGACAACCTTGTCAACTTTCTAGCTCTCAGATCGGAGCCCCCTAGAGTCATCTCCACAAGTTCTAACTCATCCCTCAGACGGGAGACAGTGGAAGTAAAAGTACCTATCCGCTCCCCCAGTGAGCGCTGCTGGTCCACCAGGAAGGTGACATGGGACTCCAAATCCGCCATTTCCCTCGAGAGAACCTCCTGTTCCCATGCCTCCCGACGCCAAACTTGAGACAAGAAGCACTCCACGTCAGCCGTGGGACCTTCTTGTAGCAGAGTCTCCAGGTGTGTCAGACGCGATTCTAGATAGAGAAGCTGTGGCATGCAACAGGCTGCTAGATGACGTTCACCCAACCGCCTGAGATCGACCATGCGATCCAGGAGGGACTGTTTGAAGTCGGCATAGACCCCAAGGCCAAGGCTGACAAGGGAAATTATGTTGGCCTCTTTGTTTTGATGATGTTTAACAAACAATTTACTACTAATGTTGTTTGTCTAGTGTTCGTACATTCTTATATATTGTAGACAAACAACGTTGTTGGAGGATGGATGGAATCGAGCCTTAACGATCATCATTCTTATATATTGTAGACAAACAACGTTGTTGGAGGATGGATGGAATCGAGCCTTAACGATCATATCCAATGGAGGTTGGCGGAATTGTGGAGTGAAGCAACGTACAATTCAAGTTAAAGATCAAGTTCAAGCTTCATCCGCAATGTGTACCAAGTCGAGCTCATTGAAGATCAAGATTGCTTGGGTAATATAGTTTTAGATTTTATATTATGTATGTTATATACTCTAAGCTCAATATCTATACACACACATTTATTGGTTTCTTAGTATATAAATATAGTTATATATATATACATAAGTTTTGGTTTCTATGCATATATATAGTTATATATATACATACATAGTTTTTGAGTTTTCATGTTTATAATATGAAATCACATATTTCATATTTACTATTGTGTGTTTGAAAACATTGCATAGAATATGCAATTTTGTGAAAATATTGTATTCTTAGTTTGTAGACTTGAATATCAGTTTATACATGTTTCTATGCACCGGTCGACCGACGATGGTCCAGAATAGTCCTTCGTGTTTTTGTTCTCCGTCGGTCGATCGACAAATTCTAGTCGACCGCCAATGTATCCGTTGGCTTCCAACGGCTATTTTTCTGAGCTGTTTGCTGGGGCTGTTTTTGTCTTTTGTTAGAGGTTTTGGCTGAGTTTATGAGTGGGTATAAATACCCTATTGCTGTTCTCTTTCAACTAAACCAAGACAATTGTTTAAACAACTTTAATGATGTTTTGTATTTGTTTAAAAGAGTATTTAAGAGTTTTGTTTGTGAAGCAAATTTCACAAGGGCAAGTGGAGATCATCCTTTGGTGTTTGAGCATTCACTCTTCTCCCACTCTCTTGTCATCTTTAGAGAAGTGTTTCTAAACTCATCTAGCAATTTATTATTTTGATTATAATCTCCATAAGCTAGATTTATATTGAGTTTAGTTTAATTGATTTTATTTATCTCTTTGTACACACACAACCATTGAGCTTATAGTATTTACATTCATAGTATAATTGAGTTGTGGGATTATGTAACTTAGAGAGTGAGCTTATAATTCGTTCTCATTCATTGTAGAGAACAAACACTTTGTATTGAGCCTAATTGTAAGGATTCACTTGTAATACACTTGTACACCGAGAGAAGTGTGTGGTGAGAGACAGGGTCAAATCCAAGAGGAGTGGCGTCGGTTGACATGCCTAGGGAGAGGTTGTAACCGAGAACTTGAGGAGGAGGACACGGGCTAGGACCAACACTTAGTGTGTGAGGTGTGATTGCATAGTGATTGTATTGTGAGGTGTAAACGTTGTTCGGGTGAACGTAGAAAACCCGGTTGTGATAGTGGAGATCTCCTCGAGGTGAGGAGCGGAGACGTAGGTCGTGGGGACCGAACTCCGTAATCATATTGTTTGTTTGTGATTGCATTGGTGCACTTACTTTTATGTTCATATCTTATATCGCCTTTGTATATTGCTTGTTGATTATATTGCCCTCTATCTAGTTTAGATTATTTACCCTTGTGTTCATATATCCTTTCACATACATTGCCAATATCTCTTTGTTAGGATATATCTTGTTATTCATATTGCTTATCCTAGCTCATATATATTGTTGTATTTCTTTGTTAGGATATATCTTGTTATTCATATTGCTTATCCTAGCTCATATATATTGTTGTATTTCATACTTACTAGGATAACTTGTTAATTTTATTCATATTGCTTATCCTAGCTCATATATATTGTTGTATTTCATACTTACTAGGATAACTTGTTAATTAATTTTAATTGATATAAAATCGAATTAGATTAGCATAAGACCCTATTCACCCCCCCTAGGGTCTAACAATTGGTATCAGAGCTTGGTGCTCTTTGATTTAAGGTTTAACCACCTTGAGTTAAAGATCCAAATTATCTTATTTGTGCTAATCTAGTTATGATTACATTTGTCTTGCTTGCATATATTCACATATATATCATGAATATAAATGTATTTCGTTTAGGCTATGAATCAAATGTTACTCCTAAATTCATTAATTTTTCCTATGCTCCATGGGCTTCTAGATTTAAACTATTTGTTAAATCTAGAAATATAGACTTATGGGAAGTTATTAATTGTGCTTATATTGTGCCCATATTGGAGAAATCCAAGTGGAGCGATCATGATAATAAAATGTTTACATTGAACAAGCTTTTGTTAGAAATTTTGCTAAATGCTTTTGACTCATCCTTTTCCAACAAATTTGTTCATTTTGATAGTGCTTACAAACTTTGGAAATTTATTGAAGCACATCAAGGGAACTTGGAGGCAATCCAACAAGCTTTGGAGGATTCCTCTTCAAGTTCATGTGGAGCATCATACACACGGCCACAATAGGATAACTCTTGTGTAGTAAGTGATTCCGATTCTGATAATGATTTATCTATTGATGAACTCGCTTGTGCATATGAAAGATTATCTCATGCCTATACTAAATTGCAAAATAATTTTATTGATCTTAAAAGCAACCATGTAGATTTGAAATCCGATCATGAGTCGCTAGCTTCTAAACTTGATATTGTTGTTAAAGAGAATGCTATTTTGAAAAAAAACAATGAGTTATTAAGTTTGGAAAATAATAACATGTCTTCATCTATTGCTAGTTTAACTCATGCTAAAAATGACGCCATGATAGAAGTAGAAACTATTAGAAATAAGTTTAATTCTTTTAGAAATGATCATGTTTCATCTACTTCTATTTCCAATGCTTGTATGCATAATGAGAAATTGAATCTTGTGAAAAACCGAATATCATCTTTAGATTCAACCCTTAAAACATGCATTGTAGATAATAAGAAACTTATGGACTTGGGTGCAAAGTCTCGTACTACAACTTCTAAACCCGTACACTTTGCACACATGTATAGCAAAGCTTATAAATGTTCTATTTGCGGTCGTAAAGGCCATTTAGCTAAGTTTTGCTATGATGCACATAAATCCTCCAAGACTAACGTTCCTTGTGCATCTCATAAGGCTTCTTCATCACATACACATGCACATACTCATCATGTTCATCATAAGCATGCTCATGTGTTTAAATGTGATTTTTGTGATCGATTTGGTCATTTGGCCAAATTTTGTTTTGATGTAAAAAGAGTTTCACATTTGCAAAATAATTTTAAAAGACCATCCATGCTTGAAAATGTTTCTAATGTTTCCCATGCACAACCATTTGGTCAACGCAAATTATTTCAACCTTTTCATTGCACAAATTGCAATCGTAAAGGTCATTTATATAATTTTTGTTTTGACCACTTTCGTGCACGACATGTGCCCAAGAGGGTTCATAACCCTAGGGCTTTGAGCTTGAATGATAGGGGTCATGTCCCTAAACCTTTTGGTACCAAGAATACTTGGGTACCAAAACAAATTTGAATTTAAACCAAGAATTTTAGTGTTTTTATTTTTCTTTTTCTTGGTTTTGAAAAATGTATTTTAAACTTTTATGAAAACAATTCCTTTTATTGGTCAAATTCTTTTGTTTTCATGATTATTGGTTTTGTTTTGATGAGAGGCTTGTATTTATATAACCCTCTGGGTCTATTGGGTGTTTATTCCCAAATCATGTTTACCGGATGCTAGAATGATTATATGGGTTGGAACAAGCTTAGAGCTTGATATATTGTTGCCTATCTGGAAATTCTTTTATCAAAGATTTTGTTTTGAATTATTACTTTGAATTCATTATATTTTACTTATATAATGATATTTATGTGTTTTTGCTTATGGATCATCTATTCGTGCCATATAATATATTCCATATGTGGTTTGATCAAATCCCACAAAGAAAATTTTCTTGATTGATCAAACATCGTTTTTTGATTTAAACTTTGATTTATGATTTCTTTTGGTTGATTTGTTTTCATTTGAAAACTTTTTGCATGATTCTCATGTTTCTCTTCTTTTGATTTCATAAATCTACCTATACAAATGCTTTTTATGTTCTTTGATATGAGACACTATTTTTCACCTTGATATATTTATATATGTTCTCATATTATCTTTTTGTATGTGAGTGGTGTTTAGCATATTTTTCATTTATGCTTGCTCACATATGTTTGCCATGATATTCATTTCATATATTCCATATGGCATTTTGATAGGGGGAGCAATCCCTATATCCTTCTATGTGTTATACTCACCCATGCATATTGTTAGGGGGAGCTTTCGCTCTCTTATTCTTTTTGTCCCCTTTTTGATGTTGTCAAAGGGGGAGAAATATTGTGAGTATAGTCTTTCTTATTTATATGCATGATATTTTATACTTTGTATATTCATTTCCTTTCATGCATATATCTTTTTTGTAAATTGTTTGTCATCATCAAAGAGGGGGAGATTGTTGGCCTCTTTGTTTTGATGATGTTTAACAAACAATTTACTAGTAATGTTGTTTGTCTAGTGTTTGTACATTCTTATATATTGTAGAAAAACAACGTCGTTGGAGGATGGATGGAATCGAACCTTAACGATCATATCCAATGGAGGTTAGTGGAATTGTGGAGTGAAGCAACGTACAATTCAAGTTAAAGATCAAGTTCAAGCTTCATCCGCAAAGTGTACCAAGTCGAGCTCATTGAAGATCAAGATTGCTTGGGTAATATAGTTTTAGATTTTATATTATGTGTGTTATATACTCTAAGCTCAATATCTATACACACACATTTATTGGTTTCTTAGTATATATATATAGTTATATATATATACATAAGTTTTGGTTTCTATGCATATATATAGTTATATATATACATACATAGTTTTTGAGTTTTCATGTTTATAATATGAAATCACATATTTCATATTTACCATTGTGTTTTTAAAAACATTGCATAGAATATGTAATTTTGTAAAAATATTGTATTCTTAGTTTGTAGACTTGAATATCAGTTTATACATGTTTTACTAAGTCTATAAAAACATTTCACAAAGTTTCAAAAGTTGGTTTATGTCAAAACATCAAAATTCAAGTATCTCATATTTTCATGTTTTGGACTATTTTTGTAAAATGATGATATTTTTCATTTGGGAGGTCCTTTCTGATAACCAGTTACTGTAGCATGTTTATTATCATATCTACAATTATTCCCCAAAGTTTTATATTTTTTGGAATTTATTTGATATTTTTAAACAGGGTTTTAAAATCAGCAAAACAGTTTTTAGCATTTATTTTCATGTATCAGATTTCCCGGTCGACCGATCATTTGATCTTTCAGTACTGGGCGACAGAGAGTCTGTCGGTCGACCGGTCCGGTCGACCGAAAGCTCCATCGGTCGACCGCACCGGTCGACCGACTCCGTCGGTCGACCGACAGAATTTCCGGTCGACCGCCAATGTATCCGTTGGCTTCCAACGGCTATTTTTCTGAGCTGTTTGCTGGGGCTGTTTTTGTCTTTTGTTAGGGGTTTTGGCTGAGTTTTTGAGTGGGTATAAATACCCTATTGCTGTTCTCTTTCAACTAAACCAAGAGAATTGTTTAAACCAGTTTAATGGTGTTTTGTGTTTGTTTAAAGAGTGTTTAAGAGTTTTGTTTGTGAAGCAAATTTCACAAGGGCAAGCGGAGATCATCCTTTGGTGTTTGAGCATTCACTCTTTTCCCACTCTCTTGTCATCTTTAGAGAAGGGTTTCTAAACTCATCTAGCAATTTATTATTTTGATTATAATCTCCATAAGCTAGATTTATATTGAGTTTAGTTTAATTGATTTTATTTATCTCTTTGTACACACACAACCATTGGGCTTTTAGTATTTACATTCATAGTATAATTGGGTCGTGGGATTGTGTAACTTAGAGAGTTAACTTATAATTCGTTCTCATTCATTGTAGAGAACAAACACTTTGTATTGAGCCAAATTGTAAGGATTCACTTGTAATACACTTGTACACCGAGAGAAGTGTGTGATGAGAGACGGGGTCGAATCCAAGAGGAGTGGCGTCGGTTGACGTGCCTAGGGAGAGGTTGTAACCGAGTACTTGAGGAGGAGGACATGGGCTCGGACCAACACTTAGTGTGTGAGGTGTGATTGCATAGTGATTGTATTGTGAGGTGTAAACGTTGTTCGGGTGAACGTAGAAAACCCGGTTGTGATAGTGGAGATCTCCTCGAGGTGAGGAGCGGAGACGTAGGTCGTGGGGACCAAACTCCGTAATCATATTGTTTGTTTGTGATTGCATTGGCGCACTTACTTTTATATTCATATCTTATATCGCCTTTGTATATTGCTTGTTGATTATATTGCCCTCTATCTAGTTTAGATTGTTTACCCTTGTGTTCATATATCCTTTCACATACATTGCCTATATCTCTTTTTTAGGATATATCTTGTTATTCATATTGCTTATCCTAGCTCATATACATTGTTGTATTTCATACTTACTAGGATAACTTGTTAATTAATTTTAATTGGCATAAAATCGGATTAGATTAGCATAAGACCCTAATCACCCCCTCTCTAGGGTCTAACAAATCACCTGCTTCATGGTATTTTCAAACTCTTCGATACGCGCCCGTAGAGACAGAGAGACTGAGAGAACAGGCTCTTGACCCTGAGCAAGCGCTGCAATGGGAGGAACCTCAAGGTAAGGCTTCGCTGTGGGTGGCGGAATAAGCTGTGAAGCAGGAGAAACCACGACTCTCTCAGATTCGTCATCGGAAACGAGTATGGGCTAAGTCCCCCGCTCTCCGCTGATGGGCACTCCTTCTTGGACTACACGACAGCAAAATAAAAAAAAGAAGAAGGGGGTTAGGAGAAGGAGGGTATCACCTTACTCACAGGCCTATAGTAGAACTAGACGAGGGCATAAATGCCAAAATACCTTCAGTAGCGGCAACTTCGGCGGCGAAAGAGGAGGAGACACCCTTGCCCTTCCTTGAAGCGGTCCTATTCACCTTTGGCGCCATCACAAGCGCAGAGAAAAAGGAAGCGTCTCTACTGAAAAGACAACTGGAGCCACGACACCCCATCAATGCAGAGAGGGAAGGTCATTAAATACTCAGCATAGGTGAGCGCCCACCATTCGATTGGACCGTTCGAATCGAATAGTCACAAATAAGGCAGGGTGATACCAGATCTCACACAAACTGTTGAGATGTGTTAGTTTCTAACATGATCTTTGGCCAACGGTTCAGGTCAGGCGTGAAGAACGGGGAACCTCTACTATGCCGCCTTTAGTAGGAAAAGACGTGCCCACATCGTCTTAATTAGTAGGCACGTGGCCCATCAAAAGCAAGGCCCGCCCACGAATTGAATTCGTCAGGCGAACTCACTTATATCGAATTTGCCTGAAGGCTCAGACCCGCACGCTATTGTAGTCTACCTAACTAAGGCTCAATCATAGTGGGGGTTCAAACCACTTTCAAATTCGTTAGAAGATTGAACCTAATCGGGACTCAAACAAAACTCAAATTGTTCACAGATTCACCTAAAGCTGAGATTCACCTGCAGCAAGGACTTCGGCATGGCCAAGAGTCACCCGCTACGAATCAACCAACGGTTGATTTGACAACGCCCGCTATAACCAGCGATAAAATGCACACACACAGAATAAAAGGAACAATGACTAAGATGAAAACACGATTCCATTGATTAAGAGAGAGTTGAATACAACGATATAATCAAAGGCAAATTACAAATCTCTCAGCCGTGACTCCAACTCGCGAATCTCTTCGACGCATTTCAGCTCAAGACTCCTCAGGATCTCTCAACGAATATCCTCTTCAGACCGTGAAAGCAAGTACTGGATGGTGTGTCTCGCCTCCTTGAGGGCTCGACCCTTCTCCTTAATAGCATCGACGGCTAGCTACTGTCGAGACCCGAGTTCCTCCAACTCCCCTATCACTTGTTCGTAAGCCTTCTCAGCCTTCTCCTGAGTAGCCAATAAGGCTTGCGCATTAGCGATAGTTTGTTTGGTCTCCGCTATCTTCGAAGACAGGCGGGAGCTACAAGAGTCAGCCTCTTGGTGCGCCAGGCTCATATGCTCGTTCTCAACCATAGCGCGCTCTAGCTCTTTCGTCAGCCTTGCCTCCAACAAAGTCGTCTCCTCCAGTCTACGATTGCGCTCTTCCAATGCTATTTGGACCACGCCGGAAGCAAGATGAAGCATCTCAAAACTTGAGGTGTGAAGGGCAAGCAGCTATCAGATTGTTCGTTCTGTGTCCTCCAAGCGTTTGAAATACGGATTGGCGGCGGAGAGGCCCAGTATCCTGATCAAGAAGCCCACATGATATTTAAGGGCCTCACTAAACTTCTCAAAAGGGCAGATTTCTTCCAATGCGAGCCTGATGCTATCTGCAAGGGTATCTCGAAGGCTGGCCATGGTTCGATCCACTAACTGTTTGCGTGAACGAGCCAAAGGAGAAAGGGTGACCTCGTCAATCGCCGATGTCGTCACCAAAGCTGGGGCCGAAGCACTGATAGCCACAACAGCGGGGTAGTAACAGACATCACTAAGGCCAAAGCACGAATCGATACCATCGGGGTCTCGACCATGGATCTGAGCGCAACCTCAATGGTCGTTGAGATACGGGGCAAATGATTAACCACCACATGGGTAGATGCTTTCCCTTGCGTAGGAGCCCCCTCGGCTGATGACCCTATCTCTACCGATTCTTCTTTAGGAGTGTGGGTCTCCCCTTCAGAGTCAGATAGTCCCTTGTTGCTCGACATAGTCTCTTGGATCGAGTCATCATCTTCGCTGTCGGTTTCGCTACCCTCTTTGGCCGACTGGTCAGCCTAAGAGGGAGAATACTCTTTTCCAACGGCGTCCGAGGCTGGAGCAGCTGCAAATATAGGAAGGAGATTAACGGTAACTTCTGAAAAGAACCCTATAGGCGGTTCACTGAGTCGCCAACCTCTGCATCATCTCCTATCCCCCCATCTTCATCAGAAGGAATGAGGATCGCCTCCTCAACCATACCTGCATTGAGTCAACGCGAACGTTAGATAACACAAACTCGACCCTGCACTCGAGGATATGGTACTAAGTGTTACCTCTCGGCATAACGGTAGGAGTGGTTGAAACTGCCACTTGCTGTTCCGCAGCAGACAACGAGGGAACAACCTCCGAGGTTGTCGGAACCATCCCCGAGGAAGTAAGTGAAGTGGGCGTAAAGCCACTGGCCGTAGGAGTAGTCACCCCAGGAATTAGCACAGGAGTTGCGTCATCCTGGCCCCTCACCACTCCGATAGCCTCAGCCACCTCCTCGTGACGGGCCTTCTTGGCCACCTCCACCCTGGAACTATCGGCCGCGGCCTCCCATTATCGTTTGGAAAGAAGAGAGCTGCTAGGAGCCAAGAGCAACATCCCCAGCTACCCAGTGAATGTTCCCCGAGCCTGGCCCAGGCATTAACTCGCCCGAGCCAACTCATCTGATCATCCCAGCACGTCGACAGGATCCAATTGAGGATGAGGAGATGGAGCACGAGCCACAAATTTCCCGAAGTCTCCCGAGCCAGCGTGAAGATCCTCAGCCTCCTCTTCAGGGATATCCTCGAACCATTTCTCCGCAGTCTGGCGACCCTTTCACCTTGAGGAGTAGGGAGCTGCCCTCGGGCGACGTCCACACTCTGCCAAACAAGAACTTTGAAACCGAAAGCCCTCAGGGTTCGCGTTAGCACCTCGATACCACAGACAATAGAGGAGCGAATGGCGAAGGTCGCGATCCTTAGCCGACAACTCAAAGTGCGCATTGGTGCCACCAGCATAGGTTCAGAACCACCCTCGCGCACCATCAACTAACCCTCCTTCGTAATCAAAATGAGGGTTGACGTTCCTAACATAAAGCTGGTCATACCCAAACTGACGGGCTAACCTACAAGGGAAATAAGGCTTAAGGTAACACACGGAGCTAATTCGCAAGACGTGATACCCCGGTCGGATGTTAACTAACCACCGGAAGGCGCCACAAGAGAGGATGGTGTTGTGGGCCACCATCGACACGCCCTGAAGAAACTCGCCATAGCCGCTCCTGGTGAAGTAAGGAATGAATCGTCGGAAGTTGTAATGACCGAAATAAGACAACGTCTTCCTCATGTCAGGGTCATCTTTACAGTTCCAAGAGTATCTTTCTAGACACTAGACAAACGGGACAGACCCCCCTCCCTGTGAGCCGCTGGGGCACTCATCAAACACTCGCAGTGGTATACGAACCATGCCATCAAATAAGTGTACGGCAGCCCCACTCTCAGATTAGGGGTCTTGGCAACTTCTATTTTGCCCTCATCAACATACGACACACGGCAAAACAAGTTTGTTAGTGTGTGAAGCTCCCTTTGGATACAGGCTACCATTGCCGACACCAACGCGTACGGCCTCCCATAGGCCAAACGTACCACAGGGTAAACCACTTCCACCTGGAGCATCTCGAAGGAATGGGTGGGAACCACACACCTCTTCAACCATAACATGAGGTATCCCGCGAGCAAAGCCTTAGCGGATATGGAAGATTTGTCCTGGGTGGAACGACTAGAAGGTCGTCCCGAATGGGAACCCGCCCTCGTCATTCTCAAGGGTTATGGCGGATTCCCCTTTGGCCATCCGACTCTCCACCTCGGCTTGGTCACACTCACCCAGTGGTAGAGTAGGCCTCCCCTTGACATCGTTCCCGGAGAATAGGTAGTCAGCCTAGTTCTTGTGACTAATCCCTGGAGCCCTCTTCTTCTTGCCCTTGTGGTCGACCGCGCCCAAGGTGTCGAGACATATATGGTAGTGGTCGATCAACTCCCATAAGGTCTCAACCATTAGGGGAAACCGACCCGAAAGATAGTCGATCTCATCCTGACCCGGTACGTACTCCTCATAGGGGAAAAGCTCCCAAGGCAACCCCGACACATCGTACATCTCGTGGAGGGTTATACAAGCTCACCGTTGGGAGTAAAGAACGTACCACCATCCGGACAGTAGAGTTCCAAGATATTGTGGAACTATGGGGCATTAATCTTCAGGCCATGCTGGGTGGCTCAGATAGCTACGAACAGCTAGGAGCCCGTAAGGTCAGAGTTCTCCGTCAAGACATACTCGGTGATCTTAGACCACCAAGTGCTACTGCCAGGCGCAGAATGAATCCATCCCGAAGCCCTGAAGTCCTTCGGAGGGAATTGTCCCCGGCCTGCAAGAAACGGTGGCGGAAAGTCTCTGCCACTACAGTCGTTTCCCCCACGGGCCATTCATTATTCAGCAAGCCGGGACGCAATGCGACCACGCGCTTACAAGAGCTGTCGACCCCGTACCCAGTGGACGACCCTGTGAAGACACCGTAAACTACCCTATCTTGGGTAGGAGTCAGATCCCAGTTCATCGATCTTGGGACCGCAAGCGACCGCAACTCGACGATCGAGGGAAGGTAGTAATGGACCACATCCACGACACAGAGCCATTTACTCTCTCCAAGCAACAGAGCCGAAGGATCAGTCGCGGCATCGCCAAACATGAACTGAGGCTTTTTCAACTCCGCCCTATCCATGTCTGTCAACACTGCATCAGTAATCAACTCACGCAGCGTAAGATGATGCCCATCAGTCACTCTCTTGACCAACTCCTCCTGCTTGTCAGCAGCAAATACGGGCACTGGATCAAGAAGAGGGAATCGGGAGGGCGCCGCATAGCCCGAGCCACCGGCAAGACCAATGGCAACACCCTTTGGGAGGGCTTCATCAGAAAATGTGGCTGCAAAACAAGGTCAAGGGATTAGAACGGAATTTGCAATTGGAATCAGAAAACTTCCTAGCCCTCCAAGCAGGCGAATATCAGCAAACGGATCTCGCCTGGCGAGACTAAGTCCGCCTGACGAGGGCGGAATCTGTCTGATAAAAGACAAGGCTGCCAACATAGAGCTGGTCATACCCGAACTGACGGGCAAACCTACAAGGGAAATAGGGCTCGAGGTAACACACGGAGCCCGTTCGCAAGACGTGATACCCCGGTCGGATGTTAACTAACCACCGGAAGGCGCCACAAGAGAGGATGGTGTTGTGGGCCACCATCGACACGCCCTGAAGAAACTCGCCATAGCCGCTCCTGGTGAAGTAAGGAATGAATCGTCGGAAGTTGTAATGACCGAAATAAGACAACGTCTTCCTCATGTCAGGGTCATCTTTACAGTTCCAAGAGTATCTTTCTAGACACTAGACAAACGGGACAGACCCCCCTCCCTGTGAGCCGCTGGGGCACTCATCAAACACTCGCAGTGGTATACGAACCATGCCATCAAATAAGTGTACGGCAGCCCCACTCTCAGATTAGGGGTCTTGGCAACTTCTATTTTGCCCTCATCAACATACGACACACGGCAAAACAAGTTTGTTAGTGTGTGAAGCTCCCTTTGGATACAGGCTACCATTGCCGACACCAACACGTACGGCCTCCCATAGGCCAAACGTACCACAGGGTAAACCACTTCCACCTGGAGCATCTCGAAGGAATGGGTGGGAACCACACACCTCTTCAACCATAACATGAGGTACAGGCTACCGTTGCCGACACCAACACGTACGGCCTCCCATAGGCCAAACGTACCACAGGGTAAACCACTTCCACCTGGAGCATCTCGAAGGAATGGGTGGGAACCACACACCTCTTCAACCATAACATGAGGTATCCCGCGAGCAAAGCCTTAGCGGATATGGAAGATTTGTCCTGGGTGGAACGACTAGAAGGTCGTCCCGAATGGGAACCCGCCCTCGTCATTCTCAAGGGTTATGGCGGATTCCCCTTTGGCCATCCGACTCTCCACCTCGGCTTGGTCACACTCACCCAGTGGTAGAGTAGGCCTCCCCTTGACATCGTTCCCGGAGAATAGGTAGTCAGCCTAGTTCTTGTGACTAATCCCTGGAGCCCTCTTCTTCTTGCCCTTGTGGTCGACCGCGCCCAAGGTGTCGAGACATATATGGTAGTGGTCGATCAACTCCCATAAGGTCTCAACCATTAGGGGAAACCGACCCGAAAGATAGTCGATCTCATCCTGACCCGGTACGTACTCCTCATAGGGGAAGCTCCCCAAAGGCAACCCCGACACATCGTACATCTCGTGGAGGGTTATACAAGCTCACCGTTGGGAGTAAAGAACGTACCACCATCCGGACAGTAGAGTTCCAAGATATTGTGGAACTATGGGGCATTAATCTTCAGGCCATGCTGGGTGGCTCAGATAGCTACGAACAGCTAGGAGCCCGTAAGGTCAGAGTTCTCCGTCAAGACATACTCGGTGATCTTAGACCACCAAGTGCTACTGCCAGGCGCAGAATGAATCCATCCCGAACCCCTGAAGTCCTTCGGAGGGAATTGTCCCCTGCCTGGAAGAAACGGTGGTGGAAAGTCTCCACCAATGCAGTCGTCTCCCCCACGGGCCATTCATTATTCAGCAAGCCGAGACGCAAGGCGACCACGCGCTTATAAGAGCTGCCGACCTTGTACCCAGTGGACGACCCTGTGAAGACACCACGAACTACCCCATGTTGGGTAGGAGTTAGATTCCAGTTCATTGATGTTGGGACCGCAAGTGACTGCAACTCAACGATCGAAAACCCCCTCGGCATGCTAGGAAGGTAGTAATTGACCCCATCCACGACACGGAGCCATTTACTCTCTCCAAGCAACATAGCCGAAGGGTCAGACATGGCATCGCTAAACATGAACTGGGGCTTTTTCAACTCCGCCCTAGCTATGTCTGTCAATGCTGCATCAGTAATCAACTCACGTAGCGTAAGATGATGCCCATCAGTCACTCTATTGACCAACTCCTCTGGCTTGTCATCAGCAAAGACGGGCACTGGATCAAGAAGAGGAAATTAGGAAGGCATCGCATAGCCTGTGCCACCGACAAGATCGATGGCAACACCCTTCGGAAGGGCTTCATCAAAAAATGTGGCTGCAAAACAAGGTCAAGGGATTAGAACAGAATTTGCAATTGGAATCAGAAAACTTCCTAGTCCTCCAAGTAATCGGATCTCAGTAAACGAATCGCGCCTAGCGAGACTAAGTCCACCTGACAAGGGTAGAATTTGCCTGATAAAAGATAAGACTGTCTGACAGGAACTGGATTCGCCTAGCAAAGGCCGAATCTGTCTGAAAAAGGGGAATTCACCCAAATCAGGGAAATTGCCAGGAATAGCAAAATCCACAAAAGAAGACGAACGAACAGTGTTCGTCTTCTCAATACAGTGTTATTCATCAATGCGAAGTCGTTGAACTTACCCAAATGCGCCCCAGAGACGCCGACAACCGCACCAATGGCAACATCGCTAGAAGAACCTCCTGGACCCTTTCTCTTTGAAATGCACCTCTTAAACTTTGGCGCCATATCGAAAAATCAGGAATGAAACCTGAGCTTTTCTCTTTGAAAGGTTTGAGCGGGCAGAAATTCTTGAGCTTAATAGTCTCCAAAAGAAGAGGACGAAGCCTATTTAAAGGCGAAACGCTTGCGGTTGAGAGGCGAGGCCACGATCGAAATCCACGGCCCAGATCGCTCTCGAGGGGTGAGGCGTAGGCGGTTGAGGAAGATGGTCACGATCAAAATCAACAGCCCGGATCACTCTTAACAGTTCGTTTTTTGGTGGTTATAGAGAAACCGTCGAGACAAGGAACAGGTCGAGCGAATTGAAACCCGGAACCCGCACCGAAATCCATAGCTGAATCTAATGGCTGGGGTCAAAAAGTATGGCCACAATGCGTTATCGAGCGAAGCACGTAAATGTTTGTGTCAAAAGTTACCTTTTCCATTGTTTTGAAACCTGTTACACCGTTTATCGATTACAAGTTCAAACTGAAAGAAAAGCTGACATTTTTATAAGATCTTCTTACAACGAAAAATAAAGATTACAACTTTATCAAACAAAACACAGCAGTAGTTTATCTCCCGCTGCTTTGAGTGGGATCTTTGCCTGTGTCGGGGACGCGTTAGTCCGTGGACCACCGCAGACCAAACCTGATCGACAATATAATTACGCTCTTGTTTCACGAAGGAAACAATTGCGGAAGTGACAATCACGACCAAGCGAGATTGTGGCTCTTCTCGAGATTAAAACCAAGTTTAATCCGTAGGAAAGAAGGTAAAAGAATCACAAACCTTTCGAAGAGGCTTTCTTTATGAAAGTGCTCGCCAAGCTTTGATGATTCTCCTCTGAAATTCGTGGTTAACTGGACAATTTGACAGCACCTCGCCTTCTTAATCTCAGATCCTCCGGTCCCCTTGAAAGAAGACCCTAGGCTTCTATTTATAGGCTTTTGGAGATGTGTCTTTGAGTAGGAATTGATGTTTAAACGTTATCTGCAGTTTATAACTATCTAAACGTGTTTATGGATAACCTCAAAGCAGTTGGAGAGGTTCTGGGACGAAAGAATCCTTAAAAATCATCGAAATCCGTGTTTGGGGAGGTTTTGTATTCAACAAGAGTCCTGGTGACTCGGAGCTGTGCGAGTCACCATTTGGTGACTCGGAGCTGTGCGAGTCACCATTTGGTGACTCGGAACTGTACGAGCTTCTAAACGATGTTTTGTTCACGCATCTCGATACTTTGGTAATTTGTGATTCTTCCAACTTCCTTATTTTGTGTACGCTTCGTCGCTTTGCTGACTTATGCCCTCTGTTGATCCTGTTCATACATTTACTGATGTTTGGGTGAATTCTCTTGACTTGGATAATAACGTTTATCGTCTTTTCCTTATCTTGAACTGTGTTTGAGGACCTATAGGCAATTTTTAACGCCTACAGATACCCCCTCCAAAGTGTTTTAGTCTCATTTCTTTTATAGAAGAGCCTGAAATACTTTGGATGTGATAGGCCCTACTTGCAGAAGGACCTGTCATGGGCTTCATCTCTTGACTCCTTCAGCCTTCAATCTATTCAGCGTTCTTTCAAATAGATGAAGTTTTTACGGTTCTGCGTTTATCGTCTAACCGCTGTCAAAATCTTGAAACTAATCGGTGTCGTTGATTTGATGTTGGGCTGATTATCTTTGGTAGGAATTCACATCTGATGATGTCTTGACAGACATTGACCAAAAGTCATGCGTTTGAAGCGGAGAGGACCAGTTTATATTCGTATACTCTTGGGAGTTCTGAGAGTTAGTTTAGCCTCATATACTTATCGGAGGTTGCCGGGTTATCCTTAAGAATATTCTACACGATATTCTCTAGGAACTTCCCGTCGAGGGTGGGAAACAGTTTAAACTCGTATACCCATTGGAGTATGAATACGGGTACTGTATATGTTGAAAATACTTGAAGATGGATCAAAATATCCATAAATTGACCAAACAGCTCGCATATATTCCGGATATCCTGCGTCAAAAAATCGTGGCTCGCATCGTGCGAGCCAGCAAGAGGTGCCTCGCGATGCCGTACGGGAGCCAGCAATTGGTGATTCTTCTTGTGGCGAGTAGTAACCGTGCTCGGCATCGCGAGCCAATAAACGCTGGCTCGGTTTTTTTTTGGTTCAACTTTGGTTCAAACTAGTTCAACCTGGTTCAACCTGGTTCAAGACTGGTTCAACCTGGTTAAAGACTCATTTGAACTGATTTATCTCCGTCATGATATATTGACTCGTGTTGACTTTTTGCTCACAACGCGTTGACTGGCGTTAACCTAGGGTTACGCGATCGCTTGACATTTGTTGGAGTATACAAAGTTTAAGCTCTTGAAGTAATGGAGCATGGCGGTCCTAAATATTGGGCTGCAGGACCAACTATTAAAGCTGATTCATCTGCATGTGTGGATCTTATCCCGAATTTGTTGGATGTCTAAGTCACGAAACCAACTAATGGGGCTGGTGCGTCAGTGACTTTCGCATATATAGGATTTTTGGCAAACCCTCAGCCCTTAACGGATTTGATAGCCTTTACCGACTACCGTTTGAGTCGGGCTAGCATGCGGATTGTTTAAGTCCGTTCCGCATGTGACGTTGTGCTAACAGAATGAATTCCCTTAGACTCACTGCTACGACTTCGAATACGTAGACTTCGCCATTATTACGGGAATAGGCTACCCGGCAACGTGTATTAGACGCTGACTTATCCCTACTTAGGCTTCAGGATAGAATACCCCAGAATCGAACTCTGGTGTCTTTTTCTACGGAGAAAGACTAAACCGGCGACGCGTGTTAGGCGTCGACATATCCTTTCTTAGGATTCATGATGAAATTCCCCATGCGTGTAAGGCATGAATAACAACCTGCCACAATATTGAATATGTGGGCGGATGTTCTTTTTTAACGGTTAAGAACTAACCGGCAGCGCGGGTTAAGCGCAGACTTATCCCTGCTTAGGTTTTAGGACAGAATACCCCAGAATCGAACTCTGGTATCTTTTTTTACGGAAAAAGACTAAACCGACAGCGCGTGTTAAGCGCAGACTTATCCCTGCTTAGGATTCGGGATAAACTTCCTAGGATGAATCCTAGATTGATAAATTCTTGAAAAAGGTTGGTGTGGGAAAGGAAGAATTTTCATATTCTATTTCCCGGTCTTCTTTTAGGGAGAAGGCGAACCCGACGCGGGAGAGGAAGAATTTTATATTCTATCTCCCAAAGCTGAAGAGGTAGAATTTTATATTCTATCTCCAGTTGGAAAGGAGACTCGAGGTGGGATCTCCACCCCCAGAATCCGAAGAGGTGAAACTAGGAGTGGGATCTCCACTCCGAGAATGGAAAGATTCGGATAACCCTAACTGTCAGAAGGCTTGATTACCGAACTAAAGGTGAATTTCTCGTTTATCGAGAGTGAATTATGGTTTTAACCCTAACTGTAGGAATGTTTGATTACTCGATTTGAAAGAGGACCTCTCGTTCATTGGAGGAATCGAGAGGGGATTTTTACTGTGGTCCTAACTGTAAGAAGGTTTGACCAATTGGGAGGTTTGAGGCGATCCTAACTGTAGGAAGGTTTGATCGCTCGATTTGAAAGTGGACCTCTCGTTCATTGGAGGAATCGAGAGAGGATTTTTACTGTGGTCTTAACTGTAAGAAGGTTTGACCAATTGGGAGGTTTGAGGCGATCCTAACTGTAGGAAGGTTTGATCGCTCGATTTGTGGACCTCTCGTTCATTAGTGGAATCGAGAGGGGGTTTTGGTTTTGGTCCTAACTGTAGAAAGGTTTGACCAATTCCGAATATTATGTCCAGACTCTAACAATGAGAGTGTTGAGTGCACAAACGCGGTGAGAATTTGAATGGGAGTTTCTTATTCATCACCTTGCTGTGGTGACCGGGTTATCCCTAAGAATACACTATATGGATTTCTTTTGGGAACTTCCCGTTACATGAATCATCTACCCCCAGCTTTCTTTACGAAACTGAGTTTGGTATTGTACTCAGTTGGGTGTCCGGGTTATCCTTAAGAATATTAGGCATGGTATTCTCTAGGAACTTCCCGTGAGAGAAAGGAAACAGTTTAGACTCATATACCTGTTGGAGTATGTAAGGAAGCAGTTAACCTCTTGTACCTGTTGGAGTATTGAGAAACAGTTTATACTCGTATACTCTTTGGAGTCTTGGGCTTCAACCAATGTTTGAATGCTATTCTTGAGAGTAAAGTAATCCTTGGTGGGATGAAGGACCCTCCTGTGGTATGCACAGTACTTTGGGTCTGTAGTGTTGTCAGCTTCCTCCTGATTTGTGATAGGTGGTAGCTTGATCTTGTTGCTTTAAAGGAGGGATTCGAAGATGGCTGGAACGTCTTCGTCCTTGAAGAAATACTTTTTCTTGAGTCTCGGGTCTGAAGTCTTTTGCTGCCTTCGGGATTGCTGTTGTGACGTTCGATTAGCACCAACAGCAGCTGCAGGTGCCTTGACCTTACCACGAGAGGCGAAGTTCGAGTTCAGAGGATTACCCGTCGGTAGGTTCCTCCTGGCCTTCTTCCTTCTGAGAAAGCGTTCGGCTTGTTCACCGCGTACTTTCAAGTCTTTCCAAGTGTTAGACGGTGCTGTTCCCATTTCCTCCAATACGTCCAATGTGAGGTTGTTGTGGCAAGTCTGGAGAATGAACTCCTCAGTGATCGGGTCCCGACAGTTCATCGCCTTGTTCCGGAACCTTTTGACGAAGGTGTCGACCAATTCCCCGTCTTTTTGTTTCTCATCGAGCAACATTCCGATGGATATCTTGGTGTCGTCGTCGAAGAAATTAGCGAGAAACATGCTTTCCATATCCTCCCATGTATTAATACTTCCTGGTTTAAGCCGGTGGTACCAATCAAACGCAGCTGCTCGAAGGGTTCCTACAAATGATCGTACCATCAGAGGTTCGTTACCTGAAATGATCCCCAGGTGAGACTTGAAATAAATCAAGTGTTGGGTAGGGGAGCCCCTTCCATCGAAAGGCGTGAAGTTAATCAAACTGAACTTTGGTGGGTATGGAATGGAGTCCCACTCTCTCGGGTAGGGACACGGAACGCCAGTCTTTTTTACTTCTTGGGCAGACATCAAAGCATTGATTTTCTTTTCCAAGTCTTTCATCTTAAGGTCTTCGCCTACCTCTCTCTTCTGGCGATTTTGAGGATGGATATTGATGCCACCCCCAGCGTTAAGAATGCCTTCCGTATTCCTATTCTCAGGTGGAACCTCGATGTTAAGATTTTCTTCTACTTCTGAGTCGCTATCTATCTGATTAGTGGTCGGACGACGACTAGATTCACCGCGCTGGTTTGTCAGCTGTTGGAGTTGTTGTGCGTGTAAATCTTTAACGTGTTGTACAGCCATCTCCATTTCAATTTTAAAATCCTCTTTTTGATTTGCCAAAGCTTCTTGAAGAAGTTGAGCCATCTGTTCAGTGGTGATCATGAACGACTCTCGAGACTGTCCTGTACTGGATACAGTAGCATCTGAAGCGATCACTGAGTTAGTATCCGACGCTTCTTCGTCTGAGGACTGTCCTCTCTAGATTCTGTTGTAGTTGTAATCTTTAGGCCTAATAGCCCCGGTTTGCAGTCGAGTCAACCGTTTGGATATTTGCGAAAAAGGCTCAGGGTTGTAGCACCGCGTGGATTTTCCTTTTTCTGCCATATTAATCGTGAATTCTGAGAATTCACATTCTTGAACAGGCGACTTTCTTTTACGGAAACGTCTTGATTTGTGCCTCTCCGTTTCTGTAGAAAGTCTCTCAAACACTGAAATCCTTTGCGAGGCAGTCTTGGAACAGTTACATTCTGATAATACTGCCTTAATGAGTTTAGTACATGGACAACGAGAATCCATTTCCCGGGTATTTCTCTTCCGAGATCTATTCATACTCCCAGTCTGATAGTACAAATCATCGATATGATTATCGGAGCAACCTATCTTGTGTTTGCATAATCCTCCCGTTCTAATATCGTCGTCTTCTGACGAATAAGGCTCTCTTTGAGGATGTATTGCTTTGTCGTTATTTTCAATAGTCGCTCGTTTGAAAACTCACCTTCGTGCGCGTGAGGACTCAACAGGCTCTTGGACTTCTACCCGCAGTCCAAGGTGAGCGGTTACTGGTACTTTCTCCGTACGAAGTGTCTTTGACTTACTGGAGACTCGCGCACGACCCTCAGTTTGACAAATCATACGGGGTTTGTCTTTATGCAAAGGACCGAGACGATCCGTAATGCTCATTTTAACTCGGGATAAGTCCACGCTGCCGTGGGGCTCTACAGAAGGTGAGGAAGTCGCCGGAACAGAAACAGGAGCTGTCGGAGACGCGAAACTAGTCGCAGGAGGCGAAATTTCTGCAAACGGAAGTGATCTGGCTCGGCGGTGACGCGGGCCAGCAAAAGGTAGCTCCGGGGCCTTAGCCGAGCCAGTGATTAGTGGCTCGGTCTTGCGAGTCCGTGGTTAGTGGCTCGGCTTGGCCGAAGCCTGCTTTTGTGGCTGCGCGCTTGGCGAGCCCAGCGTTTAGCGGCCTCGCTTGACGAGTCAGGTAACTGATGATCGGCTGGCAGACCGAGCAGAGCAGGCCCAGTGAGTTGGTCTTTTCGGTCTTTGTTTTGGGTTTTGTCCTCCAGATTTGACGTGTTTCGTCAGTTTATAGTTCTGTTCGACACTTGTTTGTAGTTCTTGGCCCTTTTGCCCCAGAATTCTTGCGTGCCAAAGTAAAGCATGGCGCTTTTGATTCGTTCTTCAAGAGTTAACGTGTCTTTTTAACGGGGATCTCATTCAGTCGTGTTGGTTGGCCCAAATCGCCAAGTTGCTCGTTGTGGCGATGGCAGTTTCTAAGACTTCAGATCCGGCTTCAATAGTGGGTTCATCACTGCTCGGAGGCTTTTGGCCAATTGGGCTGCAGGTGTTGACGCCGTTCTTTTGACCAGCGCCACGTCTTGGGATAAAGTCGGGCTTCGCGCGGTAGCTTGCTCACGCTTCGCAAGGAGTCTCTTGAGCCGGTACGCAAGAGGTTCTTGGTTTTGAACCTTCAAATTCAAGTGTCCTCGACCTTTCCTCGTGGAGTTTCTCCTATTCCTACGAGGGGAGGATGATCGGGAAGAGGAGGATAAGTATTCTTCATATTTTGCTTGGTCGAACTCGTACTCGACTTCCTCGTTGATCGGTATGATGATCTTTGGTTGCGACACTACAGCTTTTGCAGAAAAGCTGTTGGCTCCCACTGTGGTCGCCAGTTTATTTATGTCAAAAGTTGCCTTTTCCATTGTTTTTAAACCTGTTACACCGTTTATTGATTACAAGTTCAAACTGAAAGAAAAGCTGACATTTTTATAAGATCTTCTTACAACGAAAAATAAAGATTACAACTTTATCAAACAAAACGCAGCAGTAGTTTATCTCCCGCTGCTTTGCGTGGGATCTTTGCCTGTGCCGGGGACGCATTAGTCCGTGGACCACCGCAGACCAAACCCGGTCGACAATATAATTACACTCTTGTTTCACGAAGGAAACAATTACGGAAGCGACAATCACGACCAAGCGAGATTGTGGCTCTTCTCGAGATTAAAACCAAGTTTAATCCGGAGGAAAGAAGGTAAAAGAATCACAAATCTTTCGAAGAGGCTTTCTTTATGAAAGTGTTCGCCAAGCTCTGATGATTCTCATCTGAAATTCGTGGTTAACTGGACAATTTGACAGCACCTCGCCTTCTTAATCTCAGATCCTCCGGTCCCCTTGAAAGAAGACCCTAGGCTTCTATTTATAGGCTTTTGGAGATGTGTCTTTGAGTAGGAATTGATGTTTAAACGTTATCTGCAGTTTATAACTATCTAAACGTGTTTATGGATAACCTCAAAGCAGTTGGAGAGGTTCTGGGACGAAAGAATCCTTAAAAATCATCGAAATCCGTGTTTGGGGAGGTTTTGTATTCAACAAGAGTCCTGGTGACTCGGAACTGTGCGAGTCACCATTTGGTGACTCGGAGCTGTGTGAGTCACCATTTGGTGACTCGGAACTGTACAAGCTTCTAAATGATGTTTCGTTCACGCATCTCGATACTTTGGTAATTTGTGATTCTTCCAGCTTCCTTGTTTTGTGTACGCTTCGTCGCTTTGCTGACTTATGCCCTCTGTTGATCCTGTTCATACATTTACTGATGTTTGGGTGAATTCCCTTGACTTGGATAATAACGTTTATTGTCTTTTCCTTGTCTTGAATTGTGTTTGAGGACCTATAGGCAATTTTTAACGCCTACAGTAAAAGCGGTGTCGCTTTGTCAAATCGCATTTAATGTGACCTGACGAATCCACACGACCTTAGCCGGAAAGCACGAAGCGCCAGGCTTTGCTGACGGACACGTGACTCACCTTCTATCAATTCGAATGTCATCGGAAGAAAGAATTTTGTCTATGAATAGATGGTGAGCTCACCCTCCAAATTTTTAAATTTCGCCTGTGAGGCGAAATTCACCTACAAATGTCTAGTTCACTTTGCCAGTGAAAATAAGTTTCACCCGAGCAGCTCATTTGTTAGGCCTAGTTTGCTTCTGAAGATGAATCTTGAGTAGTCCGACTCATCTAAAGTTTCGAACCAGCGATAGAGTGGTCTCATCTACACGATCGGACCTACCGAGCGATGCAACCTATTGAGGCACCCTATGGATGCACCCACGGGTTATGGTCGTTTAGTCAAAATTATTACGATACAACCAAACTACGACTTGATAGTTACGATTAACTCAAACCCATGCCTCAAACGGCTAAAGGTTAGAGTAGAAATCTTAGCATTAAGCCTAAGAGAAACTTCTCGACAACTCATCATACTGAGGGGAATAGTATGACTAGCCCGATTCAAACGGTAATCGGTAAAGGTAAACTCGACAACTCATCATACTGAGGGGAATAGTATGACTAGCCCGATTCAAACGGTAATCGGTAAAGGTAAATCAAACTAGCCCGATTCAAACGGTAATCGGTAAAGGTAAATCAAACCCGTTGATAGCTGAGGGTTTGCTAAAAATACTAAAGAGAGCCAGATTCGTTCTAACTCATCAGGAACTTCTTTATTCAAAGTGTTCCAGACCACACGTGAGTTGGTTTAGGTTTGAAAACTTTGAAGGGGGTCTGTAGACGGTAAAAATTACCTTGGAAGATGAAACATGAAATTCGCCTGCATATTCAAGCTATCCGCACAGCTTAGAAATTAGGCTCACCCAAGGGCTTGGCTCGCTAGCACAAGCCAAGGCCATGTGCTCACCAAATTCGCCTACATCGGGTGACCAAAGGCTCGCCTGCATGAATCAAGAGCTGAAATCGCCTACAAACGGTAAGCTAACTAAACTCGACAGAGTACTTGGTAGCTGCTATACCACGTACAGGGAAGGGCCTTCCCACCTCTCATGATGTGAAAGGAAGGAGTACAGTACTACAAGTCTATCATGTAGCCGCTCATAGTACGAGTGATTGGTCAAATCCATGCAGTCACCAAGTCCGCCTGCATGAAGCTCGCCTCGCCTGCACGAGTCAAGAGCTGAATTCGCCTACAAACGGTAAACTTGCCAAACTCACCAGAGTACTTGGTAGTCGTTGTATCACGTACAAGAGTGGACCTTCCCATTTCCCGCAATGTAAAAGTACAGTGCTCCGAGCCCCTCAAGCGGCCGCTCATGGTACAAGTGAGGAGCATGGTATCTCCCAACAATACATGGTCATATCCCATGATTCAAGGAGTGGCCACGCAATCTATCTCTCTATTTAAGAACTTCTTTCGACCACGAAGAAGGGGTTCAGCAAGTTAGCGGTTTAGCAGTTCGGTTGGCTCACAGTTAATTGATCAGTTAGCTGAACCATGACTCTCAACTCTCAACGAAGTTGACGACAAGCTCTTTGCATGACCTTTGTATTGTAGCATCCCCTTCCAGCTTTCGGCCCTGATAGCCATTAAGCTTGGGAACTCGAACTCGATCAACATGAGCTTCTACTGCGTACTGAAGCTCACCAGCAACTTCGGTCGAATCGTCCAATGAAAGCAGACTCGGTGCAAGAACCGAGCGAGGCGTCCTATAGCTACCAAAGTCCCCACGTTAAACAAGGAGGGCCTTTCCTCTGCTTCTATTGTAATTTCGATTCATTAGTTTGTAATAAGCTATTCTTATAAATACAAACGAAATCCCTGTTTTAGGAGATCAAAATTTACACCTACAACTACGATGTCATGTAATTGATGAATTGATACTTTTTACTTATAGTGTAGGCAAGTATGGTTAGGAATGACTAATGAGTTCTTAATGTTGCTCCTTTGCTTTTGATGTCAGGTGGAGCTAATTTGTTGCTCCTTTGCTTTAGGATTTTGGCTATCAGGTGGAGCTTATGTTGCTCCTTTGCTTTGGGTTTGTTGCCTTCAGGTTTTGAGCTTTTGTCGCTCCTTTGCTTTGGCTATATTGCTGTCAGGTGGAACATATATTGCACATTTACTTTGGGTTTATTGCTATCAGTTTTGAAGCTCATACATGATCTTGTGTTGCATCAGTTTGTGCGGTTTTGATGTTGTCAGGTGGAGCTTGTGTTGCTCCTTTGCTTTGGGTTTATTACCATCAAGTTTTGTGCTTTGGTTGCTCCTTTGCTTTGTCTATGTTACTATCAGATGCAGCATACGTTGCTCATTTACTTTTGGTTTATTGTTATCGGTTTTGAAGCTCATACATGAGCTTGTGTTGCCTCGGTTTGTGTGGTTTTGCTGTTGTTAGGTAGAGCTTGTGTTGCTCCTTTTCTTTGGTTTATTGCATTCAGGTTTTGACCTTTTGTCACTCCTTTGATTTGGCTATGTTGCTATCAGGTGGATCTTATGTTGCTCCTCAGCTTTGGGTTTATTGCTATCAGGTTGAGCATACAATGCTCATTTACTTTGGGTTTATTGCTGTCAGTTTCGAAGCTCATACATGAGCTTGTGTTGCCTCGTTTTGTGTGGTTTTGTTACTGTCGGATGGAGCTTGTGTAGCTCCATTGCTTTGGTTTTTTTTACCATTATGTTTCACTCTTGTGTTGCTCCTTTTCTTTGGCTATATTGCTGTCGATTTTGAAGCTCATTCATGAGCTCGTGTTGTCTAGATCGGTGGGTATTGTTACTGTCATTTAGGAGCCTATGTAGCCCCTTTGGTTTGGCTATGTTGCTTTTGGTTTTGAATCTCATTCATGAGCTTGTGTAGCTCCTTTAAACTGGCTATGTTCCTTTGGCTATGTATTTTTGGTTGTCAGTTATGTTGCTATCGATTTTGCTGCTATCGGTTTATAAATTGCTGGAGCACATGATGCTCCATAGTTGATATTTGACAATGATGAGTAGCGTTTACTGAGAATGTATTCTAACTTACACTGTTTATTATATTCAGATGACGCAATATGTGATGAGATTGTAGCCTACATTGAATTGACAATGCCTAGACGAGGTAATCCATCATTAGAATGCAATCTACTATAAACCTATAAGTTATAGTGTTGGTAATCTTGACCCCAAGATAGGTTTGTTTTGATGATAACAAATATTATATGTTATGTGTATTATGTGCTAACATATTTTTTTTTGCAGTATCAGAGCTAAATCAACAATGACATTCAAAGAGATACTCAAGACATAACATGAGTTCACGGCAATATGAAGCAAAGAAGAAGTTATGTGTAAATGTCAAAATGTAATTTTTGACATTTTCTTTGCTTAGAAATTTGTACAAGCCTTGATCACTCACACACATACATACATAGTGTTTAGAACACACTAACACATGCTTAGTATGTGGTTAACTATAAAAACCCCCTAACTTAACCATTAGAGGTTATAGATATTGAATGAGTATTAAAACATATCTATACCTTAGTAGTCAACTAATAGCTTTAGTAGTCGACTACTCAAGCCCTAGACAATATTTCCAATTTTTTTCATTTTATAGTGTAGTCAACTAATAGCATTAGTAGTCGACTATTTAAAAGTTAGACAGAATATCAGTTTCTGTGTCATTTCATATTAGTCGACTTATTAGCTTTGTAGTCGACTAATCAACTTTGAATCAGAACTCCAGACTTCCTATCGTTTACAGTGTAGTCGACGAATGACCAAAGTAGTCAACTACTAAGAAATAATTTGACTACACTGGGTATGTTTGAACTAAGAGTAGTCGACTACTAAGAGTTATAGTCGACTACATAAATAGTTTTTCCGACTGTTTGAGATTTGAATACTTGACTGTTTATAGTTGTTTGTGTATGTTTTTAGGGTTTGAAAACTTATCTTTTCAAGGGCTATAAATACTTGACTGTTTATAGTTGTTTGTGTATGTTTTTAGGGTTTGAAAACTTATCTTTTCAAGGGCTATAAATAGGTAAAAATGTCAGAAAATTGTGTATGTTTTTAGGGTTTGAAAACTTATCTTTTCAAGGGCTATAAATAGGTAAAAATGTCAGAAAATAAGTACAATCACTTGCACTTGTAAGATTCATATATTATGCAAATTAACTCTCAAGTTTCTAGTTTTCAGTTTTAAGTTTTAGAAAAAGAGAGTTTCAAGATATTGCCTTTGTTCCCATCATTCTTAGAGATTGTTTAAGCAACATTCAGAGAGTCAAAAAGATTTATAACCTACTATTACACGTTCACATTCCAATCAAGGCTTGTAGGATTAGATTTGTATTCTTGCTTCAAGGAATGTTTCTCTCAGGTTTGAGAGGGTTGATCTCTTGGTTTAGAGATCGGTGTGCAATTGGCATGGTCTTGTTAATTGGGGTTGCAATTTGCATGGTCTTGCAAATTGGTCAGGTTTGGTTTTGATTTTCTAAGGTTTCAAAATCATAGTGGAAATCTCAAGTGGGATTTGCTTGGTGACTGGATGTATATCGGGGAGGTGGAACCAATATACATGCTTATGTTTGTGATGTTCATTTTCTGAGATTGTTGCCATTATTTCTTACAATTTATAACACATCTTGCAAACTCTGTAAATAACACTAATCAATGCTCTCTGGTATTTTAGTTAACGCTTCCGCAGATTTTACTCTTGCTATAAGAAATTAGAGCCCACACTTGGGTCATACAATTGGTATCAGAGTAAGGTGAAGGATAACATCATCAAGTACAATAAATACATCACAATTTAAAGAAGGACATTCCACACATCGACCACCTCTCTTTGACGTAACAAACTATAACTATTAGAAGTGTCAGATGAAGATCTACCTTCAATCTTTTGGCTACAAAGTATGGAACATTGTAGAGACGAAATTTACAAAGCCTACTACTCCTTACATCGAATAGATGGTTGTTCAAAGGACAAATGTAAATCTAGACTCTAAGGTGATGAATGCACTGTTTTGTGCCTTGGTCAAGAACAAATTCAATCGCGTGTCTACTTCCACTTCAGCCTATCAAATTTGGCATACATTAGAGGTAACACACGAAGATACAAATAAAGTTAAAGAATCTAAAATCTTTGTTCTTGTGCACAGGTTTGAGTTATTCAAAATGAAAGAATATGAGACGATCACTGAAATGATCACAAGATTCACCGACATCACAAACTCTCTAATTGGTTTTAGAAAAGAATACACATAATTAGAGATGGTGAGAAAAGTTCGTCGTGCACTTACACCGCAATGGGAGAAAAAGACGACCATAATTGAAGAAGCCATTGATCTCTCAAAACTCACCCTAGAAGATCTCATCAGGAATTTAATGGCATATGAAACACAACTTCAAGATAGAAGGGAGAGAGAACATCCAAAGAAGAAAGTCATTGCTTTAAATGCATCTCCCGACAACGAAGAATTAGATGAAGATGATGAAGACATTGACTATCTCTCAAGAAAATTCAAAAAATTCCTTGTACAAAGTATAAAAATATTAAAGATACTAACAATAATTTTATTTGTTATGGATGTAATAAGCCAAGACACATGAAGAAGGATTGTTCTCTTTAAAAGTTAAAGTCAAAGTCTACAAACTTCAACAAGTAAAAAAAATAAGAAGAAGAAGGCTTTGGCAATGACATGGGATGATAGCGATGCATCCTCTTCCAAAGAAGAAGAAAAACAAAAAGAGGAATCCGCTCACAAGTGCTTCATGGCAAAAGAAGATTAGGTATGCAATAATATTAATAATGAAGAATTACTAGAAGCATTTAATAAACTTTATGTTAAAAATAAGGATTTGAGTTCTAATTATAAGTTTTTAAAAAATAAAAATAAAAGATTAAACTTAGAATTAGTATCAACAAATTCTTCACAAGTTGAAAAATTGAATGAATTAAATAATAATTTATTTTCTAAAAATAAATTATTGACTAATGATAATATTTATCTAAAATCTGAATGTGATAAAATGAAAACTTGTATTTTAGATTTAGATAAAAAAATGCGTTCACTTAGAGTTAAATATGAAGAGTTATCTTTAAGTGTTAACAAATTTAACAAAGGAAAAGAATACTTGACTAATTTATTATATTTTAAAAGTTCTAATCAAAAGTTTAAATTAGGATATGTTCATAAGAAAAATGAATATGTTAATAAGACACATTATACATCATTTCATAAAGTATCTTTACATAAGAAATCTATGTTCATTTGGGTACCTAAAGATATTTGCTTACATGATAGAAATGTGTATATTTCAAATTTTAAGAAAAATATAAGCAATTCTGTTAATTATATTTATGTTAACAAAGGGAAACCAAATTCCAAGTGAATTTGAATTCCTAAGGGCTAATCCTAAGGATCTAATATAAAAGGGTACAAAAATGCTTAATGATTTTATTAAGATACCCGGGAAAAAAATGAATTTAACTTGAATTATGTTTATTTCTTTTTGCTAATGACAAAGGGGGAGTTATATAGAAAATTTTAAATTTTTTTTACTAATACTTTGATGTAGACGGAGATTTTAATTAATGATTTCATGTAGGGGGATTAAATTTTTTATATATATTAACACAATGTATTTGCCATCATAAAAAAGGGGAAGATGTTGGGAATCTTGACCCCAATATAGGTTTGTTTTGATGATAACAAATATTATATATTATGTATATTATGTACTAACATTTGTTTTACAGTATTAGAGCTAAATTAACAATGATATTCAAAGAGATACTCAAGATATAAGATGAGTTCAAGGTAATACGAAGCAAAGAAGAAGTTGTGCGTAATTGTCAAAATGTAATTTTTCACATTTTCTTTACATAGAAATTTGTACAAGCCTTGATCACTCACACACATACACACATAGTATTTAGAACACACTAACACATGTTTAATGTGTGGTTGACTATAAAAATCCCCTAAGTTAACCATTAGAGATTACAGATATTGAATGAGTATTAAAACATATCAAATATCTCATATCTATACCTTAGTAGTCGACTAATAGCCTTAGTAGTCGACTACTCAAGCCTTAGACAATAGTTCCAGTTTCTCTTATTTTAAAGTGTAGTCGACTAATAGCATTAGTAGTCGACTACTCAAGACTTAGACAGAATATCTGTTTCTGTGTCATTTCATATTAGTTGACTAATTAGATTTGTAGTCTACTAATCAACTTTGAATCAGAACTTCAGACTTTCTGTCGTTTGTAGTGTAGTCGACTAATGCCAAAGTAGTTGACTACTATGAAATAATTTGACTACACAGAGTCTGTTTGAATATAGAGTAGTCGACTACTAAGAGTTATAGCCGAATACATAGACAATTTTTCTGACTGCTTGAGATTTGAATATTTGACTATTTATAACCGTTGGTGTATGTTTTTAGGATTTTAAAACTTATCTTTTCAAGGGCTATAAATAGGTAAAAACATCAGAAAATAAGTATAATCACTTGCACTTGTAAGATTCATATATTATGCAAATTAACGCTCAAGTTTCCAGTTTTCAGTTTTAAGTTTTAGAAAAAGAAAGTTTCAAGATATTGTCTTTGTTCCCATCATTCTTAGAGATTGTTTAGGTAATATTCAGAGAGTCAAAAAGATTCATAAGCCACTATTACACGTTCACATCTACATCAAGGCTTATAGGGTTAGATTTGTATTCTTGTTTCAAGGAAGGTTTCTCTCAGGTTGGAGAGGGCTGATCTCCTGGTCTAGAGATCAGTGTGCAATTGGCATGGTCTTATCATTTGCGGTTTCAATTTTCATGGTCTTGCAAATTGGTTAGGTTTGCTTTTGATTTTGTAATGTTTCAATATCATAGTGAAAATCTCAAACGAGATTTCCTTGGGGACTAGATGTACACCGGGGAGGTAAAACTAGTATACATGCTTGTGTTTGTGATGTTCATTTTCTGAGATTGTTGTCATTCTTTCTTGTAATTTATAACACATCTTGCAAACTCTTTAAATAACACTAATTAACGATCTCTAGTGTTTTAGTTAATGTTTCCGTGAATTTTACTCTTGCTATAAGAAATTAGGGCCCACACTTAGAGATCATACATATAGGTGGGGCATTCAATTTTGACAAATTGACCTATTCCTGAGCCGTATAATATCAACTAGAATTGGTACTCAATTCCAATAACAGTTTTTATTACAATATCAATAGTTTTTGCAAGTACAAGTACATGACATGTAGTTTATAATAATTAAAATAACAAAAAATATCGCTAGTAAAATTGCTAAAAAATTCTAAGCTAATATTTGATTTTTGTCAAGTCTCAATTCTTTCTTTATCCTCTTTGATTTCAAAAAATACTTATCTTATCTCCGTACCTATTTTCTTTAACGATTTGGTTTCCTTGGTTGCTTATTTCTCCTCTATCATCAGCCTATTCGAAAAAGTTACATTTTTTATTTTGGGTAATTTGCACAACCCTAATAACACCTCCCCTTATTTTACCATTCTTGCACACTTTTATGGGTGTTTGGAGAATGTAATCGCACCAAACTTCAAAAATTTTGGGGCATTCTTCTAATATCATGTTGATGTTGGGAGACAAATTACAAACTATGACAATTTATAAAAGTGGTAAGAATGAAAGATACATTGGCATTTTAAGCCCTCAAGCCAAATTTATAGCCTCCAAGGCCTTGGAACTAGCTGTTGAAACTAGCCGTTGGAACTAGCCGTTGCTACAGTGTTTCGGTTTTGATTATTGTCAAATGGGTAAGAATAATTATGGTATACTAGCCGTTGAAACTCACCCTTTATCCCAAAAGTTTCTCATTCCAAACTAAACTAAAGATTAAGAATTTGAGGGTTTCTATAAAGTTGGATTCCATCATACTATGAGACAAACATAGAAGGAAAAAAAAGATTCTATGAATCTATAAACTTATCTTAAAATTTTTTATGGAATTGGTAGTTATTCATAAAACAAACCGGATTCCTAATTCTATTCTTGCCCACTAGTGAACCAAACACCCCCTAAGAGTAGGCAGTAGTTATGACAAAGTTTTTTTCTTTATTTTGGGTTGTGTGTGTGTGGGGGGGTGGGGGGGATGTGGCTTGTAGAAAGGCTTCATAACTAAGTTCATCCTATTCAAATTCAATATTCACTCGATTAAGTTCGGTATAAGTTTATATAAAATTAATTAAAAGAAATTTAAAAAAATTAGTTTCTAAATGTGTTTTGCCCATGAGTAAAAGAATGCCAAATAAAACGTCAAAATAGCGAGTTAGATATACTAACTATCTAGAGTCGTAGAGATCTTGGATACATTGATTTGTAAGCGTATTATACATTTATTTAACTTATATGGACTATAAGAAGAAGAATCCACTTTGATCCATGGTAACTACCCAAAAAGAATATTTATTGTGTGGGGTATGTGTGCTAAAGTTTATAACTCATGGTCGTGGAAGCAACTATTGAAGGGTAATGAAGGCTATAGACAGTGGAGTACAAAGGGGCCTTAATTTGTTGATGCTATAAATGTTAAAATGCAAAGTTAGGCTAGTAATGGGGACTTCATAACGTAGTGCAGAAGTAAGAAACCTCAGAATCAACCAATTAGTGCTCTTTTAATCCACAAAGAACAATCTTTTCACGAAGAACTTCAAATTCATGAAAAAAATAAAATAAAGAATTTTTTATTTGATAAAACACTATCTAATAATTTTGGGGTTATATGTCTCTTCTTAAATAAAAAACAAACTAGACTCCTAATAAGATCAAAATTTTAAAGAAATAAAAATATCAAATCCTACCCTAAAAAAATTCCCTATAATATGGGAAATAAATTAGTCCAACATCAATCAAAATTAAATTTATTTTCTAATCTAAATAAACTCTAACTTTATTACTAAATATAAACTAAATATTAATTTTTTAAAGATTTTTTCTAAAAACTAGTGATACTAATCAGATTTTGAAAATCTAACATCTGATTGTCTTCGTCTCATTGAGATAGGTGATTTATATATAATATATCAGAATACGCCTTATGGGTTAGAAGAATGATCTTTTCATTTTTGGAGGTCAATAATATGTGTGTATCCGTATTTAGCTTGTGATTGTCCCGCTCCATCTTGAAATTATCCATTAAGTGTCCTACATCAGTATCCCCTTATTTAAAGAAGCTCAACCCTAAGCTTATATTTGCTTGAATAGTAGCTTCATTGATAAATATTTTTCTTCTCTTAAATCGATTAGCACCCATCTTGTATTTGTTAGCTTTTATGTTTTGATGATGATTTATAACCACCATTATTGATACTAATTGCTTGTAAAGTGACATTGTAGATTATAATAATTTCAAGTATGTTAGTACCTTTATTGGAGGATTGGAGGAAATAACAAACTACAACAATGATATCCAAAGAGGTGGAGGCAAAGTGATGAAGCAAAGCTTTCAAAGAGCACAACATACAAGAGAAGCTTCATCAATATAGAAGCAAATATCAAGACTCGAGCTATGTACTTATATATGAGGGGTATTTACATTTTTTCTCTCTAGTGCTTAATGTAGACAAGTAGTATGACATATTATATTTGAAGTTCTTGGGATAACACACTCACACATTTTCAAAACTCGTATTTTAACATTTTTGCTAAACGTTGAGTTTTCATAAATACGAGGTCATTTTTTATAAAATTTATTTTCAAACAAGTTTGTTATTATATTTGAAAACTTTTTCCAAAGTTTCATATTTTTTTGAATTTATTTACTATTTTTAAAGGTCCTCAAAATTCTTTTTTAAAAATCAAAACAGGTTGAAAATATGTTATCAGTCGACTGATGTAAAGGATCAGTCAACTGAAGAAACTAGTTAGATTCATCAAAAGTTTCTGTTTGTATGACTGATGATCTATTAGTCGACTGATGAACCCTTCAGTCAACTAATGAGCTTTTCAGTCAACCGACGAGCTATAACCGCTTACAACTACTAGCTCATCAGTCGACTGATATTCCAACAGCTAGTTTTGTCCTATTTCCATTTTTTCAGGTTTTGAATGTTTTTATCTTTTTCTTTGGGGTTAGGGCTGATCTCTTGAATGCTTATAAATACCCAGCTACCCCATTCATTTTAGAAGTGAAGAAATCCTTGAGAATTTATTGAGTTTGTGTTTTGGTGTTTAAAAGAGCAACAACTTTCAATTCTCTCAATATGTTTTCACACTTGCAAATCCCAAGCTTCAATTGCAATGCTTCAACTTTCAATTCTCTCTATTTGTTTTCACACTTGCAAATCCCAAGATTCAATTGCAATCTATTGATCTTTCCATAGGGTTGTTGTAAGAGAGCTTCTTTTCTTTCATTTGTAATGTGTGGAGAGATTGATCTCGTGGAGATCTACTGTGTGGTTGAAAGATCTCAAGAGGAGATTGTGTTGGCCTTCTTGTTTTGATAATATTTAACAAACAATTTATCACTAATGTTGTTTGTCTAGTATTTGTGTTTTCGTATTTATTGTTGACAAACAACGTTGTTGGAGGATGGATGGATTGCGCCATAACGACGATATCAAATGGAGGTTGGCGGAATTATGGAGTGAAGCATCGTACAATTCAAGTTCAAGATCCAAGTTTAGCTTCATCCGTAACATGTACCAAGTTGAGCTACAATGAAGATCAAGATCATTGCTTGGGTATATTTAGTATAGGTTTATATCATGTGTGTTAATTCTATAAGCTCAAACATACACACACATATATATTTATGATTTTCGTAACTATAAGTGTTTTTATGCAAAATAAGTTTTGGACTATATTTACATCATAAACAACTTTTATTATGTCCATATAAATATTCCATAAGTTTTCAAAACTTGTTTTGAGTCAAAAATAACAATCACATGTTTTTCATATATACGTCTTTTAGTGCTTTTGCAGAATACAGTGTTTTTCACAAATTATAAATGCAAATTGAGAAATTCTTTTTCTAACATGTTTGTTTTCATGTTTACAAACATTTCTCAAAGTTTCATCAAGTTTGGAATTTATTTGTTATGTTTAATGGAATTTACAAAATCATAATTTTCATTCGTGCATGTTCGTGCATGTTTTACAAAATAGATGAGTTTTCATAAATAGAAAATGATATTTAATAAATTCTTTCTTTGACATGTTTATCTACATGTTTAGAAACTTCCCTCAAAATTTTACTATTTTTGAAGTTGATTTACTGTGCCTAATTGATTTTACAAAATCGTGTATCACAGCAGATTTTCAGAAACTGTATTTTTGTGTTCAAACATTTATTTCTCTCAACTGGGAAAAGATTTTTCAGAAATTCTTTCTCTGAAATGTTATTCTACATGTCTAGAAATTTCCCACAAACTTTCATAATTTTTGGAGTTCATTTACTATTTTAAATTGATTTTAAAATAGCTGCATACTGCTACAGTAATCCGGTCGACCGGACCGGTCGACCGGAAATGTCTCTGGACGTTGGTTACTGTAGCTAACGGCTATAATTCCCAGATTTTGATATATCCGTTTTTTTGTCTTTTTGCTTGGTTTTCTTGGGTTTTTGGGCTTGTTTCATGAGCCTATATATACCCCATGCCCTCATACTTCTAAGGGCACTCAAGAAATGTTTTAAACAAGTTTAAAGAGTTTTAAACAAGGGTTTAAGTGTGTTAGTGTTTGTTTTGGTTTATGAAGAAGTTTTCACAAGTGGAGGAGATCATCTTCTTGTTTGGGCTCCAATCTCCATCTCTCCATCTTGTCATCTATTGGAGAAGTTTTCTAAACTCTATCTAGCTTTACATTTGCTTAGTTATTTGATTATCATTCTTTAAAGCTAGTTTTTATATTGAGTTTAGATTTGATTATATTATCTCATTGTTACACACACCCACTTGAGCTTATTGTATTTGCATACATAGTATATTAGGGTTGTGAGAGATTGTAACATTGAGTTGTGCTTAATTGTGTTCTCATCTATTGTAGAGAACAAATTTATATTTGTTACATTGTGAGTGGTGTAAGGTTTTCGGTGAGCTAGAAAACCGAGTGTGTTGTGAAGTTTTCGGTGAACTAGAAAACCGAGTGTGAGGAGTGAACGTTGTTCGGTGAGCGTTGAAAACCGACACTATGAGGTGTAAACGTTATTCGGGTGAGCGTAGAAAACCCGGTTGTGATAGTGGATTTCTCCCCGGGAGTGGGGAGCGGAGACGTAGGACGGAAGGTCCGAACTCCGTGATCATATTGCTTGTTTTGAGTGTGCTTTGGCGTTCTTTCATATTTATGTTCATATCTTATATCGCCATTGTCATTAGCTCATTATCTATATCATCCACTATCTTGTTTAGATTGTTTACCCCTTGTGTTAGTTTATATATCCTTGCATATATTTCACTATATGCCTCTTTGCTAGGATATATCATATTGTATATTGCTTATCCTAGTTCATATATATTGTTGCATTTCATACTTGCTAGGATAACTTATTAATTAATTTTAATTGGCATTTAAATCGGATTAGATTAGCATAAGACCCTAATCACCCCCCCTCTAGGGTCTAACAATTGGTATCAGAGCTTGGTGCTCTTTGATTTAAGGTCTAATCGCCTTGAGTTAAAGATCCAAGTTATCTTTTTGTGCTAATCTTGTTTTGATTGCATTTGTATCTTGCTTGCATATTTTTACAAATTATGGATATGAATGATGCATCTTGTTTAGGCTATGATTCTAGTATTGCTCCTAAATTCAATGCTTTCCCTTATGCTCAATGGTGTTTTAGATTCAAAATATTTGTTCAATCTAAAAATATCGATTTATGGGAAATCATTGATTGTGCTTATATTGTGCCCACGTTGGAGAAATCCAAGTGGAGCAAACATGATAAAAAGATGTTTATTATGAACAAGCTTATGTTAGAATTTTTATTAAATGCATTTGATTCATTTATGTCTAACAAGCTTGATTCTTTTGATAGCGCTTATACATTATGGAAATTCATAGAAGCGCATCAAGGAGACTTGGAGGCGATCCGACAAGCTTTGGAGGATCCCGCTTCAAGTTCATATGGAGCTTCATGCACACGTGCACTAGGCGATAGCCCTAGTGAGGTTTGCGAGTTCGAATCTATTAATGATTTACATAATGATGAACTTACTTGTGCTAGTGATAAATTATTGCATGCCTACAAGAAATTGCAAAATGATTTCATTAATCTTAAAAGCAAGCATGAAATTTTAAAATCCGATCATGAGTCTTTAGCTTCTAAGTTTGATACTATTTCTAATGAGAATATGATCCTTAAAGAAAATAATGAAAAATTAAAATTGGATCATGATTCTTTAATTTCAAACTTTGGTAAGTTAACTCATGAGAAAGATAATGCCATGTTAGAAGTAGAGAACATAAAAAATAATACAGCTTCTTTTATAAATAACTATTTATGTTCTACTTCTAAAAGTGCATATGTGCCTAAAAATGAAGACTTGAATCTTATGAAAAAAATGCATTTCATCTTTAGATTCAACTTTAAAAATATGCATTAATAATCATAAGAAGCTTATGGATATGTGTGCCAAGTCTAAATCATCATCTACTCATCATGCACACATATATAGCAAAGTTTATAAGTGTTCAATTTGCGGCCGTAAAGGCCATCTAGCTAAATTTTGCTATGATGCACAAAAACATAAGAATATTAATCTTTCTTGTGCATCTCATGTAGCTTCTTCATCACATACACATGCATATGCTTATCATGCACATCATAAACATGCTAATGTGTTCAAATGTGATCTTTGTGGACGTTTTGGCCATTTGGCAAAATTTTGCTATGATTTGAAAAAGACTTCACTTTTGCCAAATGATTTTAAAAGACCACAAAAGTTTAAATGTGATGTTTGTGGTAGATATGGCCACTTAGGAAAGTTTTATTTTGATAATGTTTCACATTTGCAAAATATTATGCTTTGAAACTTTTTATGAAAACAAATTTTCTTTGGTCAAATTCTTTTGTTTTCATAATTCCTAGTTTTGTTTTGATGAGAGGTTTGTGTTTATATAACCCTCCGGGTTTATTGGGTGTTTATTCCCAAATTATGTTTACCGGGTGCAAAAATGTTTATATGGGTTAATACTAGCTCAAGAGCTAGATATAGTTGCCTCTCTTGATTTTTGAAAATCAAAGATGATTTTTAGTTTTTTCAAATCCATAGTTCATGAGTTACTTTTGAGCTATGAAAATTTTGCTTTGATTTGTTATTTTGAATTCATTATATAAGCACAAATAGATGATTCAAATTTAAATATGCTTTATAATGTATTTTATGAGTGGTTTGATCAAGTTATGTAAAGAAAATTTTTCTTTATTGATCAAACATTGGTTTTGGATTTAAACTTTGATTTATGATTTCAATTGGTTGACTTGTTTTCATTTGAAAACTTTTTTACATGATTCTCATGTTTCTCTTCTTTTGATTTCATAAATCTACCTTTACAAACGTTTTTATGTTCTTAGATATGAGACACTATTTTTCACTTTGATATATTTATATATGTTCTCATTTGTCTTTATGTATGTGAGTTGTGTTTAGCATTTTTTTCCATCTATGTTTGCTCACATATGTTTGCCATGATCTTCATTTTATACATTCATGGGATATTTTGATAGGGGGAGCAATCCCTATATCTTTTTATGTTTGATACTCACCCGTGCTTATTGATAGGGGGAGCTTTCGCTCTCTTATTCCTTTGTCCCCTTTTTGATGTTGTCAAAGGGGGAGAAATATTGTGAGTGTATTCTTTCTTGTTTATATGCATGTGAATTATAAATTATATATTCATTTCCTTCATGCATATATTTCTTTTTGTAAATTGTTTGTCATCATCAAAAAGGGGGAGATTGTTGGCCTTCTTGTTTTGATGATGTTTAACAAACAATTTACCACTAATATTGTTTGTCTAGTATTTGTGTTTTCGTATTTATTGTAGACAAACAACGTTGTTGGAGGATGGATGGAATAGCGCTTCAACGATGATATCAAATGGAGGTTGGCGGAATGTCGGGGTGAAGCCTTGCAATTCAAAGTTAAAGATCAAGTTCAAGCTTCATCCGCAAGTGTACCAAGTCAAGCTTAATTGAAGATCAAGATTGCTTGGGTAATGTAGTTTAGGGTTTATATTATGTGTGTTTAATACTTTTATTATGTCCATATAAATATTCCATAAGTTTTCAAAACTTGTTTTGAGTCAAAAATAACAATCACATGTTTTTCATATATACGTCTTTTAGTGCTTTTGCAGAATACAGTGTTTTTCACAAATTATAAATGCAAATTGAGAAATTCTTTTTCTAACATGTTTGTTTTCATGTTTACAAACATTTCTCAAAGTTTCATCAAGTTTGGAATTGATTTGTTATGTTTAATGGAATTTACAAAATCATAATTTTCATTCGTGCATGTTCGTGCATGTTTTACAAAACAGATGAGTTTTCATAAATGGGAAGTGGTATTTAAGAAATTCTTTCTTTGACATGTTTATCTACATGTTTAGAAACTTCCCTCAAAATTTTACTATTTTTGGAGTTTATTTACTGTGCCTAATTGATTTTACAAAATCGTATATGTTAACAGTTTTTCAGAAACTGTAAATTTGTGTTCAAATATTTATTTCTCTCAACTGGGAAAATATTTTTCAGATATTATTTCTCTTACATGTTATTCTACATGTCTAGAACATTCTCACAAAATTTCATAATTTTTGGAGTTCATTTACTATTTTAAATTGATTTTACAAAACAGCTGCGCACTGCTACAGTAATCCGGTCGACCGGACCGGTCGACCGGAAATGTCTCTGGACGTTGGTTACTGTAGCTAACGGCTATAATTCCCAGATTTTGATATATCCATTTTTTTGTCTTTTTGCTTGGTTTTCTTGGGTTTTTGGGCTTGTTTCATGAGCTTATATATACTCCATGCCCTCATACTTCTAAGGGTACTCAAGAAATGTTTTAAACAAGTTTAAAGAGTTTTAAACAAGGGTTTAAGTGTGTTTTAGTGTTTGTTTGGTTTGAAGATTGTTTTCACAAGTGGAGGAGATCATCTTCTTGTTTGGGCTCCAATCTCCATCTCTCCATCTTGTCATCTATTGGAGAAGTTTTCTAAACTCTATCTAGCTTTACATTTGCTTAGTTATTTGATTATCATTCTTTAAAGCTAGTTTTTATATTGAGTTTAGATTTGATTATATTATCTCATTGTTACACACACCCACTTGAGCTTATTGTATTTGCATACATAGTATATTAGGGTTGTGAGAGATTGTAACATTGAGTTTGTGCTTAATTGAGTTCTCATCTATTGTAGAGAACAAATTTATATTTGTTACATTGTGAGTGGTGTAAGGTTTTCGGTGAGCTAGAAAACCGAGTGTGTTGTGAAGTTTTCGGTGAACTAGAAAACCGAGTGTGAGGAGTGAACGCTGTTCGGTGAGCGTTGAAAACCGACATAGTGTGGTTGTAAACGTTATTCGGGTGAGCGTAGAAAACCTGGTTGTGATAGTGGATTTCTCCCCGGGAGTGGGGAGCGGAGACGTAGGACGGAAGGTCCGAACTCCGTGATCATATTGCTTGTTTGAGTTTGTCTTTGGCGTATTTGTTTTTGCATTTATCTTATATCGCCAATTGTGCATTGCTCATTACCATATCATCCACTATCTTGTTTAGATTATCTACCCTTGTGTTGTTTATATATCCTTGCACATACATTGCCTATATCTCATTATTAGGATATATATTGTTGTTCATATTGCTTATCCTAGCTTACAAATATTGTTGTATTTCATACTTGCTAGGATAACTTATTAATTAATTTTAATTAGCATTTAATCGGATTAGATTAGCATAAGACCCTAATCACCCCCCCCTCTAGGGTCTAACAGATTGTTGTGAAGAAGTATTAGCTTTCAAACCAGGTTGTGATAGTGAAACTCACCTCGAGAGTGGGAAGCGGTAACGTAAGTCGGAGGACCGAATCTCGTGAACATAACACGTGTCACAATTAGCTAACTATTCCCTAACTCATCCCCTTTATATTGTTTTAGCATTTAAATTTTGTGGTGTATTGCATTACCATATTTTAGTTGCATATTTATTGCCTCATAACCCTATTCACCCCCTATGGTATTTCAATTGATATCAGAGCAAGGTCTCTATACAATTTTAGGTTTAACCGCCTTAGAGGAAAGATCCAATGGAGGTTTCTTTGAATGTGCATATGCTTGAGGGACAATACACTACTAGACTCCCACTTTTCACTGGTAGCAACTTCGCTTATTGGAATGCTAGAATGAGGATTTATCTACGACGCATTGACCTTGATATCTTAGACATTGTAGAGAAGAAATATGTTGAGAAGCCTAGTAGTAATAGTATGACCGATGGTGAGAGGCATCAACAAACCTTAATGTAAAGGCCATGAATGCATTAATTTGTGGACTTACCCATAATGAATAGAATAAGGTTTCCACATGTACAATCGCACACTAAATTTGGGAAAAATTGTGCATCACTCATGAAGGAACCCCCAAGTTAATGAGTCCAAAATTAGTGATCTCATGCATGATTATGAATTGTTTAAAATGCTTCCAAATGAATCTATTGATGCTATATTTTTTCGGTTTACTAACATTATAAATGAATTGCATGGTCTTGATAAGGTGTTGACGAACCAAGAGATGAACTATAAAATTCTTTGTTCTTTGACGCCGGTTTGGGAGCCCAAAGCTACGGCCATCGAGGAAGCTCATGATCTTACAACACTTTCTCTTGATGATCTTATTGGCAAGCTCAAGATCCATGAGAAGATGATCAAAGAGAATGAGGAAGTGCCCCCAAAGGCAACCGAGGAGCCATCTCAAAAATTGAAGACTATTGCGCTTAATGGAGCAATTGATGACTCATCATCCTCAGATAGTGAAGTTGATGTCTCTAGAGAAGTGGCACACCTCTCTAGAAGAATATCAAGATTAATTAAAATGAATAAAAATTTAAAAATCAATCTAACAACAAGTGTCCCTCTCACATAGGTAAATGTTTCGAATGCAATGAATCGGGACATTTAGCCAATGATTGTTCTAAGCTTAAGGAGAAGTACTTGAAGTACAAGAAGGAGAAGGCTATGTACACCGGATGGGATGAATCTAAACCAAGTGATTTGGATAGCAATGACGAGAGTGACAAGATTGCTCTTCATGACCCAACCAATTGCTTCATGGCTCATGAACATGAGGTACAATCCAAAACTGAAAGTGAATCTCTTTATATGCAATGTGAACTAGAAGCCACTTTAGAAGAATTAAATCTTGAATTTAAAAAATTAGCAAAAGAATATTTTTCATTCAAAAAATTATATGTTTCTTATGACTCTAAGTTTGAGCTACTACAATCCTCTCTTGCTCTAAAAGATGAAATGATAAGAGATCTAAACTTTGAAAATAAACAACTAAGGTCTAAATTTGAGAGACAAAATTGAAAATGATAGAATTAAATCTAATCATGCTTACTCTAGTCATCATCATGTTGATAGAAAATGGTATAATAAATCTTATGCTTCTTTATACAAGAAAAATTTTATGTGCACATATTACATGAAATATGGTTATATTTCAATTCATTGTAGGATTAAAAATAACATTGATTATTATGGGTTGATATGGGTACCAAAAGGTACCAAGCATACTAACATCCAAGGACCTAAGATTTGGGTACCTAAAGCTTCTATGTCTTCATTACATGTAGGGAACATCACGCATAAGACGTAGTGAGATGTGGTACCTTGATAAAGGTTACTCACATCATATGACGGGCAATAAGAAATTATTTACAACCCTATCAAGAATGTAGAAGGCAATGTCTCCTTTGGTGGTGATGAGAAAGATAAAGTTATAGGTATTGGTAATATTGGTAAAATACATTCTCCCATAATAAAGGATGTTTATTTTGTTAAAGGATTAAATCATAATCTTCTTAGTATTAGTCAATTAATTGATAGAGGCTTTGATATTACTTTCAAACCGGATTAATGTATTGTTAGTATGAATAATAAAATTATTTTTGTTGCTTTTAGAATATCTAATGTTTACATTTTTGAGATAAATGAGCTAATAGATCAAGATGTGAAGTGCCTTGCCACGGTGGATGGAGATCCTTAGAATTTGCACAAGAGACTTGGACATGCTAATATGAATTTAATATCTAAGCTATTTAAGAAGAATTTAGTAAGAGGGCTACCAAATCTAATCTATATTAAAGACTCTTTGTGTGAGGAATGTGACAAAGATAAACAAACTAAGAATTTCTTCAAATCAATAAATGAGGTATCCACTTCTAAACCTTTACAATTATTACATCTTGATCTCTTTGGTCCTATGGGTGTTACCTCTCTAGGAGGAAAATACTATATTTGTTATTATTGATGATTTCTCATGCTTTATATGGGTTATTTTTCTTGAAAATAAAGATAAATGTTTTGAAGAATTTTCTCATTTTGTAAAAGAATTAAAAATGAAAAGAATTTAAAAATTATTAAAATTAGAAGTGATCATGGTGGTGAATTTTAAAATAAATGTTTTCATGATTTTTGTCCCTATCATGGTATAATTCATACATTTTTTGCTTCTAGAACACCACAACAAAATGCTGTTGTTGAACAGAAAAATAGGACCATACAAGAGATGGCACGCACAATGATTAATGCTTTTGATTAGCCAAAATATTTTAGGATGGAAGCCGTCAATATGGCTCGCCATGTTTTAAACTGTGTTTTAATTAAACCTATTTTCAAGAAAACTCCTTATGAACTCTTTTTTGGCAAAATCCCTAATATTGGATATTTTTGTATTTTTGGTTGCAAATGTTTTAACTTTGTGACGCTCCTGTTTTCACACATGGCTACAGTCCAAGGTGAACCCAGAGATATCAAACCTGCCATGCACCAACACTGTGCAACAACAAGTTTCACCAATCACAGTAATATCCTCTAGTGGGATTAAATAAAAGCGTAGGTACAAAATAGGCAAAGAAGTAGAACGACAATAATAGACATGATAAAGAAGATAATATCTCATAAATAAAGGTTATGTCTCAACTGAAAATAAACTGAAATACATCTGGAGTCTGAAATAACATACGATGTCTCACCATAAATCAAAATGGAAAGTCGAACTAAGGCACATTGCCTTTACAAAATGGAAATAAACTTTAAGTCTGAATAAAATTTAAAACTACAGTGGAGTCTCTAATAAATCTCTGGGGACGGAGACTGTGCAAGACTTCTATCATCTTGCGGCTCTCCGGAACTCCGAGCTACCTAAAAGGGTATTTTTAAAAGAAAAAGAAACAACAACAAGAAAGTCAGAGCGCTATAGTAAGATTACCTCCATCCGCCCCCAAAGAAAGGGCTGCTAAATGGAGTGGAGGCTTTATCTATTAAGCATAGTCTACCTATATCATTTTCCCCGTATCTAGCAGAATTAATATTCAAACACCTACAAAACGAGGCGTAGTACGTCGAGTGAAATAATCCAAAGAAAAAAACCCTCATGTATATACCATATGTCACGAATCGTAAACATCTAAATATTAATACCGAAATAAGGATAAACAATCTAAATGAAATCAACACTTTGAAATTCACAACACGAGACTGGTACATCGAGCAAAATAATCCAAACAAGGAAACGCTCATGTATATACCATATGTCTAAATTGTGAACCGCTAATCATTGATCCCAACCTAAGAAATAAAGAAAAACAGAAAAATAAAATAAAGACTTCAACATATCATATTCATAATATCTGCCACTGCCACTGGGGAGATAGAATGAATACCGACACAAATCTCGTGTACTTCATAGGCACAGTACTCTGGGTCATATATTTTAGTAGTGAGTCAAAAACATAACTGGCATCTGCCAATGACTCAGGCTATCGCTTGGCTATCTCAATGCAACTCCGTGCAAGATTTTGATACTTAGCATTATAATATGTAACAGACTACCTTTTAGGTATCCTAATCAGTGTACACGGCTTATTAGTCTCATCGCGATCTCAGTGCGTAACATGAATGCGGAACGACCTACCATATATGTATCCTAGAAGTACGGTTCACAAGCCTCATCGCACCATCATGCGGATGGACTGCTAAATAAAGCATCCAAACCTGACTCAATGGCCTGCACAAATAGAATATCGATGCACTACCCCCGTAGTACTGAACTGAGCTCATCAACGATATCCAGAAGGTGTGTGCATAGTATGTTCTAAACTCTTTCTCAAAGTAATTGGGTTTTAACCCTTCATAATCCCTCTCAGAAACCCCAAGTGTGTACTACTGCACTATTCATGAAAATATATGTAAAGAAATATGGCTCGAAGTCCGCGATCACATCTTAAGTAGACATAAAACAAAACTCAGGAAAAACAGCCTTTGTAGTCGACTACAAGGATTAGTAGTCGACTACTCTGAGTCAATCCAGATTCTGTGAAAACAAATCTACTATTAGTAGTCGACTATTTGGGTTAATAGTCGACTACTCTACTATAACTCAGTTTTCTGTGTTTCGAAGGTTTGACAGAGTAGTCGACTACTATTACTCTACTATAACTCAGTTTTCTGTGTTTCGAAGGTTTGACAGAGTAGTCGACTACTATGCTTAGTAGCCGACTACACTGTGAAAACATGTATGTGTTTCGAAGGTTTGACAGAGTAGTCGACTACTATGCTTAGTAGCCGACTACACTGTGAAAACATGTATACTGATATGCACAAGCAGGAAATTAACTTAACATACACTTATCACTTCATATTTACATGATTTAAACTTGTGAAACATATAGTAATAACTATTCTGACTATGACAACAAAGTATAAATTTGTCTAGTTAGGGTTTTACATCAATATTAATCATTTTCTTTAATTGATGAATATGTAAACAATATGATAATAATAACATGATTTAAAATCTACATATGAACAAAGATCAATCTTATTTCAAATTCTGATTTTTACAAAACCTAGATGTCACAAGTCTAGGGTTAAACTTCTTTAAAAATCATGTACATTCAATTAATTGCATATCTATGGTTTAGGCATGATCTAAATATGATTAACGGATTAAAAGTGAAACTAAAAGCATCACAATGATTATGATCACAAACTATATCCAATAGCAAGAAAAACAAGTATAGATCTAGCATGGGTTTATGAAATAACATAAAAATCTAATCTTTTTATATCTCATATTAAGATAATGCACATAAACATCAATATTTAACTTCTAATCTAGTTATTTAACTATGGGGATGAGTTTGGACAAAGATAATCTTGCCTCAAGGTGCTGTTAGACTCCTCAACCATATGCACGCAAGATCTCTCATTTCCAAAATGCCAAAACTCGCCTTCTTCTCGACCAACTTCTCAAGAACACTCCCAAAATTCTCAGTTTAGGGTTAGGGTTTGAGGAGGAAGGTGGCTGGTGATAATCTCATGTGAAATAGGGTAAAAAGAGCTTTAAAACGAATATATATACTTAGGTTTACAACTGGGTTCAGATATAATGCAAATCCAACCCAAAAACTAAAACCTGGCACATCCAGGAATTCCCGTTAGTCGACTACTAAGCATAGTAGTCGACTACTAAGTAATACACAAGTTTTTAAAATCTTTACATAGTATTTTTGTGATAACTTTCTCATCTGACCTCAGAATTAGGTGATTAAAGATTTATTAGAAAGCTGTTGAAAAGACCTACAACTTTGGTCTTTTGAGTTTTCCTAGATTCTAAGTTCATAATTATGTAAAATCTATAAACTCTTAACTGGTCATTTTTCCCAGGTTTTTCTCGTGCATGTTTTGTGCATTTGCACTCATATATTCATATATGTATCAAATTGATCTCAAATCAATTCCTAGCATACTCAAATTTCAATAAATGTATTTATCATAATATAACATATTTATTATTATATCTCACAACATTCAAAATTACGGGGTTTTACTTCTTCCCCCCTTAAAAGAATTTTATCCCCGAAATTCCGTGTTCGTATCTTAGAGATTAATAATACCAGAAAAGCACATTGAGGGAATAATCCAGACAAGGAAACCCTCACATACACATCTCGTATCATTAGTCTCTAGATATGAACATAGCAATATCTAAATTTAATAATCTAAGATGCCAATATTTCCACTTAACCCCTAACTAAACGAAACTAGTACGTCGGGCGAAAAATCCAAACAAGGAACCCCCCATATATATACCAGGTATTTCGAATGATTAGAAGTTAAGTGTCAATACCTCCATTCTAGCGTTAAATGTAAATATAACCATACAAATAATCATATACATAAATCAATCCACCTTCTCAATAGGTGCAGGTAGTCGCGATGCATAATATCTTCGCGCTCCCGAGAATCATCCTCAATGTCTATACTTAACAGTCTAAAATGCAAATACCCTCATTTAACCCCTAACTAAATGGAACAAGTACATCGAGCAAAAAATCCAAATAAGAACCCCTCATATATATACCATATGTTCCGAGTACTTAGGAGTTAAGTGTTAATACTATCATTTTAGCGTTATGTATAAACATTACCATACAGGTAACCACAAATCATAAACAAGTCATACTAAATTTAATTCACCTACTCAAACATGTGTGGGTAGTCGCGATGTATATTCTCTTCGCGTTCCCAAGAAACCTCCTCAGCTCCTCTTTGATTCCACTGAACTTTAACTAAAGGTATCACCTTGTTTCTCAACTTCTAGTCCTCCTTGGCAAGAATACATACAGGAATCTCAATAGTAGTAAGATCCTCCTGAATCTCAATCTCTGGTGCGTCTACTACTCGCTGCTAGGTGCTTCTTAAGCATCGAAACATGAAAAACATCGTGTATGCTCGACATGGATGCTGGTAGGTATAGCCGATATGAAACAGCTCCAATGCGCTCAATAATCAGGAATGGTCCAATATACATCAGGGCAAGTTTTCCTCGTCTTCCAAAACGCTAAACTCCCTTCATTGGTGATATTTTCAATAATACATAGTCCCCAACTTGAAACTCTAACGGTAGTTGCATATGATCTGCATAACTCTTCTGACGACTCTGCGCTGCAAGAATGCGCTGTCGAATGACTGATACCTTCTCCGTAGTTTGCCTCACAAGCTCTGGTCCAAGCAATAGGCTGTCCTCTGGTTCTGCCCAACAAATAGGTGATCTACAAGTTCTCCCGTACAATGCTTCGTAAGGTGCCATCCCAATAGTCGCTTGGTAGCTATTATTATAAGCGAATTCGATTAATGGGATGTGGTCCTCCCAGCTACACTGGAAATCAATGACACATGCCTGCAACATGTCCTCTAATATTTGGTTCACTCTCTCCGTCTGCTCAACCGTCTGTAGGTAAAACACATTAGAATAAGATAATCTGCTGCCGAAAGAGTACTGGAAGCTTCTCCAAAAATGTGAAGTAAAAACCAAGCCTCGATCTGACACAATCGTCTCTGGAACTCCATGTAATCTCACGATCTCCTGAATAAATATCTGTGCATACGTCTCTATCGTGTATGTCATCTTTACTGGTATGAAATGTGCTGACTTTGTCAACCAATCTACTACCACCCAAACTGAATCATTCTCCTTCTTCAATCTCGGCAATCCTACAATGAAGTCCATAGAAATATCTGTCCACTTCCACTCCGGAATGGGTAAAGGATGCAGGGTTCCTACCGATCTCTGATGTTCTACCATCACTTGCTGGTAGGTAAAGCACTTAGCTACATATTCTGCAATCTCTCTACGCATGTCGCTCCACCAAAAATGTCCCTTCAGATCCTTATACATCTTTGTTGTGCCTGGATGCACTGTATACCTGGTACGATGCGCTTCGTCGAATAAATCCTTCTTTATCTGAGCATTACCTGGCATTACTAACCGGCCCTTCATTCGATGTCCTCCATCTGCTCTAACGGTCCAATCAGTCTTTGGCTCTTTGGAAATCTCCCCCTTTCGGGCTTGAATCCAAGAGTCGTCCAACTGAGCTCTGATCACTCTGTCACTCCAAGATGGCTGTACGGATAAAGCTCCCAAAAATGCGCTGCTCCCGCCAATCTCCGGTCTAAAGTCAAACTGGCCTAGTGGGTGGAGATCTCGATATAACGAGCATCTCAAAGCTGCAATCCTGTGATGACGCTTCCTACTCAATGCGTCTGCTACGACATTCGCCTTCCCCGGGTGATACTGAATCGCAAACTCATAATCCTTAATGAACTCAACCCATCGTCGCTATCTCTGATTTAGTTCCTTTTGAGAGAAGAGGTACTTCAAGCTCACTGATGATCTGTGAATAGCTCGAACTGTACTCCGTACAGGTAGTGTCTTCATGTCTTTAATGCAAAGACCACTGCTGCTAGCTCCAAGTCATGTGTGGGATAGTTCTGTTCATGCGTTCTTAACTGACACGAAATGTATGCTACTACCCTCTGGGTCTGCATCAAAACACCTCCTAGACCCACTAACGACGCATCTGTGTAGACTACGAAGGTCTTATCACTGTTAGGAATGGTCAAAATTGGCGCTGTAGTCAACTTAGCCTTCAAAGTCTCAAAGGCCTCATGGTACTCCGTGCTCCAAACAAAAGGTACACCCTTTTTCATAAGGCATGTAAGTGGTGTGGCTATTTTTGAGATATCCTGAATGAACTTCCTGTAATAGCTAGCCAAACCCAAAAAGCTACGGATCTCGGTAACTATTGGTGGCGTCTTCTAATCAAGTACTATTGTAACCTTAGATGGATCCACTGTAATGCCCTCTCTGCTGATGACGTGGCCCAAAAATCTGACCTCGGATAGCCAAAACTCGCACTTACTGAATTTGGCATATAGCTGGTGCTCCCGCAAAGTCTGCAATGCTAATTAAAGGTGCTGCTCGTGCTCTGCCTCCGACCTCAAATAGATTAGAATGTCGTTGATGAATACTATCATGAACTGGTCCAAGTATGAACGAAAAACCTGATTCATCAAATTCATGAATACCAAAGGTGCATTGGTTAGCCTAAATGGCATGATAAGAAACTCGAAGGACCCATAACGAGTCAGAAAGGTGGTCTTAGAAATATCCATCTCCCGAACCCGCAACTGATGATAGCCAGAATGAAGATCAATCTTTGAGAAGTGCTATGCTCCCTGCAACTGGTCGAACAAGTCATCAAACCTCGGTAATGGATACATGTTCCAGATAGTGAGCTTGTTCAACTCTCGATAATCTACACAAAGACGCATACTGTCGTCCTTCTTCTTCACGAAAAGGACCAGCGCCCCCCATAGAGAATGACTCCGGCGAATAAAATCCTAAGACAACAACTCGTCTACTGAGTCTTTAGCTCCCTCATCTCAGCAGGTGCCATACGATAGGGAGCTCGAGATATCGGTGTTGTGCCTGGCTGCAACTCGATGCAGAACTCAACCTCTCTCATAGGAGGTAGCCCCAGTATGTCCTGATAGACATCCTGAAAATCTGAGATAACCCTAGTCTCGCACAAATCAGCACTCTGATCTCTCAGCATCACCACCTCAATATAGGCCAGAAATGACTCTGCAAACTGGTTGCCCTGTGAGGTCGCTACGATCAACTCAGACCCATCGAACGCTCGCAAACTTATTGTTTTCACAAAACAGTCAATGCTAACATGGTATGATGATAACCAATCCATACCGAGAATGACATCGAAATCCGACATCCGTAAGACGATCAAATCTATGATAAACACGGACTCATCTAAGCTGATGACACATCTCCTATAGACGTTCTCTAATAGAGATACCTCTCTTAAGGGAGTAGAGATGGACAACGGAACATCTAAAGGATGTGCGACTAACTGGAGCCTATCCATGAAGCATGAGATATAAAAGAATGGGGAGCTCCGGAATCGAACAGGATCCGAGCTGGAATACAGTTTACTAAGAAAGTACCTTCTACTATAGCTCCTCTCACATCGTGATCACACGGTATGACTACATAGACTCTACCAGTGGTTGGCGACTGCTGAACTATCGATGGTGGAATATACGGGACTATCTGTCCCACGGGAATCTCCTGAATCGCACGAATCTGGCCTACTGGCGCCTTAATCCTAGAAACAGCTGGCGGTGCCTCAATCCTCTGCTGTGGCTGCTGGCCGTAACCGCAGCCCTGCTGATGTTAACCCTGAACATGGTTCTGTTGCTGACCGTGTCCTCGATTCTGTTGTTGGCCCTGGCCTCTGCCCTGCTGGCCTCCTGCTGGCACACTGCGACAGTCCTTAGCCTTATGCCCGAACTTGTTACAGTTATAGCATGCACCCTGAATCTTGCACTATGGTGGTGCTCTCGAGTCATGTTGTGCTCCCTTCTTGAACTTGCCCTGCTGGTGGTGATGAAAGTCCTTAAGCCGCTGCTGGGGTCTTCCTAGTCCGGCAAAAGGTCTCTTGCCCTTGCCCTTGTCATTCTACTATCCATACTTGTTGTTGCCCTCCTTGTTTTTTTAGGAACATCACTGTCTCTGTCTCCTGCGATATAGCTGCATCTGCTACCTCTCGGACTTAACGGAATCTTCTAGAAACTAGGTAACGGCGAATACTTGGGTGAAGTCCTATAAGAAACATCTGCGCCTGGCGCTCTCCTGACTGCCACATGCCCGTGAAACGTATAAGACTCATAAATTGGCTCTTATAGTCAGCCACAGACATATCTCCCTGCTCTAGCTTAGACAACTCTAGCTCTTTACCGGCCCGTGCCATGGAAGAGATGTACTGCTCATCGAAGAAATACACAAAATCCTCCCAAGTGAGGGTCATCCAATGATCTGGAGTGAACTGAAGCCTGTACCATGCTCCTGCATCACCCTTTAGGCTAAAAGCTGCCAGCCTCTACTTTTGCACCGAGTCGACGTTAAGTAAATCCAGAATATTACTCACGTCCTCCTTCCACTTGTGGGCCACAAGCGAATGTGATTATCCCTGAAACTCTGGCGGCCTCATTTTCTGGTAGCGCTCTACTAAACGGAGCCAAGACTCCTGCTCTGCGGCTGCAACTGATGGTGGGGTGAGTCCTGGTGTGGTCTCTGGGGACTCCTCTGCGATGGGGATGGCTAGAATAACTAGCGATGGGACCAGAGGTGATGGTGTAGCTGGCGGCATATGATTTGTCACTTGCTCCTCAAGCGCTGCTAGCCTCGCTACAATAGGTACCATGAGGTCTATCAAATACTAGGGAGTCTGCTACGGCTTGGGTGGAGCCTGCTGCGACTCGGGTGAAACCTGCTGCTGCTCGGTTTCTGGTTCAGTCTGTCCCTCTCCCTAAGTACGGGATCCTCTCCATCCACGTCCTCATCTGGCCATCTATACATTCGGAATAAAGTTTATAAGATACAGTATTAAGACCTCAGGCAAAAGATAAAACACATAACAATAAGAAAATCGTATCACTTATTATTCATGCAAATACTTTTTAATCAAAGTATGATAGTCATAAAAAAATTGTAATTTTTGAGATATACGTATATATCGTCCTCATTCATTCTAGAAATTCCTAGCGGACTCTATACACGAATCCTAAGAAACTCTATACTAGCTCCACAACTCGACACAGGATGACCCTAAGGATACTGGAACTAGAGCTCTGATACCAACTGTGACGTCCCTATTTTCACACATGGCTATAGTCCAAGGTGAACCTAGAGATGTCAAACCTACCATGCACCCACACTGTACAACTACAAGTTTCATCAATCACAGTAATATCCTCTAGTGGGATCAAATAAAAATGTAGGTACAAAATAGGCAAAGAAGTAGAACGACAATAATAGACATGATAAACAAGATGAATCAAAACGGAAAGTCGAACTAAGGCACATTGCCTTTACAAAATGGAAATAAACTTTAAGTCTGAATAAAATTTAAAACTACAGTGGAGTCTCTAATAAATCTCTCGGGACGGAGACTATGCAAGACTTCTATCATCCTGTGGCTCTCCGGAACTCCGAGCTACCTGAAAGGGTATTTTTAAAGAAAAAAGAAACAACAACAAGAGAGTCAGAGCGCTACAGTAAGATTACCTCCATCCGTCCCCAAAGAAAGGGCTGCTAGATGGAGTGGAGGCTTTATCTATTAAGCATAGTCTACCTATATCATTTTCCCCGTATCTAGCAAAATTAATATTCAAACACCTACAAAACGAGACGTAGTACGTCGAGCGAAATAATCCAAAGAAAAAACCCTCATGTATATACCATATGTCACGAATCGTAAACATCTAAATATTAATACCGAAATAAGGATAAACAATCTAAATGAAATCAACACTTTGAAATTCACAACACGAGACTGATACATCGAGCAAAATAATCCAAACAAGGAAACGCTCATGTATATACCATATGTCTCAAATTGTGAACCGCTAATCATTGATCCCAACCTAAGAAATAAAGAAAAACAGAAAAATAAAATAAAGACTTCAACATATCGTATTCATAATATCTGTCACTGCCACTGGTGAGATAGAATGAATACCGGTACAAATCTCGTGTACTTTCATATGCAAAGTACTCTGGGTCATATATTTTAGTAGTGAGTCAAAAACATAACTGGCTTCCACCAATAACTCAGGCTATTGCTTGGCTATCTCAATGCAACTCCGAGCAAGATTTTGATACTTAGCATTATCATATGTAACAGACTATCCTGTAGGTATCCTAATCAATATACACTACTCATTAATCTCATCACGATCTCAGTGCGTAACATGAATGCGGAACGGCCTATCATATAGGTATCCTAGAAATATGGCTCACAAGCCTCATCGCACCCTCGTGCGGACGGACTGCTAAATAAAGCATCCAAACCCGACTCAATGGAATATCGACGTACTACCCCTGTAGTACTGAACTAAGCTCATCAACAATATCCAGAAGGTGTGTGTATTGTTTGTTCTAAACTCTTTCTCAAAGTAATTAGGTCTTAACCCTTCATAATCCCTCTCAGAAACCCCAAGTGTGTACTACTGCACTATTCATGAAAATATATGTAAAGAAATATGGCTCGAAGTCCGCGATCACATCTTAAGTAGACATAAAACAAAACTCAGGAAAAACAGCCTTTGTAGTCGACTACAAGGATTAGTAGTCGACTACTCTGAGGTAGTCGACTACAAGGATTAGTAGTCGACTACTCTGAGTCAATCCAGACTCTGTGAAAACAAATCTACTATTAGTAGTCGACTATTTTGGTTAATAGTCGACTACTCTGCTATAACTCAGTTTTTTGTGTTTCGAAGGTTTGACAGAGTAGTCGACTACTATGCTTAGTAGCCGACTACACTGTGAAAACATGTTGTGTTTCGAAGGTTTGACAGAGTAGTCGACTACTATGCTTAGTAGCCGACTACACTGTGAAAACATGTATACTGATATGCACAAGCAGGAAATTAACTTAACATACACTTATCACTTCATATTTACATGATTTAAACTTGTGAAACATATAGTAATAACTATTCTGACTATGACAACAAAGTATAAATTTGTCTAGTTAGGGTTTTACATCAATATTAATCATTTTCTTTAATTGATGAATATGTAAACAATATGATAATAATAACATGATTTAATATCTACATATGAACAAAGATCAATCTTATTTTAAATTCTAATTTTTACAAAACCTAGATGTCACAAGTCTAGGGTTAAACTTCTTTAAAAATCATGTACATTCAATTAATTGCATATCTATGGTTTAGGCATGATCTAAATATGATTAATGGATTAAAAGTGAAACTAAAAGCATCACAATGATTATGATCACAAACTATATACAATAGCAAGAAAAACAAGTATAGATCTAGCATGGGTTTATGAAATAACATAAAAATCTAATCTTTTTATATCTCATATTAAGATAATGCACATAAACATTAATATTTAACTTCTAATCTAGTTATTTAACTATGGGGATGGGTTTGGACAAAGATAATCTTGCCTCAATGTGCTGTTAGACTCCTCAACCACATGCACGCAAGATCTCTCATTTCCAAAATGCCAAAACTCGCCTTCTTCTCGACTAACTTCTCAAGAACACTCCCAAAATTCTCAGTTTAGGGTTAGGGTTTGAGGAGGAAGGTGGCTGGTGATAATCTCACGTGAAATAGGGTAAAAGAGCTTTAAAACGAATATATATACTTAGGGTAACACTTGGGTTTAGATACAATGCAAATCCAACCCAAAAACTGAAACCTGGCACGTCCAGGAATTCCTGATAGTCGACTACTAAGCATAGTAGTCGACTACTAAGTAATACATAGGTTTCTGAAATCTATACACAATATTTTGATGATAACTTTCTCATCCAATATCAGAATGAGGTAATTAAAGATTTGTTAGAAAACTGTTCAAATGACCTACAACTTTGTTCTTTTGAGTTTTCCCAGATTCTAAGTGCATCGTTGTGTAAAATCTATAAACTCTTAACTGGTCATTTTTCCCAGATTTTTCTCATGCATGTTTTGTGCATTTGCACTCATATATTCATATATATGTATCGAATTGATCTTAAATCAATTCCTAGCATACTCAAATATCAATAAACATTGTTTATCATAATATAACATGTTTATTATTATATCTCACAACATTCAAAATTACGGGGTTTTACAATCTTAAACACTAAAGATCATCATGATAATTTTGATTCAAATATTGATATTGGTATATTTTTAGGATATGCATCTAGGAGTAAGGCTTATAGGGTTTTCAATAAACAAACACTCGTTATTGAAGAGTCTATAAACGTTACTTTTGATGACACTAATGATGCTTCACAAGATGGTTTGCCTAGGGATGATGATGATATTGAGGGAGGATTGGAGCTTGTAAATAAATGACAAACCCTCAACGGACGCACCAAATATTGGGGAAGGCAATAATGAACAAAATCTAGAAGAACTCCCCAAGATATGGAAATTTGCACCGGATCATCCAAAGGAATAAATTATAGGGAGTCTATCAAAAGACATCATGACTCGCTCAAAAGCAATGGGCGAATGTAGTAATGTAGCTTTCTTATCCCAAATTGAGCCTAAACATATTGATGATGCTTTAAAAGATGATTATTAGGTTTTAGCTATGCATGATGAATTGAACAATTTTCAAAGAAATAATATTTGGAAACAAGTTCCTAGACCTAAAGATATTCATGTTATTGGAACTAAATGTATTTTTAGAAATAAACTTGATGAATTTGACATAGTGAGTAGGAATAAAGCTCGTTTAGTTGCCCAAGGATACAATCAAGAGGAGGGTATAGATTATAATAATTTGGCACCGGTTGCAAGATTGGAATCAATTAGGATGTTTTTAGCCTTTGCTACTTATAAAAATTTTAAGTTGTTTTAAATGGACGTTAAAAGTGCTTTCTTGAATAGTTTTATAGAAGAAGAGGTATATGTTGAGCAACCCCGACTTTATTGATTATTCATTTCTAAATCATGTTTATCGGGTTCAAAAAGGTTTATAAGTGTTAAAATAAGCTACTAGAGCTTGGTATGCTCGCCTCTTAAGTTTTCTTGTTGATAATGTTTTTTTAAAAGGAAAAATTAATAATACATTTTTTGTTAGAAAAAGAAAAAATGATTTCATTTTGGTTCAAATTTATGTTGATAATATTATTTTTGGTGCCACTAATGAATCTTTGTGCAAATATTTTTTTATAGTTATGCAAGATCAATTTGAGATGAGCATGATGGGAGAGCTTACATTTTTTCTCAGTCTCCAAGTCAAACAAACAAATGATGGAATATTCGTGTTGCAAAACAAATATGCTAGAGAGTTGCTCAAAAAATTTACGATGGAGAACTCGAAACATTCCACAACTCCAATGAGCATAACCATCAAGTTGGACTTGGATGAGAGTGGTGAGAAGGTAGACCAAACGCTTTATCGAGGTATGATTGGTAGCCTACTTTATCTTACCACTAGTAGGCCGCATATAATGTTTAGTATTTATGTATGTGCATGTTTTCAAGCTTCTTCTAAAAAGTCTCATTTGGTTGCGGTCAAAAGAATTATCAAGTATATTAATAGCACCATAGAACTTGGTTTATTTTATCCTAAAACCACATCTTTTCATCTTGGTGGATATTGTGATGCCGACTTTGCCTTTTGTAAGATAGATCGCAAGAGTATGAGTGGTACATGTTAATTTTTAGGTAACTCTCTTGTATTTTAGGCATCCAAGAAACAAAATTATGTTACCTTATCCATTACGAAAGCAGAATATATTGTCGTCGGCTTGTGTTGTGCATAATTTTTATGGATGAAACAAAATTTGGTTGATTTTGATTTACATTTTCATGATATAAAAATACTTTGTGATAATACTAGTGCTATTAATATTTGAAAAAAACTGTGTTTTGCATTCTAGAACCAAGCATATTGATGTACGCCATCATTTTTTACATGATCATGTAGAGATGAAAGGTGTATCCCTTGTTTATATTGATACTAAATCACAATTAGCAGATATCTTTACCAAGCTTCTTTGTGAAGAAGATTTTTGTTGCATAAGATATAAGTTGGGCATGTGCATTCTTGGATGGGTTATTTTAATGACTTTGTTTGATATTGGTTTTTGGTCTATCACTTTTATATCTCAATATTTGCTTTATATTCATTGCTATATCAAGTTTAAACACACTACTATACTTTGTGTGAGTGGTTGGGAGAGACCAGGGTTAATTCCAAGAGGAGTGGATTGGTAGTAAAGCTTAGGGACAGGTCATAAATCCCAACACTTGAGGAATGTGACATGGGTAGGCCAACACTTGACGGGTATCTTGTGTAACGCCCCTCCTCTGGGAGGTACATAAAAATTTGAGCATGACCTATCTGTAATAAGAAGGGTCGACCTGCTAAATCTTTATGCACATCACAACATAGATATACTGAAGGGCGAAAAATAAAGCAGTAGAGAGGCATATGCAATACCCAAGATCACGAGGTTGACAGCAGAGTCCATTGAATACCAAAATAGAAGAGAACTAAAGGGTAATACAAAATATTACAATAATAGCAGTGGCTACAACATTAATACATGTTTTATAAGTCAAAGGTACTGCAAAAGTGAACATAAATTAACCCCTATTAAGATTTTCCTCTGGAGCTAATCTTTAAATTCAGGTCTGCAATGCCCTTATCCTTTCCAGTTGTATGACCTGCGAGTGGATTCAGAAACAATAGGGGTGAGCCTAAGGCCCAATAGGTAACCATAAAAATCTCGGGTACAATCCAAGGGAACGAATGAAAATGATAGACATAGATATCAAACTTGAACAACGGGGTCTCAACATTAAGTTGCCATTCTTATATCGTAATCATTGACCGAAGTGAAATAACATGTAAAGATGAATAATCAAGGTCTAATATTCAGGATTCCAAACTCCCCAATCATGGGATAATCAATAAACCGCGCATGCTTTTATACACCCACTGGTGAGCGTCCTCACACAGGGCATTGTCCCACCGGGACACTATATCGTTACCACCCACCTGTGAAGCTTACTTCACACAGGGCATAATCCATGAATATAGACAATCAATCATCAACGAAGAGAGGAATACTATCATTATCAATAGTTGAACCATCGAATCAATTCGAATTGTTGCAATGAAATCATTCAAGGATATCGAAGGTATAAAACTGAAATAAACAACATTAGGATAGCAATGATTAACCAATCAACAACGAGCCCATGCATGAGGTGAATCAAATAGGAATATTATGAAAATGATAAGATATACAATTAGCATGGGAAACTAACTCGCAGGAATTTCAAGAAAGTAATCAATCGAACAATCAAAGACTTGAGAGGAAACAATGAAAGGTTACCTACCGATTATGTCGGGATCCTCTCGGCCAACGAATGAATCCAAGATTCTCTGTCCTATATATACATGTATACCCACATGAGATTCTAGACACTATGTCTTTTAAAACTTTAACTTAAAACTTATATCATGGTATAAGCTACACCCTAGATGATTGCATCTAATATCTCTAATATGCACAGCAACCTAAGTAGTGTACATGCAGCAGATTTAGGTGAATAGATGGTACAGCAATTGATGTCCAAAATGCATGAAACTAGTCTCAAATGACTCCATTATGAGTCTAATTTCAGAATATAAAACTTTTACATCAATGCATGGTGTATAGTAAGAGTCAAGCTCTCAGAAAACTACACCTATCAAAACTGTAGCAGAAAAAACAGAGATCATCATTTGGGATGAATAATTTATTTCGGGTACTTAACTATATCCCAAAGAGATCATACTTGGTATGTAAGTAATATTATGGATTAGCTTCCATGTCCCATGAGTTTCATCAATTTTGCATTTTTAAAATGCATGTTACATGCAAAACAACACAGGGGGGTAGACTGGAATTTCCAGCACATATGCTAGCTATTAGAACTAGGTTTAGGCCTACCAAACGTTATTCAAATTAATTCAAACTCCTATAAACAAAAATACAATTGAGTTTTGTTTTATAAATAGAAAGAATTTCATTCATGCATGGTATATGTTGAGATATATGCTCTTTACAAATGACATAACTCAGGCAGACAGTTTCAGACACATGCACTGAGTTAAACCATACTTTTAAACTACTAAAAATTCTCAGAATTAAACAAACAGGGACTCAAATGAAAGCCACGGAAGTCTAGGTTTTAGAACAAAAAGAATTTCTTCATTTGGATATATACAAAGAAAATTATGATCTGTTTAGTGGTAGTGTATCTTGCTGGAAATTTCTGCACGAAATTTCTGTTTCAAGATAAATTGACATGCATGCCCTAAAATGTTACATGCAAGACTAAATCTAAATTAACTATATAATTCAGTTCTAACATCCTTAATAACAACATGCAATTGAGAGTTTTACCTAGGGTTTTGACTTTGCCCCACTTCCTCCACCAAAGTCCTCAACTAGCTTCTTTCTCCACTCCTTCTTCAATGTTCTTGAGGGATGAAGGCTTTTGGAAATCTTTTTTTTTTTAAGAGGAGAGGTGCTGGAGACGTTCAGAGGAGAGGGAGGAGGTTTTTAAGAGATTTTTCTTCTTAAATGGCAAAGTGAGAGGTGGAGGGCACATATATATAAGCCTATGAGAAGAGAAATCCTCAATTTGGCCAAAGTTGAGGGGTTTTATGCAAAATTTCCCCCACTAACATGGCTGAACAAATATAATAACTATGTTAATTAGAGAGTTTCACATTAGGTATTTAATGATTTGGTTATCTCTAATCAAGGTTTAAAGCATGGTTAACTTAGGTTTACATGCTAAGTTTGTATTCATGCTATGACTTAGTTAACTAGATCACAATATAAGAATTAGCTAAGTTAAATTCTCATACTAGAAGATTATATGAGATGCAATAAAGAAAAGAATCTACTAATTTATGGATTGGTGTCGGTAACGGTATCCGATCAATGAAAGGGGAAAAAAATTTGGAAGGTTACATACTCCCCCCCTTAAGGAAATTTCGTCCCCGAAATTTTTACGTACCCTCAAAATAAATGTGGATATGTTTTTCGCATCTCAGGTTCTAGTTCCCATGTTGCCTCCTCAACGCCTTGATTATTCCATAAAACTTTAACTAGTAATATGGATTTGTTTCTCAGCTGCTTCTCCTTAAAGCCTAGCACTCGAACCGATTGTTCTTCATAAGATAGATCCTCCCGCAGGGGCAAGGCTTGGTGCGAAATGATGTGTCTGGGGTCTGGTATGTACTTTTTCAGGTTTAAGACGTGGAACACGTTATGAATCTTCTCCAATTCTGGTGGCAAGGCTAGCCGGTAGGCTACAGGTCTGATCTTCTCCAAAACTTCAAATGGCCCAAGGTATCTCGAACGGAGTTTGCATTTCTTGCCACCTCTTGTTATTCCTTTCATTGGTGTAGCCTTTAGAAACACATGATCACCAACCTGGAATTCTAGGTCCTTGTGTCGACGATCTGCATAGCTCTTTTGCCTACTTTGGGCCGTCTGCATATGTTGCCGAATAGTTTGGATCTTCTCAGTCATCTCCTGGATTACGTCTGGTCCAAGTAGTCAACGATCAGCAGTCTCTTCCCAACAGATAGGGGATCTACATCGCCTCCCATATAGGGCTTCATAAGGTGTCATGCCAATGCTAGAATGAAAGCTATTATTGTAGGCGAACTCTATTAGTGGCAAATGTGTAGCCCAATTGCCTCCAAAATCTAAGGTACAAGCTCTCAGCATGTCCTCCAGGGTCTGTATCGTTCTCTCAAATTGTCCATCAGTTTGAGGATGTGCTGAAGTGCTGAACTTCAGTTTAGTCCCCAAAGCTTGATGTAGGCTCTTCCAAAATCTTGAGGTGAAACGGGGGTCTCGATCTGATACAATGGATATGGGAATCCCGTGGAGCTTCACGATCTCTTCAATGTATAAGCTGGTCAACTTTTCCATGGTATACGACATCTTGTAGGGTATGAAGTGCGCTGACTTGGTCAGGCGGTCAACTACCACCCATATGGCATCCTCTCCTTTTGTTGATCGGGGTAGTCCAGTAACAAAATCCATGGTGATGTGATCCCATTTCCATTCTGGAATGGGCAAAGGTTGTAATAGTCCTGATGGTTTCTGATGTTCAATCTTCACCTGTTGGCATGTTAAACATTTTGATACAAATTCAGCTATCTCCTCCTTCATGCGGTTCCACCAGAAGTTTTGTCGGAGGTTCTGATACATCTTGGTGCTACCCGGATGAAGAGCATATAGGGTCTGGTGAGCTTCTCTCAATATCTGATCCTTAAGCTCCCCATCATTGGGTACACAAAGGCGATTACCCATCTTCAAAACACCATCTTGAATCTTAAAGTCTGAATATTTTCCTTCTTCCTTATCTCACATAACTCCTTGTCTTCCTTCTGTCGCTCCTTGATTTGGTCCAACAGAGTAGGTTGTAGGCTTATCTGACAAATCTTCATTCCAGAAGGATATTTTCTAACTTCAATCTCCATTCTCCCAAACTCCTTACTTAACTCGGCTTGTTTAGTTAGCAAACAAGCTGATGCAATATGATTCTTCCGACTGAGAGCATCTGCTACTACATTCGCTTTACCTGGATGATAAAGAATATTTATATCGTAGTCTTTCAGCAATTCCAACCACCTTTTTTGCCTCATGTTAATCTCCTTCTGAGTAAATATAAACTTTAGGCTCTTGTGATCTGTATGAATATCACATGATACCCCATATAGATAGTGTCTCCATATCTTCAGGGCAAAAATCACAGCAGCCAATTCCAGATCATGAGTGGGGTAATTCTTCTCTTGAGGTCTCAATTGCCTGAGGCATAAGCCACTACCTTCTCATTCTGTATTAGAACACAACCTAAACCTCTGGAAGATGCATCACTATATATCACAAACTTATCTGAACTCGTAGGGATAGTGAGGATGGGAGCAGTTACCAACCGTTTCTTCAACTCCTGAAAATGCTCTTCGCATTTCTCACTCCAATTATACTTGACATTCTTACGAGTCAAATAAGTTAAAGGGGCTGCTAATTGGGAAAAGTCTTTAACAAATCTTCTATAATATCCTGCTAGTCCCAAAAAGCTACGAATCTCCGTCACTGAGGTGGGACGCGGCCAGTTCACGACAGCTTCAACCTTCGCTGGATCCATGGATATCCCATCTCTTGTGATCACATGGCCTAAAAACATCACCTTTTCTAGCCAAAATTCACACTTCTTAAACTTTGCGTATAGCTGTTGCTCTCTTAGGATTTGCAATACAATCTTCAAATGTTCTTCATGTTCTTGGTAACTCTTAGAATAGATCAATATGTCATCAATGAAAACTACCACAAATTGATCCAAATATTGTTTGAATATCTGATTCATCAGATCCATGAATGCGGCCGGCGCATTAGTCAGTCCAAAAGGCATCACTAAAAATTCATAGTGACCGTAGCGAGTCTTGAATGATTTTTTTGCTACGTCCTCAGGCTTAATCTTTAACTGATGGTACTCTGACCTTAAATCAATTTTGGAAAAATATTGAGCTCCTTGAAGCTGATCAAATAGATCATCTATCCTTGGGAGTGGATACTTATTCTTAATGGTCAATTTATTCAACTCTCTGTAATCTATACAGAGTCTCATACTCCCATCTTTCTTTTTCACAAATAAGACTGGTGCTCCCCATGGAGACACGCTGGGTCTAATGAATCCTTTATCCAATAACTCTTGAAGTTGTTCCTTTAGTTCCTTCATCTCAACTGGCGCCAATCTATAAGGGGCTTTAGATATAGGAGTGGTCCCTGGGACCAAGTCTATGGCAAACTCTATCTCCCGATCTGGAGGCAATCCTGGTAAATCTTCTGGAAAGGCATCCGAGTAATCTCTTACAACAAGTATATCTGAAAGCTTTTTCTCATTCAATTGGTCACTTATCACACAAGCTAAATATCCACTACAACCTTGCCTCAACAATTTATTAGCCTTCATAAATGAGATTAGGTGAGTGACTGGTCTTCTACTTTCCGCTTGTGGTTTAAACTTTATCAGTTTTCTCAAACAGTCTATAGTTGCATGATGAGATGCTAACCAATCCATTCCTAGGATAACATCAAAATCTGACATGTCTAGGCATACAAGGTCTGCATTCATGACATGATCACTCACTAAAACTCCACAATTCTCATAAACATATGACGCAAGGAGACTACCACCCATAGGTTTGGAGACAATTATCTCACTACTTAATAGTGTCGGTGAATTGGGAAAATTCCTAGCAAAGTGAGGTGATACAAAAGAGTGTGTAGATCCAGGGTCGAAAAGTGCATGAGCGGTGAATGAACATATGGGAACTGTACCTTCCACCACAGATGGTGATGCTTGTGCATCCTTACTTGTTAGGGCAAAAACTCTTCCTTGGTTCCTTTGGTTCTGCTGCACACTCTGGTTGGACTGAGCCTTTCGCTGGGGAGCATTTGATTGTTGTGAGGCATTAGCTCGAGCCGCGTGATCTCCTCTTGGTGCTCGCTCTGTTATTGCTTGATTCCTCAAGGTTGGACAATCTCTCTTGAAGTGCCTAGGTTGACCACACTCGAAACATGCACGGTGAAGTTTGCAATATCCAGAGTGATGATTGCCACATCTAGGGTAGGCTGCTGACTTATTTGGCTGATTTGCTGACCTCCCGGGCTGATTCGATGCTGACTTATCGTTTGTGGGACCTACTTCTGTTCGTGGGCGTTTAACTGAACTCTGCTTCTTATTGCGGATCTCCTGATACTCTAGCAGGTCTTTCTCAATTTCAAATGCAGTCTCCACCAGTTCTGCGTAGTTCCTGATTCTGAGGGCCACTAGTTTCCCTCTGATATTTCCCCTGAGTCCCCTTTGAAACTTCTTAGCCTTATCTGATTCTTCAGCGATCAAATGTGGAGCAAACCTTGATAGTTGAGTAAACTTAGCCTCATACTCTTGGACCGTCATGTTATTTTGTTGCAAACCTTGAAATTCAATAGCCCACTGATCCCTAACACTCTCCGGGATATATTTCTTATTCATAAGCTCCACAAATCTATCCCAATCAATCTGTCTCTGGGCAGCCCTTTCTAATCTTAAGGTTGCCCTCCACCAATGTTCAGCTTCCCCTCTGAACATAAAGGCGGTGAATGACACCTTTTGCTCCTCTGCACAATTTAAGACTGTAAAAATCTTCTCCATTTGTAAAATCCAATCCTCTGCCACCAAAGGGTCCGTGGTACCCGAAAAAGATGGAGGTGTGAGCTTCCGAAACTGTTCTAGGGCTGAGATAGCAGGTGTTGGTTGGTTGCCTCTAGGATTGATACGCTGCTCGAGGATCTCTGCTAATCGTTCCAATGGGTCTTGCATTGGTTCTTCTTGGTCAACAGGCCGTTTGCCGGCATTCCCCAGGTGTTGTCCTTCCTCATTTTGGGTCTGATTTTCTCTTGTTGTCACCATTATCTATATGAAAATGTAGCAGTAAAAGTTCAGATTCCACAGGTTATTCAAAGTACTTCACTCAGAAATATTTCATTGCTCGCATAATATATATAAGGAACTTCAACAATCAACTTAGAGTACTGATTTCTCCAAAAACTTTTCATTGATATAATATTAACATACACCTATTCATCCATACAAGAGTTCTACAAAAGTACAATAATCCATATCTGATATATAGATAAAAAGTATGCAGTCCCAAAATACACCACACTTGGGTGTCCACCCAAAAGCCAAAAGTAATAAGATTCCTAAGCTTAGTGACCCAATGGGTCACCCTCTAGGAAGAGGTGGAAGGACTGCTAGAAGTAGATTCCGTATCAGAGGCCTCAGTCGGCTGTGGTTCACTACCGTCGAGGCTGATCTCCTCCTGCTCATCGTCCTCTGCAGGATCCTCTACCATCGGCTCATCCTCCCATGCCCAATCCTCCTCATCTAGGTCAAGGTCCCAACCAAGTGGAACTCCTTCTAGGATCTCACCAAGTAGAGGCTCTGGTGCCACCTCAAATTCCCACTCCATGGGCTCCTCATCATCCATAGGATCCTCGGGGTCCTCCTCTGGGTCCTCCTCCACGGGATCCTCCTCTATCGGGTCCTCCTCTTCGGGATCCTCCTCTATCGGGTCCTCCTCCTCGTGGTCCTCCTCTATCGGATCCTCCTCCTCGGGATCCTCTCCTATCGGGTCCTCCTCATCTCTCTTTGCCAATCGCCCACGGGTATGATGGCCAATCGGGGAGTAATCCACTCTCTCCCCAAAAATCTCCTCTGGGTCAGTCTCCTCAGGGCTGATCTCCCAATCCTCTGAAAGTGTTGACCACACCTCCACGCTACTAATGGATCCTTCCATCTCAGAAACACTTGAATCTGAATCTGCCATTCCAGCCAAAAGTCATATATCAGCCTCCAATGGTACAAAACCAACCTAATAGAGATCAAGATATCACAAGAATGTCATGGAAAGATAATTCCTCCATGACTGGTGTTTGACACCGACTAGAAAGATCCCTACGTCCCCTAGGTATTTCAATGTAGGACTCTTAAGGTGTCAACCTGTGCTCTGATACCACTGTGTAACGCCCCTCCTCTGGGAGGTACATAAAAATTTGAGCATGACCTATCTGTAATAAGAAGGGTCGACCTGCTAAATCTTTATGCACATCACAACATAGATATACTGAAGGGCGAAAAATAAAGCAGTAGAGAGGCATATGCAATACCCAAGATCACGAGGTTGACAGCAGAGTCCATTGAATACCAAAATAGAAGAGAACTAAAGGGTAATACAAAATATTACAATAATAGCAGTGGCTACAACATTAATACATGTTTTATAAGTCAAAGGTACTACAAAAGTGAACATAAATTAACCCCTATTAAGATTTTCCTCTGGAGCTAATCTTCAAATTCAGGGTCTGCAATGCCCTTATCCTTGCCAGTTGTATAACCTGCGAGTGGATTCAGAAACAATAGGGGTGAGCCTAAGGCCCAATAGGTAACCATAAAAATCTCGGGTACAATCCAAGGGAACGAATGAAAATGATAGACATAGATATCAAACTTGAACAACGGGGTCTCAACATTAAGTTGCCATTCTTATATCGTAATCATTGACCGAAGTGGCATTCCTTCTCATTCCGATAGGAACAGAAGATCCTTCTTCAATATTCTCCAGATGTTGTCCTTCCTCATTTTGGGACTGATTTGCTCTTGTTCTCACCATTATCTATATGAAAATGTAGCAGCAAAAGTTCAGATTCCACAGACTATTCAAAGTACTTCACTCAGAAATATTTCATTGCTCGCATAATATATATATATATAAGGAACTTCAACAATCTACTTAGAGTACTGATTTCTCCAAAAACTTTTCATTGATATAATATTAACATACACCTATTCATCCATACAAGAGTTCTACAAAAGTACAATAATCCATATCTGATATATAGATAAAAAGTATGCAGTCCCAAAATACACCACACTTGGGTGTCCACCCAAAAGCCAAAAGTAATAAGATTCCTAAGCTTAGTGACCCAATGGGTCACCCTCTAGGAAGAGGTGGAAGGACTGCTAGAAGTAGATTCCGTATCAGAGGCCTCAGTCGGCTGTGGTTCACTACCGTCGAGGCTGATCTCCTCCTGCTCATCGTCCTCTGTAGGATCCTCTACCATCGGCTCATCCTCTCATGCCCAATCCTCCTCATCTAGGTCAAGGTCCCAACCAAGTGGAACTCCTTCTAGGATCTCACCAAGTAGAGGCTCTGGTGCCACCTCAAATTCCCACTCCATGGGCTCCTCATCATCCATAGGATCCTCGGGGTCCTCCTCTGGGTCCTCCTCCACGGGATCCTCCTCTATCGGGTCCTCCTCTTCGGGATCCTCCTCTATCGGGTCCTCCTCCTCGTGGTCCTCCTCTATCGGATCCTCCTCCTCGGGATCCTCTCCTATCGGGTCCTCCTCATCTCTCTTTGCCAATCGCCCACGGGTATGATGGCCAATCGGGGAGTAATCCACTCTCTCCCCAAAAATCTCCTCTGGGTCAGTCTCCTCAGGGCTGATCTCCCAATCCTCTGAAAGTGTTGACCACACCTCCACGCTACTAATGGATCCTTCCATCTCAGAAACACTCTGTAATAAGAATTTGAGCATGACCTATCTGTAATCTCACAAACTACTCTGAAGATATGATTACTTCTTTGTGGAAATCAATAATTTGTTTGTATCCGTATTTAGCTTGTGATTATCCCGCTCCTCCATAAAATTGTCCGTCAAGTGTCCTACATCACTTCAAAGTAGTTTGAGCTTGTAATGGTCTTTTAACTGATGTTGCAAAAGTAGATTGATATAAAAAAAAGTGGAATAAGCACTCTATCCATAAACACTCAATTTTGTGGCTAGTTATGCAACAAACACTACTAATGAATTACATAGGTATGTGTAGGTTGTCTAAAAAGTACTGCAGATAACTGATCCCCATCAAACACCAATAATGAAAGTTACAATTTGATGACTTCCGCATCAACAACTCGACAATGAACGTTACAATCAAAATACTTTCACATCAACAAATGAAGGCTACAATTAGAAGATTTTCAAGTAGATTGAGAAAAGTTACTATTTGACAACTTTCACGGTAACTGATGAAAGTTCTGATTCAACAGTCTTCATAATCAACAGCGAGAGTTATAATCTGACGACTCTTACATTTCAAGGAGGTGAAGCAAAGATTATAAAATGATAATTTTTATAACGCTCTGACAAAAGAGATTACAAGTTAATGATCTCTTCAGTCCAAGATGCAGAACTCATCTCTGCATCCCAGAAATAAAATGCAAGTATCCTCGCTCCAGAGTCAAAGCAACGCAACCACTTTGTGATCCAGCCACAACCGCAGCTCAGATGTAGCCATAAACGCATCTCAAATCCAGTTGTGTTATGCTAACACAACAACAATCTAGCTGCAAACGCAGCATCTATCTAGCTGCTAACGTAACTTCCAAATGCTGCCAACACAGCTTCCAAATGCTACCAACACAGCTTCCATATAGCTACCAACACACCTTCTAAAAACTACCAACGCAGCTTCTGAAATGCTTCCAACGCAACTTCCAAACAACTGCCAACGCAACTTCCAAATGCTGCATTCGAACGTAGAATTCATACCAGAACGCGGATTTTGCATTTGACTCATTCAAAAATGAGCTCAATGAATTCAAAACCGTTTTTTATGATTTGAGGGGATCACTCCCTCACTTAGGAACGATTTTAGGGGTCAGTTACACCCCTTAATCCCCTATAAATAGTTAAAAAATCAGCTTAAATCAGAACTTTTGGCAGATCATCAAGAGAGCTTGAATCTTTTAGAGATCAAAATTTTTCCTCTACAACTGAAGGTCTTCTTCAAAACCAAAACTATAAAACATATAAGAATCATGAACTATGGTTTTAAAATTCAAAAATAAATTATTTTTACTTTTTCAAACAAAGTAAATGAATATATAGATATGTATATATCTTTGAAAACAAATAAAATTCTAAAATCTTAAACACAATTAATTTTGTATGTGTGTGTGTGTGTGTGTGTGTTTGAAAACAAATAGAATCCTAAAATCTAAAAAACACAACATAAACACAATTAATTTTATTTTGGCACCCAAGAGCTTTTGGTGCCAGAAAACTTAGGGACATGACCCTTATCATTTAAGCTCAATGCCCTAGGGTTATGATCTCTTTTGGGTGCATTTTGTACACTAACATGGTCAAAACAATAGTTAAGCAAATGACCTTTCCGATTGGAATAGGTGCAACGAAAAGGACGAAATGGTTTGTGTAGACCAAATGGTTGTGTACGGGACTTATTTGCAAAAATAGATTGATCTTTGAAATTGTTTTACAAACGAGAAACTCTCCACAAATCAAAACAAAATTTGGTCAAATAACCAAAACGACCACAAAAATCATATTTATATACATGAGCATGCTTATGATGAGCAATGGGTGCATGTGTATGTATATGTGATAAAGAAACTTGATGGGGTGAACAAACATGATTAGGCTTGATAGGTTTTTGTGTATTATAACAAAGTTTAGCTAAATGGTCTTTTTTCAGGCTCAAATTGAACACTTGTAAATTTTGTTATACATGTGTACATAGTGTATACGTTTCTTAGAAGAATTAACATGAGACTTTGCACATAAATACATAAGCTTATCATTTTTAACAATGCATATTTTAAGAGTTGAATCTAAAGATGATATGTGATCCTTAATATGATTCCACTTATCATTAGATATATTTGCATTGATATTAGAAGTAGAACATATATGATCATTTCTAAACGAATTAAACTCATTTCTAATGTTCTCTACTTCTAATATGACATTATCTTTTTCATGAGTTAAATTAGCCACATTTGAAATTAAAAAATCATGATCCAATTTTAATTTATCATTCTTTTCTTTGAGGATCACATTCTCATTTAAAATAGCATCAAACTTAGAGGCTAACAACTCATGATCGAATTTCAACTAATATTCTTGCTTTTTAAATATAAAAAGATATGATGCAATTTGTAGTACGCATGCAATAATTTTTCAGAAGCATAAGCAAGTTCATCATAGATAAATTATTAATGGGTTCGAACTCACAAACCTTACTAGGGCTATCACCAAGTGGTCGTGTGCATGATGCTCCAATAGAACTTGAAGAAGAAGCCTCCAAAGCTTGTCGGATCACCTCCAAGTTCCCTTGATGCGCTTTTATAAATTTCCATAATGTGTAAACGCTATCAAAATGAAAAAACTTGTTAGAAAACGATGAGTCAAAAGTATTATGCATAAATTCTAACAAAAGCTTATTCATTGTAAACATTCTTTGATTATTTTTATTCCACTTGGATTTCTCCATAGTGGGTACAATATAAGCTTTACTATAATATCCTATAAATCAAATTGTCTAGATCTAACAAATATATTAAATCTAGAATACCATTGGTCATAGGGGAATTATCTATTCTAGGAGCAACACTAGGATTATAGCCTAAACAATGTGCACAATGCATGTCCATAATATCTATATGTATGCAAGCAAGATACAATAAATCTCAAAACTAGATTAGCACAACAAGCTAAATTGAATCTTTAACTCAAGATGATTAGACCTTAAATCAAAGAGCACCAAGCTCTGATACCAATTGTTAGATGCCTAATGCCACTAGGAAAGAACCTTAGTGGGGGTGAATAGCGTTTATGCTAATCTTATCTGATTTAATGCCAATTAAAAACATATTAACAAATATTCTAGCAAATTAGATATGCAACGCTTAATATGCAAGAATATGAAACTAATGGTGATATAAACACAAAGCAATATAAACAAGAGACAATATAAACAAAAAGCAATTGACAATGGTGACAAGAATGTAATGAACAATAAGCACAAATGAAACGCCAAAACAAACTCAAACACAAGCAAATGATCACAGAGTTCGGACCTTCCTTCCTACGTCTTCGTTCCCTACTCCCAGGGAGAAATCCACTACACAACTGGGTTTTAAACGCTCACCCGAATAACGTTTACACCTCACACTTGGTTTCTAGTTCACTGAAAACTTTACAATCAACACTCTTGCAATCACACTCTACACCCTCTAAGTATTAGTCTCTAGCTCGTGTCTCCCTCAAGTGTTCGGATTTATAACCTCTTCCTAGGCTTTACTACCAATACCACTCCTCTTAGGACGACCCCGTCTCTCACCACACACTCCTCTCGGTGTACAAGTGTATTACAAAGTATAACTCACAAATAACGCTCAAAAATAAATAATTATTCTCTAAGCAATGTGAGAACTCAATTAAGCTCAACTCAATACACAACCCCACAACCCAAATATACTATGTATAAAAATACTAAAGTTCAATGGTTGTGCGTGTAAGCAATGAGAAAATCAAAACAAACTAAACTCAATATAAATTTAGCTCACGGAAATTTTAATCAAAATAATAAATAGCTAGAACGAGTTAAAAAATTCTCTATAATGATAAGAGAGAGAGGGAGAAGAGTTGAACGCTCAAACACTAAAGGATGATCTCCTCAAGCTCTTGTGAAAATTTCTTCACAAACCAAACTCTTAAACAAACTTGAAACCCCTAAACAAACTTGTAAAACTCTTTTAAAACTTTTTCTCTTGGTTGGTTTTAGGTTTGAGGTATGAGAGGTATTTATAGACACCCCAAAACACAAGAAAAATAAAGCAAAAAGACCAAAAACCCAAAATAGGACAAAGCTAAAAAAACTAGCCATTGGACCGTCAGTCGACTGGTATTGTTCATCAGTCCACTAAGGAGCTGACCATTACAGGCAACTAGCTAGAAGCTCATCGGTCGACTGAAGATATCATCTGTCGGCTAATGAGTTTATCAGTTGACTCATAGTTTATCAGTCGTAAAAATAGAAACCTTTGGCAATTCTGGGTGTTTTCATCAGTCGACTAATAAAGACCATCAGTTGACTGATAATAGGTTTTTAGCATGTTATGAATAGTAAAAATAAATTTTCATGGCCTTTAAAAATTAGTAAATAAATTCAAAAAATATAAACCTTTGGGAAATGATTATAAATATGATAATAAACATGTTTCAAAAAGAATTTTTAGAATTACAGTTCCCAATAGTAAAATCTCATCATTTTTCAAAACTAGTCCAAACAAGAAAATGAACATACTTGAAATTTGACATTTTGACTAAACCAAAATTTTGAAACTTTGCAAAATGATTTTATAGACTTAATAAATGATGTGTATAATAATTGTTAAGTCTAAAAACTAATAACGCAATATTTACACAAAAATGATGTTTTGTATAAAATATGCATTTTACAAAAACACAAATAATAAATATGAAACGTATGAGTATGTATATGAATATAACTATTATTTCATATCCATATAGCTAAACTAAAAATAACTTATCCACAAGAAAAAAAATATGTATGTATATAAATATCTTATTTGCTTGTAAAAACTTTTGGGATAAATCAAAAACAAATAAACCATTAAATTGTGTGTGTGTGTGTGTGTGTGTGTGTGTGTGTGTGTGTGTAATATTAAGCTTGAAGTATTAAACACACAAGGTATAAATCCTAAACTATTTACCCAAGCTATCTTGATCTTTAATTTGAGCTCGTCTTGATAAACTTTACGGATGAAGCTTGATCTTGAATTGACTTGAATTGCAATGGCTTCATACCGATATTCCTTCCATCCTCCAAAGGATATGATCATGAAAGCTCTAGTCCATCCATTCTCCAACTTATTATTTGTTGACAATAAATAGGAAAATATAAACACTAGACAGACAACATTAGTTGTTAATTGTTTGTAAAAATATCATCAAAACAAAAAGGCCAACACCTAGCTTTGATGACTCCGAAATAAGTCGTGCACCGACCGTCAGAGAAATCTGTGATGAGTTCGAAGGTATATACCGACACACCCGAACTTGGACGAGGGCCATTCCTCCTATTAATTATAAATGACTTCCTAGAGAAACAACTTCTGATGATGAACACAATGCTGAGTCTCAGTCCTCAAGTTATTTTGTAGCACATGAGAATTCTGTTTACATGACAGGGAGCTCAGAAGACCTAGCGAGGAGGTTTGATGAACATCACGCCATGCTCCACGCTCAGTAGGAGACTCTCAATCAACTACAAGATTTGATGACTCAGCTTGTCACAGAAATGGTTCAAAAGGTTGAATCCTCCTGAAAGACGAAATCGTTAAAAGAGAGATAAAGTGAATGAGAATTCATAAGATGAAGCTCACAGCATAAAATCCTTAGTCAGCCAAGATGGAGGAATTGGAAGCCCGCCTCAATGTAATTGCCAATAGGAGCGAGCTCTAAGATGATATAGTAGTGTGGCCTTATCTCGCAGAATGGGACACCGCTCCCTATCCTCCAAAATTCAAAGCCCCGACTCTACAAGCTTTTGACGGCACGGGATCACCGAATCAACACATCTATTACTTTAAATCACAAACTAGAGATCTGATAGCGAATTATGCCATATTGACTCGCCTGTTCATCGTCACCCTTAAGGGGGTTGCCTTCGAATGGTTCATGAAGTTGCATGCTGGGTCTATTCAGAAATGGGTAGATCTAGAAAGGTCTTTCTTAGCCAGGTTCTTTGAAGATGATTCAGAAGTGTCTATCCCGATCCTTCTCACTACTAAGAAGAGGAAGGGAGAATCCAAAAAGACCTTTGTGGAGAGGTTCCAAAGTATGACCTTACGATGCCCATCAGGTATGACACAATCTACTTTGGTGGAAACTTATAGGCACATCTTGCAGACCCATCTCCTGGCTAAAATGGTAATAGCAGAATGTCGTTCCTAGAGCAATTGGTCACATAAGGATAGCAGGCAAAAGAGATCGTCGCCCAAGTCAGAGCTGAAGAAGCTAACAAGCCAAAGCCGCAAGCGCAACGTAGCCAAGGTAATGATCCCAGACCCATTAGGAAGGAGACTCTGGCCACCGATACCAGCACTGGAGCACCACCTGTGAAGCAAGGCAAGACATTGAATCAGCAGAGGGTGCCCAAATAGTACTCTTTCAAGGAGGAACAAGTAGACACCATATTCCAGCTACTTTAGAAGAATAACAAGCTAAAACTTTCTGAAGTGAAGAGATCTGAAGAAGTAGGAACAGTGGATGATCCAAATTATTGTCAGTATCACAGAATGCTAGGACATCCAATGAGGAGATGTTATATCTTCAAGGATATTCTGCAACACCTGGTCAATGCTAATGTACTCAAGCTGAAGCCAGAACAGAAGACCGTATCCACCAATCTGATATCAGTCTAGTTTGGAGATTTTCCTCCCGTAGCGATCGCAGATGGTGTTATCCTTATCTCTAAGGGAGAAATACACATGAAGAATGCTAATCTACATGGTTAGAAGGATAAAGGTTTTGTACCCCTTGTCACTCCAAAAGGAGAGTTGATGTGGGTCCATCCCAATCTAATTAAAGACCAGCAGTGGACAAACATATTCTCTATGAAGAAGAGAGGCAAGGCGAAGTCATCCAATATGATTAACCCCTCTATAAATGAGGACGATGATCATCTTAAACTTTTCATAGACTCAAAAGAAGAGAGGATTGTTCTTGCGGCAGATCAAGGAGATAATCCTGGTACCCAATCAGGAAAAGCATATTTGAAGAACTATGGTCAAAATGCTCAAGGAGCAGAAGAACAAGCCTAAGAGGCTGAGGATTTTGTCCCTAAGAAGACAACCAACAAAGGGAAATAGAAAGAGCTTCACTTCAACCAGAATCTTCTCCAAAATAAGACTGGAGGATCAAGCACTCCCTTCCGATTCAACGTGATAATGCAATTGGCTAATATCCCTACAAGGATCACCTTATACGAGCTCCTACAACTATCCAAGACCACAAGGGAAGCCCTAATTGAACTTTGACGATCACGGAGAGCTTTATTACGCAAGTTACTCTAGTCCTAAAATTTTCTAAAGGATAATCTTGTGTACAATGTCTACAAGCTGCAAGAAGTCTGCTATACATATTATTCACTCAGGAAGATATGATGATTAAACACAAGTATGATAGACCTTTGTACTATGCGGGGTATGTCAGCCCTTTTGAGATCAGCCATGTCTAAGTTATTCTAGGCTCTGCACTCAGCATCATGCCATACCGAGTCATGCAAGTCTTAGGGATTCCTCTACACTGGCTGAGTTCTACCCAGACAACCATCTTCGGCTTCAACACCAGCAGTACATGATCCTTGGGTAAAATCAAACTCAGGTGTCAAATCGAAGATCTTAAGTCCGAAGTGACTTGTTACATCATAGATGAAGACACGTCTTACAATTTGTTGCTAGGACGACTTTGGATATATGCGAATCGCATTGTCCCGTCTACTCTTCATCAGGTCATGAAATATGCTGACGAGGAGGAAAAAGTTGGAACTCTGATCACCAAAAAACAACCTTTCAGAGGGGTGGAGAACATTCACACTGATTCGGTCTTTTACCTGGATTCTCAATAGCCAGAACAATCAAGCGAGGCTGCTGACAGTGGCAACGAAGCTGGCATCGGACCCGATCCTGAGGAGGATTGTCCATGAGAGTTGAATTTCAATGTAATGGGTCAGAATGAGGATAATAACAATGTACCGAGTGAGGCAGAGTGGTACATTAATGAAGATTTTAATTTAGCGTACTTGTTTGATGTGTCCTCTGAATATGAACAGATAGAGATTGATACAGATACATGTACTAATTTGTGGCACACATTATACACTAAGGCATCACTCACTTTGCCTCTAAAATCATTATTCGCCATATTTAAAGAGATGGAGAATGTACAGAGGGCTTTCATCATGGTCTCGTCCAAGAGGAAAGGGCAAAAGCCCATCTATTTTGGGAAAGTCAATTCCGAATTACCAGGTCAGGATAGTTCAGAGGATGACCCTGGAACTACATAATTCCATCATTATGAACATAATTCCATCTATATAATAAGAAGAATGGGTTATGACTTTGGTAAACAGGAAGATTTAAACTTCGAAAAAGGAAGGTGAGCACCAACTCGATCTTTCGTTCCAGAAGGAAAATCTTTTGATTATTATCACAAAACTAAAAGAAGGTTAGGTTATGTTTCAACTCCTCTTCTTTCAGAGGATGAGACCAACAATTATTTGTGTCAAGATCATTCATCTAGAACATCCTCATGAGAATCCGATGTAAGTGTCAGATTAATATTTAAAAGCATGTCCGTGAACGTGGCTTCAGTTAGTCATCCGGTCGAAGATGTAGGGGATAACCAAGAATTGATCGAATCAACCAACGATCCTTGGATCAAGCACCTTAACATTTTGTGGGATGTGCATTTCGAGCAACGTGAACCGCCCACCGAAGATAAGTTGATCCAGGTTAACATGGGGGATGAATACGATCATATGCCAATCTTCATAAGCGAAAGCTTATCATCATCCGAGAAATAAGACCTTATATCTCTCATTAAAGAATATATATAGATGTCTTCGCTTAGAATTATGAAGACATGCATGGTCTTAATCCAAAAGTAGCCAGGCATCATCTTAACATTGATCTGGCGAAACCCGTCAAACAACAACAACACCGGTTTCATCCAGAGATTATGGAAGCAATTGAGTCAGAAGTCAAAAATCTTATCAACTCAGTCTTTATCGGAGAGGAACAACACCCTGACTAGATTGCTAATATCATTCATGTATATAAGAAAAATAACAAGGTCTAAATTTGCATCAAATTTCGTGATCTAAATGTGGCATGTTCTAAAGATGAATTCCCATTCCCTATCACATATGTCATGATTGACAATACTTATGGGTATGATAGGATATCTTTCATGGACGGATTCTCAGGGTTTAACCAGATCAAAATGTACCCTGAAGATGAAAAGCACATCGCTTTTAGAACACCCCTGGGGTTGTACTATTATACGATAATGCCTTTCGGGCTGAAGAATGCTGGTGCAACCTATCAGCGTGCTATGAATACAATCTTCAACGAACATCTACGCAAAAAGATAGAATGTTACGTGGATGATATTGCAGTGAAGAGCCAAAATAGAGGTGATCATCTTGCAGATCCGAAGATGATGTTCGATATCATGCGAACACTTCAACTAAAGATTAATCCGACCAAATCGTTCCTAGGGGTGTCTAGCGGCAAATTCATGGGATTCATAGTAACATCTAAAGAGATTTCTCTCAATCCAGAAAAGGTTCGTGCTATCCAAGAAATACCACCTCCAAGAAATATCAAAGAGCTCAGAGGCTTATAAGGCAGATTGTCGTACATCTGGAGATTCATATCAAACCTCTCAGGACGCTGTCAGCCCTTTACGAAGTTGATGAAGAAAGGAGTTTCATTTGTTTGGGATGGAGATTGCCAAAACGCTTTTGAAGAGATCAAGAGATACCTTACGCAACCACCCATCCTAGTGGCCCAGATATCAGGGAAACCTTTGTTGTTATATGTGAGGGTCATGGATCATTCCCTCGAGCTTTGCTAGCACAGAACAATGATTAAGGACACAAACAAGCAATCTACTACCTTAGCAGAACCATGATTGGATCCAAACACCGGTACAATCTAGTGGAAAAAAAGAGTCTCGCCTTAGTATTCTCTATCCAGAAGATGCAACACTACTTGGTAGGCCAAACAATCCACATCATCTCTAAGGTCAATCCTTTGAGAATGCTCATGACAAGGCCATCTTCTCTGAATTGTCGTCTAGCAAAATAAGCGATCCTCCTATCACAGTATGACATGCAATTTATTCTCCAGAAGGCTGTTAAAGGTCAGGCTGTAGTAGATTTCTTAGTTGATCATCCGGTATCTGAATCATCCAAATTATATAAAGATTTACCAGATGAAGTCACTGAAGCTTGTGCAACTCAAGAAGTTATATAAGTATGGAAATTATTCTTTGATGATGCGCCTAGAGCAAACCCTAATGGATGAATCACCGCTAGCGTGGGGGTGGTACTGGTATCCCCCGACAGTCATGTAATCCCAAGAGGATTCTCTCTAATCGAGTCATACACCAACAATGTAGTGGAGTACAACGCTTTGCTACTAAGGATGCAGTTGGCCGAAGAGCTCAACATTAGACACCTCGAGGCTTATGGTGATTCTTAGCTTATTGTGAATCAAGTCCGAGGAGAATATGAAGCGTGCAATGAAGACTTGGTCCTGTATCATTTTGCAGTTTTGGTATTAGCACAAAAGTTCGAAGGCTTCTTCATTGGATACATCCCACGAGGCCAAAATACATATGCGGATGTTTCAGCCTCGTTGGCAACATCTCTAGCATTGCCATCAAAAGAAGAGGTGACGATATTCGTCATGGGCCATCACTTGTATCACCCAAACTTTCCCTTAGAATACTACTCAAATGAGATAACAACGGAGGTCACTTGTGCAACTTCAATTGAGCTAGAACCAAGAGATTAGTGATTTCTGTATATTGACTACATCTTGTATAGGATACTTCCCGATGATGCTAATGAAGCGGCCGCCATCAAACGGAAGACTCTCCGATTCTATTACGATGCGATCTCTCAAATCTTATATAGCAAATCACATGATGGAGTCTTGCTTCATTGCCTCTCTAGAAAAGAAGTACATGAGGCTCTCAGGGAAGCTCATGATGGGATGTGTGGATCTCATCAACCCACAACTAAGTTAGGAGACTGTCTCCGACGAATTGGCTATTATTGGCCAAAGATATTTTCGGATGCCATTGACTACGCTAAACATTGTCACGTATTCCAAATCCACAGTGACTTTATTCATCAAGCACCAGGGAACCTACATCCGACATCTGCATCTTGGCCATTTGAGATGTGGGGTGTGGACATTGTCGGACCTATCTCTCCTCTGACTTCTAAAGGATATCGATTCATCTTGGCAATAACCAATTACTTCTCCAAGTGGGCGGAAACAATTCTATTGAAAGAAGTCAAGACATCAAATATGATTAAATTTATTAAACATCACGTCATCTATTGCTTTGGCGTACCGAGATGAATAGTCCATGATAATGGAACGTAGTTTGCCAGTCATGGTTTTTAAAGATTATGCGACAAATTCAGGATCCAAAGTGTCGTATCGATGATATACTACCCGCCAGCCAATGGCCTCGCAGAAGAGTTCAACTAAACCATCGTGAAGCTCATCAAGAAGTTTGTTTTTAAGAGCCATCATGATTAGGATGAAAATCTTAGCGAATGTTTGTGGACCTACCACACAATGGTGAGAACCCCTACAAAAGCCACCTTATCCTCTTTGGTATATGGCTGCAAAGTTGTATTACCATTGGAAATTCAGATCCCATCTTTGAGAGTCGCCCTCACAATAGGGATGACAGATGAAGAACAACATCGATTGCTCCTTTAAGAACTTGAAGTATTGAACGACAGATGACTTCAGGCTCAGTAACTGATCAAGTTATATTAAGCTCGAATCCCCAAAGCCTACAATAAGAAGGTCAAAGAGCGGATCTTCAAGAAAGGAAACTAGGTCCTAGCTGTCAGACGACCCATGGTGATGATGCACAAGACTAAGGGAAATTCAATCTAAAGTGGAAAGGATCCTTCGTAATAGAATCAATCTATTCGAATGGAGCATACTGTCTCATCAACCAGAAAGGTGACAGACTCATAATGCCTATTAACAAATAATTTCTTAAGAAATATTACCCATGGTGATAACACACAAGACTAAGAGGAAATTTAATCCCAAGTGAGAAAGACCCTTTGTAATAGAATTAGTTTATTCGAATGGAGCATACCGTCTCATGATACCTATTAACGAAAAATTTCTCAAGAAATATTACGCATAAGCCATGAAACCCCCTTTTCCTAATACCCAGCCAAGTCTGAGATGGTGAATCAATTTTCCCCAGGCTGGGGTTGGTTACTCGGAATTCATTTGAATGGAGAGTAATAAATCATTCACCTTGTATATCGTCAAGTTAACATTACACCTCTGACGATTAAAATTTTCTAGAATTATTCTACCAATAATAAAGAGAAATTCTGATTCATGCTAAGTTAACATTACACCTATGACATTTTCAATATTTTCATTGTCTCAAATTGAAATATAACAAGGGAAAAAGCAATGAAAAGCAATGTGACATCATTTTCATTCAACATTGTTAATCTGATAAAGAGGAACAATACTTAGCATAAAAATGATATAAAACAAAAATTCCTATCCCCAGCTAAAAGCAATATAAGATTCAAGCGCCAGGGCTCATCAATTTGAAGGATCAGAGCTTGGACTTAAACGCGAACAGCTTCTTCTCATGGGCCACTCGAACTCGTTTAGCCACTTCATTCCTGAGTTCATCGTCAGTAGGACCAGTGGTCAAAGTGGTCAATTCAACTTGGAGTTGATTACGCTGATTCTGCAAAATTGTGAATTAGGTCTTTGTTTTAGATAAGCTCTTGCAAAGGGCTTCCCGGTGATACACATTTGAGATTTGAGCCTGGGAAAGAGCTTGCTCCACTTTAGATTCTAAATCAGCACATTTTAAATCTACAAAGACCCTCAATTCCACTTCCTAGAGGATAATACTCTCTCTACAATGTTCGGTCCATAGCACGTCGCCTTGGCTCTTGATTTTATTTAGGCAGCTGATCAAATGGGGCTTAAAATCCTCGAAAGCAACTCGTCCAAGGCTAATGACATTGATGGTTAATTTCATCAAGCTCTCTAGATGTTCGATGAGTTTCCTTAGGATTCTTGAACTTGGTGGGGGGCAAATCTGGTAGGCTAAGCCTACAAATTTGGTGGGACCAGATCCAGGAACAACTTTAGAAGGAAATTTTTCTTGTGTGTCCTGTCTTGTGACCATCCAATCAAGAGGTCTCATCGAGGGAATAGATTCTGAACCCCCGACACTCAACTTTCCTCTAGCTTCCATATCCTCAGGAAAAGAAGGAGTTGATTAAAGCGCTTTATCTCCTTCATTGTCCAGGAGTGCGACAAGTGCAAACTTCATCGCGTCCACCGTCATCTTTGCCTTCTTAGAGTTTTTGGCTACAACGGGTCTTCTTTTACGAACACTCCTCTCATATTCACCCCCCTCCTCGACAGTAAGAGCCTTCTTCCCCAACGATCTTAATGTGCGAGGTCCAAGAGTGGGTGCATCCTCACAGGTTTCTTCAGTCGCTTTCTCTCCACAAGGCTCGGCAGTTGGTGGCTCTTCTTGGACCTCTCCAGGTTTGGTTGCTTGTCGTTCGTAGGATAAATAATCTTCTATCCTTAGCAAATCACTCCTTGTATAACCTTTTGTGGACTCATAAAGCTCACAGCTTTCGTTAATACATGAAGTGTACATGTAATACTCCGGAATTCGAGAAGCCTCATGAAACTAGTCGCAAAAATCTGTAATAGTAGAGCAGCTAGGCGGTGAGTTGGGTAAGGTGAATCGAACATGGGTCCCTCCAGTAGAGAAGAAATACCATGCATGAGCACCCTCGTACAAATTCCCGACTTGAGCCAACTCTAGGTGAGGGTTACCAATGTAAAGTTAGTCATACCCAAATTGCCTAGCCAACTGAGAAGGCATATAGGGCTTGATAACACATTTCTCACCTAGGCGAAAGATCGAGTAACCCACTCTAATTGTGAGGAATCATCTGAAGACGCCTTCCTCTAGAGATGAGAAGCCCTCAAAACCCACATCTGTAAAGCTTGTTCTCTCCTCTTCAGCCCCATTAAAATCGGGAGAGCAGCAAAAAAATTTATAATTGTCCTCTTGGGACAAGAGCTGTCGAGCCCAGACTATGTAAATGTTAGTCCACGTGGCCGACTCGAGCCTCTACAAAAATGGAACAGAGGTCTCGCTATCTTTGGTAACCCATGTCATCAATAATGGGCAATACAACACAAACTAGGCCACCAAATATGTATACGACACTGGTACACGAGGTTAGGGAGTTTTCTAAACTTTCCTCCTAATAACATTTATCTCTTGGACATCGATTAATTCAGAAGTCAACGCTCTTGGTCCTCTCTGCACACAGCTTACCATTGTAGTATGGAGACTCACGGGTCTCCCATGGGCTAATAAGATAGTTGGGTATACTGCCTCAGCTAAGATAGACTCAACTGGCTTCGATGGCACTACACAACGTTTCAGCTATATCATTAGGAAGGCAGCAAAGAGAGCAGTGTCGGAGATTGGAGTTGCGGCCTAGTACTGAAAGCTCTCATAATCAATACCCGCTCTGAATCCATCCTCCGGATGCTTGTTCTTGTAACTAGCATTCGAAGCCTTAATGTGAGCCTTAATGTTTTTGGAAGAGATGGCAGCGACTCGAGTCACGGCTTAATCTTTTTAACTCAATTTCTAAAAAAGATAGTCCACCCAGGCGGTGTGCATAATGCCTTCTCTGTGTAGCCCGATGACTGGAACCCAAATATGGAAGTGACACATCAACTCCCAAAATGTTGCATGAATCTCTGGATGTACCGCTCTCAAAATAGAGAGCTCCTCAGTAGGGGATAAATTCTTCATAAGGCGTTTAGCCGAATGACAACCCTGATACTGTTTGTATTTCATGGAGAGCGAAACACGGCTCTCCAATAGGTGTGAAGAATGTGTAGCTATCCGAATTGTATCGCTACAGCATAACAAAGAAATTAGGATAGCTCTAAACAATCTCACGCCGGTTAGCCTACACTGGGATCGTAAGGCTGGATTGGGCAAGTAGCTCCATAAGGTCTTCGAGGACAAAGTCCACCATGCGAGTATACCAACCACCTTCACCAATATATACCCAGTCGGGAGATCTGAAGGCTTGCGCAGGGAATTCACCCCGAGCAGTAATGAATCGGTGAATGAAAACGTTCACCGGAAGAGGCATCTCTTGAGCAAGATCTTTTTTCTCAAATCTACCAGGTCTCAGGCCCTTGATTTGTCTATCAATCTATATATGAGCTCATCGACTAGACCCAAGCGATACATTCTCCCTCTCCTTGACAATGTCAACAGCCAAACTCCTACGGTAGCTGACACTTAGAAAATAGGAGAGCGGATACATTCTCTTCATGCTCAAAAGAAAGAAGAAACTATCGTTGATTCCTCGTAACAGCTTGGAATCTTCCACATGTATAAGACTATCATCCGCCACTCTATAATCCCCAAACAAAAACGCTAGCTTTATGAATTAATCGTGGCCTATCAGCGTCTCCATGTCAAAGTTGGTGATCAAAATTCTAAGGGTGGAATATCTAGCTTCCATAATTTGATGCGTTCGCTCTAAATCTAGGAAATTGCATAGTGGAATTCTTTTATGCAAACCAAAAGCTTCACCGTCATCTAGACCACCAATGTACCCAAAATGATGATCATGAGAAAGCGGTACATTAGGGAAAAATACTGCAAAATAAAAAGTAGGAGTTAGTAACTGAAACAAGTTGCTGATATAAGTCCAAAGGACTAGATTGTAACACAGAGGTTGAACCCTACGTGATAATTTCTTTTGAACGCAAGGGCCAGCCCTGTGTTCTAAATCTTAAACGTAGAGGTGAAGACGTGCGTTCAAATTTCAAAACATAAGATTCAACACTGTGTTTCATAATTAACATAGAGTCTTGACTCTGCGTTTCAATCAGAAGAAAATGAGTCATCTTCTTCATTGTCAAAAACCCATTTAGGGTTTCGAAAACTTGTCGAAACAAGATACAACGGCCGTCACTTACCATAACAGGAAGGTCCACATGGTGACAGAGGTGATGATGGTGTGGTCGTGGAAGCAAGAACACCATTAGCATCATTAACCGACAGAGTTTCCAAAGTCATCCCCATGACTTTCTTCGAGCCAAAGCTCATCCCTTTGGTTCTATTGTCGTCGATGGTCGGAAACGTGTGAAGGTCGTTGAAAATTTTGAAGGAAACAAGGACTCTCGTTCAGGAGTTAAGACAAAGATGAAGAGTTGATGGAACTCTTAAATTCAACCTAATGGGTTTATTTATAACAGCAGCCAAGCTGTTAATTTGGTATGGGATTCTAAATAGAATCCCAACCACCTAAGCGCATTCCAAGCATTAAAAGATAAGGTGGTTAGCCTTCTTAAATGCAATGTCAATGACTGCGTTCTAATTTCGTAAAATGGTAGGCATAACCCTACATTTTTAACTCTAAAACATAGAGTTAGACCAACATTTCAAGCCTCGAACACGTGTGTTGACTCCGTGTTTCAAGTAATCAAGTGCAAAATTCACTTTTGCATTTTAGATCTCAAACGATGGGTTCAACCCACATTTCCAACATGACAATTACTCTCATAAAGGTCATGTATCACAAACTTTTTTGATAGAATGTTAACAAACCCCTGTGCACCTTCAACAAGGTCCAAGCCATATCAGCTGACAAAACTCCCAAACGTCATCAAGTTAATATTACACTTATGACGACCATCAACCACACAAAGTTTGGATACAGCTTGCATCACCCCCGTTGTAACAATAATTCTTCTGTCAAAATCAACTTATCGACTCTCATCAATAGAGTGATAAGTCCCCAAAATAGTTCAAATTACAATCAATTTATCAACTCCCTTCAACAAAGTGATATATTTTCTAAATCTTGTTCTAGTCATAAGTACCAAAATTCATTGCTCCTGATGATAAACTCATTTAGCAATTCTCCCCAGTGAGATGCTAATTTCCAAAATCTTGTTCAAATCACATGTACACGAGTTCTTGTTACGTTAATCTCACACCTCTAACAATCTACTTATCAATCCTCGTTAATAGGATGACAGGTCCTCAAAGTTACTCTAATCAAAATAAATTCCTATTATGTTAATATCATACCTTTGATAATTTACTTATCAATCCTCGTCAATAGGACGACAGGTCCTCAAAGTTGCCCCAATCGCAATAAATTCTTGTTACGTTAATATCACACCTTTGACAATCAACTTATCAATCATCGTCAATAGGATGATAGGTCCTTAAAGTTATTCTGATCATGACAAATTCTTGTTACATTAATATCACAGCTCTGACAATCTACTTATCAATCATCTTCAATAGGATGATAAAGTCCACAAATCATTGTTACGTTAACACTATACCGCTAATAGTTAAAACCTCCTTTCAACTTGTCATTCTTTTTCATATGAGTAACAAGTGTTTATAAAATCCCAGCGGATTAAACTTTTCTAGAATTACCCAAGTAGTGACAAAGAAAAGAAAATTTCTGAATTTCACTCTAAGTAAAAATTTACGCCACGTTAATATTACACCTCTGACGCTTATATGTTTCTTTCAGTGTTTCAAGTGAAAACACAACATAGGAAGAAAAGAGCTTGTTAATTCTTTTTAGGAGAATGATAATCATTTAACACAACTCCAAGGGTTTGATGATTCATAAACAGAATATTAAGTTCGGGAGCCAATAAACATCCCAAGCAGAATGAAATTTTCTAGAATTATCTTAAGCGATAATAAAGAAAAGTGTTAAATCTTGCTTTATGTGGGAAATTATGCTAAGTTAAAGTCACACCTCTGGCATTTTCAATTATATTATTTCAAGTCAAAATATGACACACAAAAGAAAGAGTGAAAAGCTAAAATAGTATCACTTTTATTCAAAATCAAAAGGAAGTGATACAATATAATTTTGTTCTTGTCAAAAGAACAATAATTTTTTTAAAGTTCAAGGCTCCATCAAGGGAATAGATGCGAGGTGGGACTGGATATCGTAGAGCTTCTCCTCGTAGACAGCATGCACTGTCTCTTCAGCTCTTCTCCAAAGCTCATCTTACTTGGGCACCGCAGTAGCTGCTTCTTTCATAACCTCTTCAAGAGCCTAGACTTCTTTATGATAATTCACAAGAGTTTTTGTGGCCTGAAGACTCAGTGTGGTCGTGATAGCTTCATCTCAAGCAAATTGAGCCTTCTGTCGGATCAATTCTGCTTGTAAGCGAACAATGACCTCTTTAGTTTGTTTGATCTTTAAGCGAGCAGCCTCTAAAGCAGTCGTTGAAATATTTAGCTCCTCTTTCTTTTAAACACTTTGCTTATGCAAATGTACCACTTGGAGTTCTTTCTCAGCTAAGCCATGCTGAATTATTTCATACCATTTCGCTTCTTCAGTCCGGATATCAGCAAAAGTTGATGTAATTTGAGTTTTGATATCCACATGCCCAAGTCCTATAAAGCTTTTAATATCTCTTCTAAGAGAGCGACAGTCTCTGAACAACGTTCAACACATTGAATGGTGCCCACGTATTTGACACCATTCAAACTATTTGTTAAAAGAGAACTGAAAGACTCAAAGGTGCCCCGACCGATAGCGACGATCTCAACCACCTTTTTCATCACACTTTTTAAATAGCCAAGAGAGATCTCGAGTAGGTCGGAAGTATCTACCCGGCTTAAAGAAGTAATAGGAGATGGCACCAGAGTCCTCGAAGTCGCAGAGCTAAGTAGGAAGTGAGCAGGCAATTTCGGTGTGGTGGTCAAAGAAGGAGTTACGACGTCCAAGTACAGCGGACTTGAAGGGAGATACATAAGTGTTCCCATTTGAGCTGAACTTGGAGTACTCACAACCTTTGTAAGAGAAATTGTCAAAAGAAGTGGAGAAGTCGTTATCACTGGTGCAAGAGATGGCCTCGCTAGAGGGGGAGTAGTTGTTTGTGTAGGTGGCAACTGTTCTGGTGGCGGAGTTACTATTGTGGCCTCCTCAGTCACTAGAGCTGACGACCCTACATAAAAAATTATTTTGTTAGAATACAAAAGAGAACTTCTGGGGAAGTCTAAAATGAACAACACTTACCTAAGGGAGAAATAGGGATGTAAGGGGATGCTTTGTCTAAATTAGCCCTCGGTGTATCATCAAAATCAGTGCATTCGTCCAAAGAGTCTTCTTCATTGATGTCATCGTTGGTGTCATCACCAATGTTGTCACCTGCTGCATCATCATCAACCTCAACACCACCACCTCCCAGAGAACTCTCATAGTCCACTTGTTCCTCATCACCTATTGCCAAATGTTCAGGTGAGTCCACGATGGTAGTTGACTTGGATATGATTCTCGTGGTAGGGCTAAGTCTTGTGTACCCCATCGATGGCATTAATGCTGAAGAGGAGGGAGATGGACTTCCGCTGAGTCTTTCAGGTTCGGCCATCATAGGTTCAACCATAGAAGGCCTAATTTCTTCAACTAGAGCTGCAAGATCTGTTGTAGGGATAGATTCTACATCTCCTACAAGTGATTCATCCCCACCTTCTTCTTTATCCGGTGGAGAAACAGAAGACGTGGGACCTCTTAGAGCTGGGCCAACTAAAGGAAGCTCAGACAGATGCGAGAACTCCATAACAGCAGACTCTCATTCTTCTTCCTCCTCATGCCATGCTTTATGGGCATCTTGGATAAGTCTGGAAGTAGGAGGCTCGAGTGTTAACTTGTGACGAGTTCGCTTCTTATATTCACCCTCTTCAGTTGGCTCAAGAGCTCGTTTCTCCTTAGCCTTCTTGCTATGAGTTTCCACCCTTGAGGGTTCCATTTCATGAGTTTTAGGTACCCTATGTTATTCTACTTGAACTCCTTCTTGTGCCTATTGCTTTTCTTCCTCAGCAAGTGCTTCCTCATATGATAAGTACTAACACCCCTGGTGCGAAACTTTTTGGAACTCCTCTTCGCATCATACCATTTTCGAATAGCTTTCAAGCAAGAGGTATAAATTTTGTACACAAGGATTTGTGAGGCAGCCTGATACCAAGTACAAAAGCTCAAGGAAGTGTAGGCGTTGGGCATTTTGTGTGACAATTGGGACGTTGCCCCTGTGTAGCCTACCACTGAGTTAGTACTAGGCTCTTGCCCCTGTTGGCCTTCTTATTTTGATGATGTTTAACAAACAATTTACGATTAATATTATTTGTCTAGTATTTGTGGTTTCCTATTAATTATAGACAAATAACATGTTGAAGGATGGATGGATGGAATCAATCATTCACGATCATATCCAATGGAGGTTGGCGGAATAGTGGTTGAAACCTTGCAATTCAAGTTAAAGATCAAAGTTCAAGCTTCATCCGCAAGTGTACCAAGATAGAGCTTCATTAAAGATCACAAGCTTGGGTATAATTAGTTAAGGAGTTCATATTATGTGCGTTAAGTGCTTTAAGCTCAATATCATATACACACACATTTTATTGGTTTCAATGTATATATATATATACACATTTTGGCTTTTGGTTTATCCACGAACAAAGTTTTTACAAGCATATAAATAAATATTTATATTCATACATGTTTGTTTTTATATGGATAAGTTGTTTTACAAGCATATAAATAAATATTTATATTCATACATGTTTGTTTTTATATGGATAAGTTGGTTTGGTTTAATTTCATAGATATGAAATATATTTATATTCATACATGTTTGTTTTTATATGGATAAGTTGGTTTGGTTTAATTTCATAGATATGAAATAAATATATATTCATATACATATATATTTCATATTCTATTGTATTTGTAAAAATATTATATTCATCGTTTATAGACTTCATAAAAACATTTTATATTTTTTATCAAGTCTATAAAATCATTTTATAAAGTTTCAAAACTTGGTTTATGTCAAAACATCAAAATTCAAGTATCTCATATTTTCATGTTTTGGATATTTTTGCAAAATGATGATATTTTATTTTTGTAACATGTGTATTATCATGTCTACAATCATTTCCCAAAGTTTCATAATTTTTAGAATTTGTTTGATATTTTAAACAGGATTTTAAAATCAAAAAACAATTTTCAAACCTGGAATTTTCATATATCAGTTTGCGGTCGACCGCCACGGTCGACCACCTTGAGTCCAGAGAATCAAGATGTTTTTCAGAGGCTCACGATCGACCGTGACGATCAACCAGATACAGTCCAGAGAATTCCATGGTCGACTGTCACGGTCGAACGACTGATGTCCAGAGCCCAAAATAGTTTCTAGAGTTGCTCGCGGTCGACCACGAAATTCCCACAGTCGACCGTCGATCGCCCAACGGCTATATTTTGTACAGAATCAGATTTCTAATTCTATAGCTTTTTGGTCTTTTGTTTGGGGGTTTGGCTGTTATTTTCTCTTCCTATATAAACCCTCAAACCCCCCACTATCAAGGCAACCATGAGAGTGTTTTAAAACAAGATTAAAAATGTTTTAAACAAAGGTTTATGTTTGGTTTAAGTTTGTTTTAAAAGCTTTTAAACATTTGAGAGTTTTTTTGTGAAATCAATTTCACAAGAGCTTGAGGAGATCATCTATTGGTGTTTGAGCTTCCAACTATTCTCCCTCTATCTCTTGTTATCTATAGAGAAGTTTTCTATACTCAATTTCTAGCTTTTGAATTTATATTGTTTGATTATCATTCTATTAAGCTAGTATTTATATTTTAGTTTAGTTGATTTGATTTCAATCTTTGTTTACACACACCCACTTGAGTTTATTGTATTTTCATATATAGTATAATTGGATTGGTGAGAGTTGTAACAATTGAGTGTAAGCTTTCATTGAGTTCTCATCTATTGTAGAGAACAAACTTGTTGTGAACTTTAATTGTGAGGATACACTTTGTAATGCACTTGTACACCAAGAGAAGTGTATGGTGAGAGACAGGGTCGTCCCAAGAGGAGTGGGGTATGTGATAATGCCTAAAGAAAGATTGTAATTCCTAACACTTGAGGGAAATACGGGCTATAGACCAACACTTAAGGTGGTAGGTAGTGTAGTTACATTGTGAGTATTATAAGGTTTTCGGTGAGATAGAAAACCGAGTGTGTCATTGTAAACATTATTCGGATGAGCGTAGAAAACCCGGTTGTGATAGTGGAGATCTCCTCGAGGTGAGGAGCGGAGACGTAGGTCGTAGGGACCAAACTCCGTGAACATATCATTTGTTTGTGATTGCTTTGGGGCACTTATTTATATGTTCATATCTTATATCGCCTTTGTATATTGCTTGTTACTTATATTG
>NC_033798.1:19621978-19687915 GCF_001876935.1 Asparagus officinalis | reverse complement strand
TCGGCATGGGCCGAGCCACCTTGAGGTGGCTCGGTTTCGGCCGAGCCCCTCCGGGTGTTTGGGTTCTCTGTCGTTTTGCGCTGTATCCGTTTTCCGGTTCCGTCCGTGATTTGGTTGATTCAGACTTGACTCGTTGACCTGATTTGGCAGTAAGTCGGGTTCCTGATTTGGCAGTAAATCCGCTTCTGAGTTCGAGTCCGAAACTGATCTTGATTCGATCGTGATTCGTCCGAGGTTGGATCACTCGTTGACTCTTTAACACTTGGCTTGATTCCAAACGCGAATGGATTTATTCCGTTGCTTGCGTGCGATTCGTCGCCTCGTCGGTTCGTCGGTTCGTGCCGAGCTGTGCTAAGGGACCTATAAGCAATTTTATATGCCTACATAGGGCCTATAACTTAATTGAATAAATTAAGTATACCAAAGTGGACCCATGAAAAGCCGAGGCTTAACCATAGTGAACACAAAGTTCGCTTGACTTCGAACGCGAGGTTCGACTATATTGAGTACAAGACTCACCTAAGAACGAACGCGAGGTTCGTCTGAAAATGAACGTGATGTTCAACTTGAGAACGAACGCGAGATTCGTTTGAAAAATGAACGCGAGGTTCAACTTGAGAACGAACACGAGGTTCGTTTGAATTGAGCACAGGGCTCGCCTGAGGATGAACGTGGAGTTCGACTTGATTTGAGCGCGAGGCTCACCTAAGAACTGAGCGCGAGGCTCAACTTGAATTGAGCGCGAGGCTCACCAGAGAACTGAGCGCGAGGCTCAACTTAGATCAAGCGCGAGGCTCACCTGACAACTGAGCACGAGGCTTAACTTAGATTGAGTGCGAGGCTCACCTGAGAACTGAGCGCGAGGCTCAACTTGAATTGAGCGCGAGGCTCACCTGAGAACAAACGCTAAGTTCGTTTGAATTTGAGCGCGAGGCTCAACCTGAGAACGAACACGAAGTTCGTTTGAATTTGAGCGTGAGGCTCACCTGAGAACAAACGCTAAGTTCGTTTGAATTTGAGCGCGAGGCTCAACCTGAGAATGAACGCGAAGTTCGTTTAAATTTGAGCGCGAGGCTCAACCTGAGAACGAACGCGAAGTTCGTTTAAATTTGAGCGCGACGCTCACCTTAGAACGAACGCGAGGTTCGTTTAAAGCTTTCAAGCCTCACCAAAACCTTAATTTTCGTCACGTTTTCACGCACGAACCCTTAGGGTTTCAAACTGAAACTGCCGCCACCGTTGCTCTGGCACCCAAGAGGTCGAAACCCTAGGGTTTCCTGACACCGCCATCGCTGTCGGAGTCGACAGCGGGGCCACCAGCGAAAATTCGCCGGCGAGGAACACGAGACCGAAGATCAAACCCAAAAAATCTAAAAATTCCTCGATTTTATTTTTTAAAATCAGATCCAGAACTGGAAAAATTTTCGTGATCCAGATCCAAGAAAAAATCGAAGAAAAAATCCAAAAAATTAAAAAACTTTACTGTTCACCAACGATTTTTTATTTACTGTTCATCCGAAAAATATGTTATCGTTCATCCGAAAAAATTTCAACAGCCGTTACTGTTCATCCGAACGTTACTGTTCATCCGAGAACAGATCTGTTTTCATCGAAAGTTACCTTAGTCATTGATTTCATTAAACTTTAAGCGTTAGAAATGAATTCAAACAACAAAAGAATAAAAGATTACAACTTTCTTGAAAATAAACACAAGATCCGTTCGTCGTCTCTTGCTTGCGTGAGTCTTTAGCCTGTGACGGGGATGTCGATATCTGTGGACTACCTGGTAATCAGATCAGATCCAGAGCTTCGTCGATCCGCGAGGAGATCTAGAAACTGAAGCGCTTATCTCGACGAAGCGAGATAAGCGTATGTTGACTTTGAACTGACTATCTCTGTCACATTGTGCTGACTTAGGGTTTCAGATCACCGTATGTTGACTTTTTGTCGCAACGCTTTGACTGGCGTTGACCTAGGGTTACGCGTTGACCGGCATCACCGTATGTTGACTTTTTGTCGCAACGCTTTGACTGGCGTTGACCTAGGGTTACGCGTTGACCGGCATTGACCCTAGGGTTTCGAATGTCGAATGTTGACTTTTTATCACAACACGTTGACTGGCGTTGACCTAGGGTTACGCGTTGACCGGTGTTGACCCTAGGGTTTTGAACGTCGAACGTTGACTTTTTATCGCAACGCGTTGACTGGCGTTGACCTAGGGTTACGCGTTGACCGGCGTTGATCCTAGGGTTTCGAACGTCGAATGTTGACTTTTTGTCGCAACGCGTTGACTGGCGTTAACCTAGGGTTACGCGTTGACCGACGTTGACCCTAGGGTTTCGAATCGTTTGGTGTTGATTAGTGTGGATTTCATCGAAATATCCAACAACCGACGAAAAATAGGCGAATTCGGACTTCGAAATGGGATCCGGGGGCTCGAAATGGGCTGAGACACCCGAGGGTGTCTCAACCTTGGCCGAGACACCCTTGGGTGTCTCGGCTTTGGCCGAGACACCCCTGGGGGGGCCAGGGTGTCTCGGTTTTTGAACCGAGACACCCTAGGGTGTCTCGGCTTTGGCCGAGACACCCCCCCCTTTTTGCTTTTTTTTTCTTTTTTTGTTGTTTCCTCTTTTGCTTTCCTTCTTGTTTTGATTGTGTTTCCTCTTTTGTTTTCCCCCCTCTTTCCATATTTTCAAAAGAGGAATCCTTTTCCCTCTCAAACTCTTTCTTCCTCATACACCATTATTTCCTTCTAAGAACTCCAAACCCATTAAAATTCTTCTCTTTAAAAACCCTTAAACTCAAGACAAATTTCGGATTTTTGAAGCTCCCTCCTTGGCCGAAAATTTATTCCTCTCAAAGCTAGGGTTTCATCATCTTCAACCTCAAGGAAAGCTTCTTGATTTGGTAAGTTCCCCTTCACAACTCTCTTCTTTTTTCAAGAAAGATTGCAACTTTATGCTTGTAATGGGGGGAATAACATGAATTTACATACCAAGATCATAACTTTTTACTCTCATGATGATGGGTTGTGTATGCACAAGTATTTGGGGGTTTTATGCAAAAATTACAATAGGGCCGAAATTTGGGGGACTTTTATGCAAAAATTGCAATAGGGCCGAAATTTGGGGGACTTTTATGCAAAAGTGGACTGAAATTTGAGGGTTTTTTATGCAAAGTGGACTGAAACTTAAGACTAAAATTTTACCCCCCTTTGGCCGAAATTTGAGAGGTGTTTGCATGCGAAAGAATCAATGTTGTTTGAGGGGTTTATTTGCAAAAAGCAACCCACAAAGTGTAGAGGGGTTTATTTGCAAAAGGTCTGAAATTTTAGGGCTGAAATTCCAAAAGTTTAGACCACAAACTCATGACCAAAGTTTTGAGAAAGGCGTGCGGAAACTAAACCGAAATTGTGGAGGGGTCTATTTGCAAGATTGGCTAATTTTTACAAAAAAGGTTTATTTGCAAAATTAACCAAAATTGTGAGATGTCGGGGGTGCTAGATGAACAAATATGATGACCATTCCCAAATTCGAGTGTATCCTTGACCAGAATTTAGCCTTGAATACGAGGGGTATTTTGGGTATTTCACCGAAATTTATCATGATCATTGTTTTGCATGCACGAAATTTGTAGGTTTAATTAGACCTCAACTATAAAATCCTATTTATTCATAGGATTCTAGTTAAAGTTCTTAATTTTCCTTTTAAATTTCGGATACTCAAATTCATGATTATACCTGACCTGCTAATTTTCATTGCAGATTCTTTATGTCTCCACGTTGACCTCGACCTCCTAAGAGTCGCTCCCGTTCGCAGCCTAGCGAGGGAGAAGTTCCCACAGCATCCTCCCCTCCAGCGGCATCCTTTTTCGGGGGTGAGAATCTTTATTTCTGTATCCCTGATTGATCCCTTCGCGGGTCATTAAGGAAGAACCGACACCCTCCTTCGCGGGGGTTGAGGTTTCAGGATATTGGTGGTTCTGTTACACCCTCGTTTGGCCCCTTCGCGGGTCATTCGGGAAGGGCCGACACCCTCCTTCGCGGGGGTTGAGGTTTCGGACTTGTTTTGCTTAGCCAATTCAAGTCTTCTGGTATGTTGGGGTGATTTTGTGTCGTCTTACACCTTGTAGGTCGGTGTATGTTACCACGTTATTTACGTGATGATGCATACCGTTCTTCCAGTGTAGGACACTCAAAATCGTCTCTCCAATTACCCCGTGAATGATCTTATCTCGCTCTTTATGAGATGGATTTAATTCATGGATGATTTTCTGATTCTATCCTTGTTTTGTTGCAGTCGAGTTCCCCACTGGCAGTATTTCTCCTCATGCTACTACCGGTTGTAGTGGTGAGGTTTTCTCTTCGGCTTCCACCAGGCAGGCTATTGGTCCACTCCCCCAGTTTGATGATGATCGTTCCGACGAGTCTTGCCGTTTGATACGGGATGGGGGATGTCATTGTTTACGCCAGCTGATCACGGATGCTCCTTTTACGGCGGATTCTATTTCTACTCAGGCTTTAAAGAAGCCTAGTTTTCTGTTTGGAGACTATATTGAGGATCCTTCTAAGTTGACTCTTACCGAGGAGCATTGGCTGAATCATGACGAAGGAGCTCTCTTGTATATTCCTTCTATTCCTCGTCAATATTCTTTCACTCATTTGGAGGGACAGGCCGTAGAGAGACAGATGTCTTGGTGTCTTACCGATGATGTTGATCGAGTTTAGTGTGGATATACCTCCCACCACAAGACTCCTGGTTCTATTGGGTATCACTACATTCGCGGTCTTCGACCAGGGATCATGGGTCTTAATACCGCACCCCCAGGCGAGGTATCAGCAGCCGCTCCTACTGTGAAGAATCATTTGGCTAATCTTAGGAGGAGATTGCCTCCACCAGATTTTAGATGCTATGGCTGGGCTTTCTCACAGCCCAAGGGATGGTGGACACGCATGACCAGTTACGTCTTGGGGCGTTGGGAGGATAATTTAAAGAGCAGTGGATTGTACGCACCTATACGAGCCACCATGTATGGACTCCCGGTCAGCTGTCGCCATTTCTTAGCCAGAGACGGAGAGTTAGGGTTGGCCTTGCATGAGATGTATCAGGTTTCTGGCCTTCCGATGGGGGATTGTCCGTACCAGGAGTACTTTCCCTCGAACCAGCAATTGGAGTGGTTGAAGAAGGATACTCCTGATATGTACGATACACTTTGGGATCTCACCTGCCATTATCATACCTCTCTGATCAAGGTTTCTGTTCAAGCGAAGAGGAAAAGGCAGATCAGCTTGAAGCAGTTTGCCGTCTATTTGTTCCAGCATTTGGAGGGTGATTCCGGCGAGCTCATTCGTGAGTTAGATATTTTGACACCTACTGCCGTTAATGAGTTGATAGAGAAGGCTGAGGCTTGCTCTTACACCATTGCCAGTGCTGAGGGAGCTTTTCCTGCAGGAACCAAGTTTCGTCCGTTCCTTTGTCGTGCACAGAAGTCCATTGAGCCCAGGACTCTGCTAGCAGGCTATCTTGCCCTCTGTTTGAAGAAGTGTGTTGTTCCGTATCAGCTCTCAGACGCCTTACCTCTCGAGGTGCTCTTCCCTGCAGTTCAGCTAGCTTATGGGAGGGAGCTTTCCCTGCTCCCAGCGATGGTTGCTGATATCCATTGTGGGCTTAGGCATCTGGTCAGTGGTTTTGCGCAGGTGGGTTCCGAACCGTCGGCCGAGCTTATTTGTGTGAAGGTCGAGCTTCCTTATGCGTATCTGATGGCGTGGCTTATTCTTCACCGTCCTGACTTGATGTCGGCGCCCAGCACCATTGACGTCCATGTTCCTTTCGTGCAGCTATTGGAGAGGAGCAGATGGCTTGGGAAAACATTCAGTGATGTACAACGAGAGCTTCAAGTTCGTAAGAGCTGGGAGTTCTTCAAGTGTTTTCCTCGCTTTTCGGGTCGCTATGGTGATGTGCTGATTGATGAGGAGAAACCCAGAACCAATCGGACTGCTCTTGACGTTGGTTGTTTTCACTGGTTGGTAAACATCCGCGTTGGGTATCTCGTTCTCCGGGTGAAGAATCGTTGCCACATAGAGCCTTACCTTCCCTGACGTTTTGCTCGTCAGTTTGGCTACGACCAACTATATGTTGGGAATCCGAGCCATGGTTTGAAGGTTGAGGGAAGGCTTATTGACGGCGTTCGGGCATGGCTATGGACTATGGTGGGCTGCACTGGAGCCCATTTTGCTCTTCCTTCATATAGGCGTAAGCCGTTGATTACTTTCCTCAGTTGCAAGTGGTTCCTTTCTGCCAATGAGTCCATAGGTGTGAGGAGTCTCTCAGAGTTGCAGTCTGAGCACTTGGTTCAAGTCACTATGATGGCTGCTCGTAAGGCTGAGCTTGCTAAGAAACAGGGGAAGAAGCCTGCCAAACCTAAGAAGCCTGCCAAACCCTCCCTCTCGAGCAGAGACAGGATGGAGGACGATGAAGAGCTCCTTCCTACTGATGATGAGGACGAGACTTCTGTGGAGGAGTATGTGGATATAGATACTGACAAAGAAGAACTTAATGCAGGTTTGTCATGCTCTTTGGCCTTCTTTCTCAATTTCAATTGGTATCAACGAAAGGTCTTGTTCACTTATTCTAACGAAATGACCCTTATCATCCCAGGTAGGACAGCCGATGAGCATGAGTCGCTCGCTTCTCGTTATGTGAGATTCAGGCCTAGCGGCGAAGCTCCTACACAGGTTGAGACGCGTGGCAAGTCCGTGCACGAACGACCCGTTGGTTCTATGAGGGCTGGTGCTCCGAAAAAGAAGAAGACCGCTCATAAACCACACGGTGGTCAGCGCCCCTATGGAGTGGATTTAGGAGACATCGCCAACGGAGAGGAAGGTAATATTTTATTGTCTTTATTGCTTTAAGATGGTTTACTTTCTGGGATTCGTAATCATGTTTTATGTTCCAGGATACTACGAAGAGGGCGAGCTTCCACTGGATCCTATATTCCCTGGTTCTGGTAATCTGGATAGCTTCATGCAGCAGATGTGTGACGCCATTCGTGATGGTTCCATGGATGTCGATACGAACCTTGATACTGAGCAGGTTAACAGCGTTGAGCCCGCCATTCCATATTCAGGTATATCTAATTCCGATGATACCCTCCTCGAGTAGCATTTAGAGGAGTTAGGGAATTCAGGATTCATTATTTTTCGTGCTGCGCTTTCTTTCAGATTACTTGAAGAATCCAAGCATGGATATTGGGGAAAAAGAATCTTCTGTTCCTGCTGCAGGTATTTCTGAGCTTTTTCTTCTTTCCCTATCTTCTTGTATATATATCCAATACTTAAATTATTCTACAGATGTCGTATCAGAGAGGCCCGTTGAGGATGAGGCTTTTCATGATGTAGGTCTCGAGAAACAGGAGTATGTCTCTGCATCAAATTTCTCGGGACCCGACATTGGATTATTAGTCGACATGTTGGCTGAATAGGCTACCAGAGGAACCGTGGGACCACCCTTTGAGAGTGATTCATTCACAGGTATATATTTGATTCTCTTCATTTTGCCTGATCTTTTGTCTGACTAACAGAGGATTAATATTACAGTACCAGTCATTGGGACTGATCCAGTATCGATTCCCAGTGTATCTAGCTTACCTCGGAGTGACGGACTTGCAGGTACGCACACGATCTAGGACGTCGTGTTCCTTTTCATTTGTCTGATTTTTGACTAATAGATGGGTATAATCATAGGACCAGCCACCGGGGCCGATACTCTTATGACTCCTGGCATTCCTTGTGTGCCTGAGGATGATGGACTTGCAGGTATACAGATGATCTTATCATCTTGATCCTCCTTATTTTGTCTAAATTTCCATTTTGACTAATAAAGAAGCGTAACTATAGGACCAGCCGTTGTGCCTGATGCCACTACAGTTTCTGAGACCGATTTACCTACAGGTGTTGATATACCCTCCATGACTACTCCTGCCGTTATCTCGGAGCCTATCAGACCTCAATCCGTGTTGATATACCCTCCATGACTACTCCTGCCGTTATCTCGGAGCCTATCAGACCTCAATCCGAGGGGATCTCTGTTGGCGTTGGTATGTTCGGAATTTGCCCTTAATTTTTCTTATCATTTTTGATAATCTCTTAGCTTAACACACTGTTGCTTGTAGGATCTCGATCATCTCTATATGAGCGTGTCCACGCCCTTTTGGCCGATACTGATCCCGAAAAGGACATTTTTCGTATGGACCTCGGCTTTTTTACAGCCTTTTTTAACGGCATGATCGAGAAACTTCTTCATCGAGGATATCGTTTCGATCAGTTCAGGCGTTCCTTTTCTCGACACATGATGATGATTAGAGAAGAAGGGTATCCAGAGTTGGCCGATTCCTTTATTGCTGATTTTACTATTCTGCAGTCGGAGATCCGAGAGTTGAAGGAATTGAAGGCTAATGGAGCTTCTTCCTTCGTGTACTCTCAGATGGAGCATAGGCTGGCACAGTGGCACGACCTGAGATCTTCTATCGGCAGTGAGCTTCAGTCACATGAGCATTCTGTTGCGCAGCTGATGGCTACCGTAGCGAGGAAGGATACAGATAGAGCCGAGTTACTCGGCTCTTTGGATTCCGGCCGCGAGGAAGTGGCTAGGTTGAAGGAGGCCTTGAAGCACGCCGAGGAGTCCGAAAATTCCCCGTGCGTGTGAGGCACGGATTATGGTGTTATTAATAACAACCTGCCACAATGTTGAATATGTGGTCTTTTGTCCTTTTTACGGTCAAAGACTAACCGGCAATGCGTGTTAGACATAGACTTTGGGATTTTTGGCAAACCCCCAGCCATCAACGGGTTTGATGTGCCTTTACCGATTACCGTTTGAATCGGGCTAGCATGTTAATTATTAAAACCCGTCTCACATGTAACGTTGTGCTAAGAAAATTGCTTTTCTTAGACTTGATGCTATGATTTTGAATACATAGACTTAGCCATTTCTTATAGGGAAAAGGTACCCTACACCGCGTATTAGGCGATGACTTATCCCTTCTTAGGTTTCGGGATAAAATTCCTCAGGTTTAGACCCTGGTGTCTTTTTCAATCGGCGAAAGGCTAAACCGGCAATGCGTGTTAGACATAGACTTTGGGATTTTTGGCAAACCCCCAGCCTTCAACGGGTTTGATGTGCCTTTACCGATTACCGTTTGAATTGGGCTAGCATGTGGATTGTCTAAATCCGTTCCACATGTAATGTTGTGCTAAGAGAGTGAATTCTCTGAGACTTTGTGCTATGATTTTGAATACATAGGCTTCACCCTTGTTACGGGAATAGGCTACCCGATAACACGTGTTAGGTATTGACTCATCCCTACTTAGGCTTCGGGATGAAATTCCCCAAGTTTAGACCTTGGTGTCTTTTTCAATCGGAGAAAGACTAAACCGGCAACGCGTGTTAGGCGTTGACTCATCCCTACTTAGGCTTCAGGATAAAATTCCCCGTGCACAAAATGCCCGGATTGGAAGTTGAGAATTGTGTCTTTTCTAAGAACAAAGACAAACTAGAAAATGGGAGAGAAAGAATTTTATATCCTATCTCCTAGTACTGAAGAGGAAGAATTTTATATTCTATCTACAGTAGGAAAGGAAACTCAAGGTGGGATCTCCACCCCCAGAATCCGAAAAGATGAAACTAGGAGTGGGATCTCCACTCCGAGAATCGGAAAGGTTCAAACAACTCTAACTTTTATAGGATTGGTCATTTGAATCAAAAGAATCCCTCATTCATTGAGGAGAAAGCCCAATTTCGACCCTAACTTTTATAGGTTTGGCTGAAAAAGGAAAAGATGGAAGTCTTTCGTTTATCGAAAAAGAATGACTCGGTCTTAGTCTCAACTACTTGTAGGCTTGACTAAGTGAGATTGGGAACAATCCTAACTTTTATAGGTTTGATTGTTCGAATGTGGACCTCTCGTTCATGGAAGGAATCGAGAGAGGAATTTGGCTTTGGTCCTAACTTTTATAGGTTTGACCTGAAAGCAAAGAGAGTGGAATACAGGTAGCAAAGAAAATGCCAACTCGTATTATCACTCAATGGAAGACTTTAATGCTAGGTGATTAGGACCTAACATGTTGAGTCTGAGAAATGCCAATGACTGGCGGATAGAAATGTTGGTGGATCCGCCGTCAATTGATCTGATCAGCAGATGGTTTGGTGAGGAAAGATTAACCTGTCAACGGATTGAATCTCGTCTCACAAAAATAACTCATGAGAGTTAGAGAATCTGACAATAACAAGAAGAAACATTCCGACATTCAGAGTTCGAACGTGGATTTCTTATTCATTACTTCTACAGTGATTGGGTTATCCCTAAGAATATCACGTGTGGTATTCTTCCGGGAACTTCCCGATACATTAGTTATCCTGAAGATACTAAGGATAGTATTTTTTCAGGAACTTGCCGTTTATCGGCATCATAAGCCGGTCGCCGTCCTTGGTGACTAGGCGATATGCGCCACTCGAGTAGACTGTCTCTACTACGAATGGTCCCTCCCATTTGGGTTCAAATTTGCCTTTCTTCTTGGAGTTAAGGATCATAGGCCGCCTCTCAGCTAAAACCAAATCCCCTTCTTTGAAACTCCGTTGTCGAACCTTTTTGTCGAAAGCTCGAGAGATTCTGGCTTGGTAGAATTCGATATGCTGTTGAGCTTCTAAACGCTTCTCATCTAGCCTTTCAAGTTCTTCAAGGCGCTTCTGATGTTGCTCTTCGGTCGTCATTTGAGTCGCGAGGGCAATTCGAAGTGACGAAATCTGAATTTCCAATGGAAGAACGGCTTCACATCCGTATACCAGCGAATATGGGGTCGCTCCCGTCGGTGTGCGTACCGTGGTACGATAGGCCCATAGAGCCGCACCGAGTTTATCATCCCAGTCTCGTTTATTAGTTTTCACGAGCTTCGACAAAATCTTTATGATAGTCTTATTGAAGGCTTCGGCCAATCCATTTGCTGTGGGATTGTAAGTTGTTGACGAGATGTCCTGAATTTTGAACTTTTCACAAAACCTGATGAAGGCGTTGCTGACGAATTGAGGAAAATGTAAAAACCCCTCAAAAATCTCTCTTCTCTATTTTGTAGCATTTTTGAAGCCCAAAGCCCATCAATGATTACACCAAAAACTTGGCGGACTTGGATGCAAACAAAGATTGGTTTTTTATGCAAAGTTGGAATGATTGGTTTTTTATGCAAAGATCACATGATGACCGGATGCTTTGGAATTGTGTGGGCCGGACTGCTGCAGAGTTGATTTTGATTTTATCATGGGTTTTTGGGCCGGACTTCAAACACTAATTGCTGCAAACTTTCAAACACCAAAGTAGGCCGGATTTTCATTTTGAAAATCAAATCCAATGGGCCGCAGCTACTTGAAAAACCAAAGCTGAAGAAGTTAAGGAGTCAAATGAAAAAAAAGAAAGAAAAAGAAGAGAGACCGGTGATGGCATTGGAAATTCACATGGGCTGAAATCAAATATTGTGGTTGCTGCTGGACTTAGGCTTGGAATTTGCAAAAAATCATTGTTGAAAATCAAATGAAGATTGGGCTTGAAAAAATCAAATTAGAAGAACAAAAGCAAATTCAAAGGTGAATGATGTTGCTTGTGGGCTCAAGACAAATCCATGGCTCATATTCATTGAAGATTACTATAAATAGGGGTAGAGGGTGAGGGGTTAAGAGTGTGAAAATTTGTAAACTCCTTTTGGAGAGGAGGGCTACTCTTAATTGAGAAGCCTTCCAAAAATTGTAACTTAGTTGCAATTAATAAAAATAATTTTTCCTCTTAAATTTGTTCTTTCTCCTCTTTATGGAATGATGAGGATGGAGATGAAGAGCAATTTGAAGGTTTGGCATTTCTTTTCTCTTTTATTTCTTTTTTGTATTTCTTTATTATTGCTTATTAATTAGATTTAAATTCATGCTTGTAGGTATAGATTACTTTTGTCTTTTTATTTTTCTTTTTGCACTTTAATTTGTAGAATAGATTTATTTTCTTGGGCATTTAAATTCTGCAATTTATTTTGTAGTTTAGATTTTTATTTTCTGTTGTAATTAGATTTATTTCTTGTTGCATAGTTTAGATTTTTCTTTTCTTTTATTTTTGTAATTAGTTCCTTTTCTCTTTCTTTTTTCATTAATTGTAATGATTAATTCTTGTAGGAAATTTAGAATTATATGAAACTAGTCTAATTTCTTTTATATTGTATGAATTATTCTCGTTGTACTTAAAATGTTCATATGTTTAGGATAATCAACTAGAGAACTAATCGGTAGAAGAGAATTTGATAATCTATGCTTTCTTAATGGTTTGATAGGTTATGCTTATGAATTCTAGGATTATTATCATGTGTGTTGTTCTTATCAATGAATAGTGATTTTAACTTAAGATGATAATTTGATAGGTTAACTTTCCTTAAATGGTTTGATAATCTATGTTAATAAATCTAAGTTGAAATATGATAAAAAGGAGAATAGTTTTATATTTTATAATTGAAATTGGTTAGTGGATTATATTCTAGATTTCTTACCTCTTTTGAATCCTCCATCTTGACTTTCTTAAATTTTCTTTTCATTCTAGTTTTATTTCTTGATTTTATTAATTCATATTTCTTGCCTTGTGATTTCATTTATTCTTTGATTCTTTCTTCTCTAAAATTCAATTTATTATCTCTTGCACATAAAATCTCAAAACACCGAACTCAACAAAATCACACTTATTCTTTATTCCTAATTGTTCACGACCAGCAAAGTATAAGAACATAGTTTAATAATCCTCTTAAAATCAGCTTCCTTTACGTGGGATCGATATTTTTTTTATACTATAACTTGATAAATTGTGCACTTGCAATTTTTGGTACATAATTATGCCGCATCACTTAGCCACTTGGCACTTTCTGAACTCCAGATCTGCTTGGTAACAGAGTCTATCCACCAGATCCAAAGCCTTGGCAAATTGGCGGGCGAGATGTTGACGATGCCTTTGACGAGCCCTTTTCATCAACAACAGTGTGTCGTCAACGAGAAACTCCTTGACCTTTGAGGAGTTATCACGAAGGTCGGATCTGGCCTTCTTAAGCATCAAGGAGAAGCCTTCAGCAGCAACTGGGTAAAGATCATCACCCCGAATCTTCAGATCTGAAGACCAACAAACCTTCTTGAGGGAAGCGGTCTTCCTGTGCTTGCAAGGAGAAGACGATCTGGTGGAGGAGGAAGAGGAGGAGATGTATTCCTCAAATTTCTACTGGTCAAACTCGTATTTGACTTCTTCATCCACAGGGATCTTGATTGACCGTTGCGGCACGACAGTCTCAGCAGTGAGGCTGTTGGCTTCCACTGTGGTCGCCAGCTTGTTTGGTGTGAAAGTTAATTTTTTTATTGTGCAACTCATTACAACTTCAAGCGTTACAAAGAGTTTAAAAGTTGGTCTTTTTAAAAGATCTCCCCATATAATAAAATAACAAAAATTACAACTCTTCTCAAACAAACGCAACATACGTTTATCTACCACTGCTTGCATAGGATCTTTGCCTATGACGGGGACATTGATATCCGTGGACTACTAAATGATCAGATCAATCTGGAGTTTCGTTGATTCGTGAAGGAATCAAGAAACCGAAGTGATTATCTCGGCAACAACGAGATAACCACTCTTCTCAAGATCGTAGCTAGGTACGATCTCAAGGGAAGGAACCGAGAACTATAGATCTGATGAACTCTTTTTCTTTATACCGAAGAACTTGATCTAATCTTCTCCTTTTCTCTAAAATTCGTGCTCCTTTAGTCTCCAATTCAGTAGGGCTTCGCCGAGGCTCGAAAATTCCAGATCTTTACAAATGAAGACCCTAGAGCTGTATTTATAGGCCTTAGGAGCTCTGTTTTCGGATAAGAACCACTGATTCACTCTTATCCTCAGTTGTAACTACTTTATCATGTTCTTGGATGATATTAGATCAGTTTAAACAAATTCAGATGGTTAATGGTTGAAAACCGCTCAAAAACCACCAAAAATAGCTTTTTAGGGCATGCGGACACCCGCAGTGTCTCGGTCATGGCTGAGACACTTGGGGTGTCTCAGCCTTGGTCAAGACACGTGAGGTGTCTCCGCTAAGGTCCAAGGCACTGTTTTGTGCGTCCCGTTTGTTTCTGCTATATCTTCGTCATCCGAACTCTGAATTATGCCATTCAAAGTGCATATGAAAGCTGATGAGGAGATCTACAAGCTCCCATGGTTGAATCATACATGGAGTATATGGGACACGAGAGGCACTTCGTTTTTGGTAAGCAAAGCGTAGCTCTCGATCAGTTCGTATCTTCGTTATTTTGCAATTTCGTTACTTCACACGGTTCATCAACTTGCGTTATGTGCTCATTGATGTCAATTAAGTTTTTGTGACTCGGATAGTAACGTTCATCATCTTCTTCGAGTTGCGTGCGAGAGCCCGTAGGTAATTTTTGACGCCTACATCCCCTTCTTGTATTCACATGCCAGATGTCTTTATTTTTCAAATATGTACCATGGATCCATTTAATCCATAGTAACTCCTTGTTTGTATGAATATACCATATACATCTCAAAGCAGATGCATAATTCCAAATAGGAGCAAAAAACAACCCCAATCCTCCTTGATCCTTTCTTAAACATACTCTCTCCCATGACACAAGAGGAGTTCTAAAATTCTGATCTGATTTACCCCATAGAAACTGATAATCACATTTTATTACAATTTTATACCCTCATTATCTATTTTATATGAATAAATATGCTACTAATAATTGTTCTTATCTTTAATTATAGGTTAATGAAGAATAAATCTCAAACTCCAATATCTCAACAAAAAGCCCTTGATTTAATGACCATGAAGCCAAATGAATTCTTTCAAATATTTAATGAAGAAATAAATCAAAGCTCAGTGGAAAAATCAAGAGAAAATGCCAAAGCCCAAATGTCAAAGCCCAAAAGTCCAAGCTAAAGCCAAAGACCCAAACCCAAAAGCCAAATACAACAGGATCTGCGGACAGCACACAGGAGAAGGGCAGGCATCGATACCCTGGGCAGTTAGTTACGAATCTAAGGCTAATTTTTGATATTTTTGGATAAGATTTCAATCCAATGGCTCTCATTCACTAATGTTTACTATAAATAGGGGTAGAGAGTGAGGGGTTAGAGGTGTGAAAATTTTTGTAACTCCTTTTGGAGAGGAGGACTACTCTTAATTGAGAAGGTCTTCCAAATTTGTAACTTTTTGTTAGATGAAGATGAAGATGGAGATGATGAATTATTTAGAGGTTTGCATTTCTTTCCTTTTTCTCTTTTATTTCTCTTTTATTGCTTATTAGTTAGATTTATTTTCATGCTTATAGTTAGATTTTATTTTCTTGTTAAATAGCCAAGAGGCTAGAACCCTCTTGTCTTAGATTTATTTCATGCTTATAGATTAGATTTATTTTTTTGTATTTAATTCTTGCAATTTATTTTATAGTTTAGATTTTTCAATTTATTTTGTAGTTAGATTTTAATTTCTTGTATTATTCACCTTGAGGCTAGAACCCTCTTAGGTTTAGTTTTTCTTTTTGTTTATTTTTATTTTGTTTGATTCGCCTTTAGGCTAGAACCCTCTAGGGAATCACCCATTTCTAAGAAGTGAGTTCAATTTTAAATTATCCATATTTATAATTGAATCCACCATCTTTAATTTCTTGCATTTTCTTTTATTCTTGAATTTTATTTTTGTTATTCATTCTTATTTCTTGCCTTATTGATCACATTTATTCTCAAACACATTGATCTACACACTATCACTCTCATTATCTCTCCACAATTACATTCACTCATCACTCCTATTTGTCACGCACACAACATAAGAACCGATTTTATATTTTCTCCTACAAAAACACCTTCCTCGTGGGATCGATATCTTTATACTATAAATTAACACGGTTGTGCACTTGCAACCTTTTTGGTACATGTTTATGCCGCATCAAGTTTTTGGTGCTGTTGCCGGGGAAGGTGCTTAAGTAGGTTTTAATTATTTTGGTTCTTTAACTTGTGTGTTTTTTTGTGAAGGAAACGCTTAGAGCTTGAAGATCGTGGATTGGAGAATCAGGATTTGAAGATTTGCTTTCGGGTAAGGCCTCTTTCTAGTTTTTAATTCCACCCTTTAGCTACTTCTTCACATTTAGAGACAATTATGACTTTAAAAAAAAAGATTTTATTTTTGTTGACCATAATAAAATTCACCCTCCACTTTGACATTTACTAACAAGATAATAAATTCAAACATATTCCCCCTTTCTCATTTGTTTGATTGTTAACCCTAATTTAAAAAAAAAAGGATTTTTCTTTTCCATCCTTTTTAGTTGCTTTTAATTCATAGGGTTGCATTTTATATTGATAGTAGGAATTCACCAAGTGATTTGAGCATCTTGATTTGGCACATACTTAAAAATATTTTTAAGGGCAAAACCCCATAATCAAGATAAGGTGAGGGATTTTATCACCCTTTCCTTAGCCCAAAAATCACTAATTCCTCACTTCACAAACCCAAACCTAATAAAACTCGTTAGACATTGGCCCCTAAGGATTCGAGCTTAATAAGGAACAATAAATCCTTAAGTGAACCGGTTTAAGTTTTCTCAGATTAGTTGGTGTCTAAGGCAAGGTTTAGGGGTTACGTAAACCGCTCTGTAAGGAACGAGGTACTTAATTGATCTCTGATCACCCTCTAGTACTATCCTTACCTGGCTAACTACCTGGGTAAAACTTTAATCTTTTTACTGTAGGAGTTTTTGGTTAGGAGCTGGTCTAGTTGAGTTAGGCTAAACCCTAGAATTAGAGTGATTGAAAAGTGATTGCTTTGATTTGTTTTAGTTAGGTTTTCTCTATTTTTTTTCTCATAAAAAAAACTAATTTTTTTCTTTTTTCTCTTTCTTTATAAAAAAATATAAAAAGAAATAGTTTTGGTGTATGCAACAGTGGATTAGGGATAATACACATCGATTAATTCGCTTTGAACCAATCATAGAAATGGAGCATCCTAATCCACCCGTTCTTCATGATATGTGGAATCACATTAGGAATGCAATCCATTCGTGCATTAGGCTCCCCGAAACAAATGGAATAAATTTTAAGCTTAGACCGCAATACATAAACATACTTCCCAAATTCCTTGGTAATGAAATAGAAGATGCATATATTTTTATTTTGGAATTTGAGAAAGTGTGTATTATGATTAAAATGAGAGAATTAAACGAAGATGCGATCAAACTCAGATTTATTCCATTTGCTCTCAAAGACAAAGCAAAAAAATGGTTGTATAGCTTACCCATAAATTCCATTACTATGTGGGAGGAATTTATCACCGTTTTTCTTAAGAAATTTTTTCTATCCATTAAATGGTGAAGCTAAGAAACAACATCATGAATTTTAAAATTATTCCGGAAGAACCCTTTTGGAAGTATTTTGACCGATTTAAAGATCTTCTCATCCAATGTCCTCATCACGGTTTAGAAAAATGGCGATTGTGTTAAATAATTTATGAATGATTAGATTATTCTGTAAAAACTTCTTTAGAATCAATGTGCCACGGGGATTTCATGAAGAAAAACGCTGATGAAGCTTAGGAGTTTTTAGAGAGTCTTTCTGAAAAAACCATGCAATGGGAACACTGTGATGACCAAGTGTCATCAGTTCCCCAACCCAAATCCAGTGGTATTTCCTTAGAGTCGAACATTGCATCTGAAGCTAGGATGGCCACAATCATGCGTAGGTTAGAAGCTTTAGAAATTAAGGAAAGAGCCCTGGCTCAAATCAATTAAGATCCAACCTCACGATGTCACAACTGTTTGTCACCATCTCATATTTCAGAAGAATGTCCTCTCTTAGGAAATAATCAACCATTAGGACAGGTCAACGCTGCATTCCAGCGTTCTGCAAATGATCAATTCTCTCTAACTTACAATCCAGGTTGGAGAAATCATCCCAACTTTGCATGGAATCAAGGAAATTCTCTCGGAACTCAAAACTTTACTCCCGCTTCAACCCAACATTTTCCTAGGGAAAACACAGTTCCTTTTAATTCTCATCCACAATATCAACAACCCAATCTACCATATCAAAATCAATCTCTTCTTCATCAAGCTGTAATTTAGACTCCTCACAATCCAGATCAGGATAAACATTTCAATGTCTTGGAAAAGGATTTGGAAACCATAATTAAGGCCTCCACTCAAACCACGAATATGTTGACTTAAACGTCTAGCACTCTGAAGAAACCATAATTAAGGCCTCCACTCAAACCACGAATATGTTGACTTAAACGTCTAGCACTCTGAATTCCTCCATGCAATCAACTGGACAAATGCTCAACTCCAACACTCAAGATATAGCTAGATTAGAATCCCAACTTGGTCAACTAGCTAGTGCCGTGAGTGAAAGAGAGAAAGAAAAATTTTTGAGTCAACCCGTGGTCAACCCTAAGAACACAGGATGCAGTTCATCCTATAAAGCCCAAGTGAATGCAATCCATTCACTTCGGTCATGTAGACAGGTCGATAATCAAGTGAGAACTCCTCTAAGTCAAACTCTTGATCTTGTACAAATTCCTTCTCCTTCTCCTTTTGATGAATCTATTCAACAATCACTCCCCTCATATGACCAAGAACATGAACCCGAACCTGAGCCTGCTTTTGATAGATTTAGACCGGTTGCTCTATTTCCAGATAGACTCAGGTCTAGGAAACACTCTCCTCAGGAGGAGAAGATCCTAGAAACATTCAAGCAGGTTAAGGTCAACATTCCTCTCTTAGATGTAATTGAACAAATTCCATCTTATGCTAAATTTCTAAAAGAATTGTGCACTAAGAAGAGGCGAATAAATGTTCCAAAGAAAGTCTTTTTAGCCGCCAATATCAGTGAAATGCTATCAAATCCCACACCTTTGAAACGTAAAGATCCAGGTTCCCCCATCATTTCATGTATCATTGGTAATACTCACATTGATAAGGCGCTTTTAGACTTAGGGGCCAGTGTTAATTTGCTTCCATATTCAGTCTATCAGCAATTGGGTCTAGGTGTACTGAATCCAACCAAATGCACCTTATAGTTAGCTGATAGATCTGTCAAGGTCCCTATGGGTGAGTTAGAGGATGTTCTGATCAAGGTTGGAGATTTTATTTTTCCAGTAGATTTTGTAATCTTAGAAACACAGCCTGTTTCCAATCCCAAAGGACAGACACCTATCATCTTAGGATGACCCTTCTTAGCCACTTCTAATGCTCTCATCAACTGTAGAACTAGTCAAATGAAGCTGTCCTTTGGGAATTTGACTGCTGATCTTAATATTTTTAATCCAGGGAACCAACCAAATAATCAGCCTCTAGAAATAAACTACTTTCAGGAAAGATCAGAAGAAGAAAAAGAAGAAGAGTCTGATTTAAGTTTTGAGAAAATTTTTGATGAAGAGTTAGAGTTTTTAGAAGAAGCAGATCAGGTCCTTGAGAATAATAAAACTGTGTTAAACATTTGCTGCTTTGATTTACATTTTGAAGAACTCTTTCTTGATGAACTTAGATTCTTGGAAAATAATCAACAACCAAATTTTCAGAACTCTACAGAAGAATTGGTTGTTAGAAAATAAAACTTCACAGTACAAGAGTCTGAGTTCATTAAGAAATACAAAATTCATGACACCAATAATACCTACCTTACTTTGTTGTAAGAATTACTAAACACCCCTAAATGCTTGGAAATTCACATTATTGATTATATCATTCTGAATTTGTTTAAAATCCGGGGAAGAATTTTCAACATTAAGGTAGGATTCAATGTAGAACAGGAACTCTTCATGTTGAATATTTCATTCTACATTGTTTATTTTGTTTATTTCAGAATAATAAAAAGAATTTATTCTTCTCTCATTTGAGAGTTTCTTGTTTAGTTGTTAAAAAAAAGAAGAATAAAGAAGAAGAAAAAGAAAAAAAATAAAAGAAAAAGAGAAAAAAAGAAAAGAAAAAAAATAATAATAAATTTTTGATTTCATCCTCCTCAGACCAAAGGTAATTACAGATTTTTATCAGCCGACCAAATGTAAGTGCTTCACTTGTTATCTACATTACTTCATGCATCATAGAGTTTGCATTGAGGACAATACAAAATTTAGGTGTGGGGGTAGGAATTAGTTATTTTCTCTCTTTATTTTACATTTTAAGTTACATTTTTTGTTTTTTTTTTCTTCCCTTTTTCTTTAAAAAAAATTTATAAAAATATCGTCACTTGCCAAATTGATGGAGTTATGTAATAATTGATTTATTTGATAAATTTGAAATTTTCTAATCCCTAGTTAGTTATTTACTTAAGTTCACATTTTATGATAACTCTAAATAAATTTCTTAAGAAATGATTTTCAAAGTAGTCTACTTTACTTAAGCCTTAACTTGGACTTTTATTTAAAATAATAAAAATTTTTTGCATGCTTAGCTTAGAGTTGAAAATAATTTTTCAAAGTGTCTTGATTTACATATTTTTCAAAATATATATACATATACAAAAAAAATTACAAAAGAAGAGTACGAAAAATGGGCACCAAAAAGAAAAAAACTCTTGAATTCTAGATGATTCTATATTATAAAGCCTAAGCTGACCGAGTAATTAAGCCCAATTAGTATTTTTATACTTAATGACCTAAGCCCAATTAGGTTGGGATCCATTGGCCCAAAACTCGTTAAAAGGTCACTTAGAAAGCCCGTTAAAGTAGAAAAAAATCATCAAGGATGAAAGAGTTAAAAAAAATTTAAAAATAATAAATGTTTAATAGTTATATATATGGTCTTGGAAAATATTTTAGATCAAGCAACTTGAATATTATTTTAAACAAATAGTTAGCATGTTCTTTTCAAAACTTTTAAATTAAAATTCTAAGTTTGGCTTGGTTTTGTATTGCTACAATGAGAAGATTTTCGTGAAAATATACCTTAGAGTTATATATAAAAATGTTTTATTGAGTGATAACTATCTTTAATTAGATTGTCTAAAGTTATCATGTGAATTTATTTATTTACTGACTTCTTTAATTTGGCAAATTGATCGAATTTTATGGGTATATTCACTGCAAACCCTCACGAGACTACAACTCGTTCACTAGGGTAACCTAGGGGTTTAAAGGCTTGTTATATGCGCTAAATACAACCGCGATTCCTGCGAAAGTGAGTTATAATTTCTTTTATTTTTTTTATTTGCTAGAGGACTGGCAAAAATTTAGATGTGGGGGTATTTGATAATCATATTTTATTACAATTTTATACTCTCATTATCTATTTTATATGAATAAATATGCTACTAATAATTGTTCTTATCTTTAATTACAGGTTAATAAAAAATAAATCTCAAACTCCAATCTCTCAACAAAAAGCCCTTGATTTAATGAAGAAATAAAGCCCATGAAGCCAAAGAAATTCTTTCAAATATTTAATGAAGAAATAAATCAAAGCCTAGTGAAAAAATCAAGAGAAAATGCCAAAGCCCAAATGTCAAAGCCCAAAAGTCCAAACTAAAGCCAAAGACCGAAACCCAAAAGCCAAATACAAGAGGATCTATGGACAGCACACAGGAGAAGGACAGGCATCGATGCCTGCATCGATACCCTGGGCAGTTAGTTACGAATCTAAGGCTGATTTTTGATGTTTTTGGATAAGATTTCAATCCAATGGCTCTCATTCACTGATGTTTACTATAAATAGAGGTAGAGAGTGAGGGGTTAGAGGTGTGAAAATTTTTGTAACTCCTTTTGGAGAGGAGGGCTACTCTTAATTGAGAAGGCTTTCCAAATTTGTAACTTTTTGTTACAATTAATAATAATAATTTTTTCACCACTTTAAATATTTCTTTTCTTTGTTGGATGATGAAGTGAAGATGAAGAATTATTTAGAGGTTTGCATTTCTTTCCTTTTTCTCTTTTATTTCTATTTTATTGCTTATTAGTTAGATTTATTTTCATGCTTATAGTTAGATTTTATTTTCTTGTTAAATAGCCAAGAGGCTAGAATCCTCTTGTCTTAGATTTATTTCATGCTTATAGATTAGATTTATTTCATGCTTGTAGATTAGATTTATTTTTTTGTATTTAATTCTTGCAATTTATTTTGTAGTTTAGATTTTGCAATTTATTTTGTAGTTAGATTTTAATTTTTTGTACTATTCACCTTGAGGCTAGAACCCTCTTGGGTTTAGTTTTTTTTGTTTTTTTTTTAATTTTTTTGATTTGTCTTTAGGCTAGAACCCTCTAGGGAATCACCCTTTTTCTAATAAGTGGGTTTAATTTTAGATTACACATATTTATAATTGAATCCACCATCTTTAATTTCTTGTATTTTCTTTTATTCTTGAATTTTATTTTTGATTTGTTTCTCAATTTTATTCATTCTTCTTTTTTGCCTTATTGATCACATTTATTCTCAAACACATTGATCTACACACTATCACTCTCATTATCTCTCCACAATCACATTCACTCATCACTCATATTTGTCACGCACACAACATAAGAACCGATTTTATATTTTCTCCTACAAAAACACATTCCTCGTGGGATCGATATCTTTATACTATAACTTGACACGGTTGTGCACTTGTAACCTTTTTGGTACATGTTTATGCCGCATCAGAAACCCCCTGCATAATTCATCAACTCTCTGAAGAACCTTTACAAGAAGAACAAAGCTTGAAGTCCAAAAAATTTGGATACCCAACATCACACTTTTGATCACTTGCAGTCTTCCAGCATACGAGAGAGGTTTTTGTTTCTGCCATATATTGAATTGACCTTCAATTTTAGCAAATAAAGGATTACAATCCAAGAAAGACAACCTCTTGGTTGCAAGGGGGACACCCAGATATTTGAAAGACAGTTCACCCAAATTAAATCCCAACAGGTTTTTGATTAAAGCCTTTGTAGAATCTTCCACACCCCAAAGAAAATAGAACATTTTTCAGGGTTAGCTTCAAGACCTGAAATTCTGCCAAATTATTGAACACATTGATGTAATTTATGCACTGAGTAATGGTCTCCTTTTGAAAATAAGAGGAGGTCATCCGCAAAGACCAAGTATGTAATTTTAAGTTTTTTACACTTTGTGTGGAATTTAAACATCCTGTCAAAATTTAGGAGACCCAACTTCCTTGAGAGATACTCTATTCCCAGGATGAAGAGATAAGGGGAGAGAGGGTCACCTTGCCTTAAGCCACGTTCACCTTTAAAATAGCCAAGGAGGGATCCATTAAGAGAGATTGAATAGCTTGATGAAGTGATACATGCCATAATCCATTTGATCATAGAATTTGGAAAACCCAATCTAAGAAGCAAGTCTGAAATGAAACTCCAACTGATGGTATCAAACGCCTTCCTGATATCAATATTAATCATGGCTCTTGAAGAAATGTTTTTCCTGCTATAATTCTTGATCAGCTCATGAGCAAGCATGATATTGCTTGAGATTTGCCTCCCTTTGAGATTTGCCTCCCTTTGACAAAAACACTTTGTGCTTCATTTACAAGATATCCCATTAATGTTTTCAATATATTTGCAAGAACTTTTGAGATGAATTTGTAAATACCAATTACAACATGATATAGGTCTAAAATCAAAGGGTGTTTTTGGATATGTTATTTTTGGAATAAGAGAGATGGAAGTTGAGTTCATCATACCTAGCAATTTACCATTCATGAAAAACTCCTGAACTGCCAGAGTGATTTCCTCTCCAATGGTTGGCCAAGAAGATTTGAAGAATGACATACTATACCCATCTGGTCCAGGGGCTTTGCTTCTAGATATATAGAAGATTACAGCTTTTATTTTATCTTTTGTAATTGGAGAACCAAGAGCATTTGCCTGAGAAGATGATAAGCAAGCCCCTGATTTAATGATATTCATATCAAGAGGAATTGTGTTCACTGCTGTCCCCATAAGATTTTTTGTAAAAAGTTACTAATTCATTCACAATTCCCTCAGCCTCAGTGATTTTTTCTCCCAGATTGTTATACAGAACAACCACCCTATTGTTGTGTTTCATATATTTTACTATATTATGAAATAGACTTGTACACCTATCACCCTGAAGATTCCATTTAATCCTGGCCTTTTGTTGATAAAAGGACATTTCACAATCTAGGAGATTATTGTACTTTGAGATGCATTCGTTCTCCTGTGATATAAGCACAGAATAAGAGGATGAGCTTGTAGTTCCCTTTGAGTATTCTCCAAAGAATTCTAGCTCTTTGTACTTGATCACTTATATTGTAGAAATGTTTTCTGTTTAAACCCTTAAGAGACTCTTTCAGCAGTTTAAGCTTTTTGTACACAAAAAACATTTTGTACCCTTGAATAGATTCTTTCCAGATATCAGAACCTGTGGACTCATAGCTTAGATGATTTGTCCACATTTTGAAGAATTTGAAAGACTTTTTCCCTTGCATACATTCATCATAAATTGCAATTTGAGCAGGAGAATGATCTGAGAAACTAGGGAGGAGGAATTCAGCATCACTGGCATTATATGTATTTATCCATGCATCATTAACCAATGCTCTGTCAAGTCTACTCTAAACTCTGGAATCAACTTCTTGCTTATTATTCAAAGTGAAGAAACAACTAAGGGTTTTCGGGTGAGAAAGCAAACAATCTTCTATGAAGTCCCTGAAATCCTTTGTATCAGCCTCAGATAAAATTGAACCCTCTAATTTTTCCTCACAGCTTATCATAGCATTAAAATCACCACAGAGCAACCAAGGTGAATTACCAATACTTTGTTTAACTTAAGAGTTATTTTTTATGATCTTGTATAACTCATCTTTTTTTATATAGTAAATTGTATCACGATTTGTAAACTTTGAATGTTTGAACCGTAATTTATGCAGTTCTTGAGTTAGTCTTATAGCTTTTGTACTTTTAAGGATTAACTTACAACATCACAGATTTAGGGGTTTATTCGCAATTTTTGCTAATTTCGAGATTGCTTTGCAAATCTTAGCACTTTGAGAAATGGATTGCAATTTTCAGCTAATTTGGTTCTGGTTTGCAAATTTCGGCACCATGGGGACTAACTTTTAACATTTGTTTTGGATTGTTTTGGTATTTGAAAATTTTAAGGACTGATTTGCATTTTAAGCAATATTTTTGAAATTTCTGTAATTTCAGTAAGTTTTTTGAGTGTTTTATAATTATTGTAATTTTGGAGGGTTGATTTGCAAGGTTTGGAGTTACTTTGTTGTTTTTGCAGCTTTAAGCTTATTGTGGTCTTATGGAGCACAAGGGCAGTCGATGCAGACTTTTCAAAAATTAGAGGGTGAAGATGACTTTGTTCTATGCACTTGTATAGTTTCTAACTTCGTATGAGTAATGAATACACAATTTCCAAAAAAAGAGGGGGAAGAAAGTTATGAATGCACTATTTTGCAGGCATAAAGCTAGAATCTGCAGACCTGTTTCATTTTGTTTTGAGTTTATTATTTATTTATTTATTTATTTATTTTAATTGTTCTTTTTTAGAAGCTTGCATCTGACTTAAACATAATTAGAATCAAGTAGAGATTTCCCTATATATTTTTTTGCAGGCGTCCGCATATGTACGATATTTAATTTGTCTTTCTTTTTAGATTTTGTAAAGATCAGTTAAGTCTGGAAGCAGATTGTGTTAGTTGTGACAAAGATTTAATTTTCAAATTTAAAATATGAAGTTATATTTTGTTACTGAATCAAATCCTAATAAATCCTGGTTGTTTAGAAAGATTTAGATCTATATAACCTCTTTGGTTTTCAAGCTTTATTTTATTAAGCTACTGCCAACGTTTCTTCTACGAAGATTAGCTCATATCCTCACTAAGCTATTCTAAATGATATTAATTTACTCTCAAAAAATATTGTGTCCTTATCTCAAATGAAATTATAAATGTTAGAGACCCAGTTGCAATTCTTTTTAGTTCATCTTCATTTACACCTTCATTCTCTATTTGATTTCAACGGGTATTTAATCTCCCTTGTATATGTTATTTCAACCATTAGGTAAATTATGCAAATGCTAACATCTTTTTTTTTCTTTTTCTTTTCAACGCGGAGCCTGTGTGTGGGCGTCAATCTCATTTTCTCTTATCGGCGTTAATGTTGTAAACTTTCTATTTGGACGTTAATCCCCGTTTAAGTGTCAGCATTCAAGGTATCGGTATTAATGCCGAATATTTGTAGGTGTTGATGCCCGTTCAAGTGTCAGCGTTAATGCCGGATTTTTATAGGCATAAATACCCAAATTTGAGTGCCGGGCGTTAACTCCAAATTTGAGGGTCGGCGTTAATTCCAGGTTTGAGGGTCGGCGTTAATGCAGGATTTGAAGGACAACGTTAATACCGGGTTTAAGGTGCGGTGTTAAATGTCAGATTTAATTAAAGAGCTTTGATGACCAGCTCATTATGCAATAGAATCGGGACATCTCACCTATCCTCCCTGTTGCTCCCATATTTTGGGTCATTAGAGAATTTTTCTTAATTAAAGCTTGGCGTTAATGCAGAGGGAAGAAGAGAAAAGGATAGAGAGAGTATACCTTCTCCGCAGAAATCTAGCCCCCGTGTGCATTGGATTTGTAGTGATTGGTTTGGGTTTATTTGAATGAAATGATGATTCTAGGGTGTAGTATGGTGGCTTCTCTCTTTTCTCTGTTTTATTTTATTTTATTTTATTTTTTGGTGTGAGCGTGTGAGGAGATAAGGCGCGTGAGGAGATAGTGGGAACAGGTCCACATAAGTGCAGCATTGGGGCCCACCCGAGACATGTGCAGTAGGGTTTTTTAATCTCTTATAAATACCCATCTTTTCCCTAGGGTTGCGTGCGGGGAAAAAACGCAGAGGGTTTTTCGAAGTGAGGGCTTAGTCGGCAGGAGAATTTGGCGGCTATTCACAGAGAAAAAGCAGAGAGCCTTTTTAGATCAAAGGTGAGGTCTTGAGAGAGAGAAAGAGAGATCTTGAGGAGAGAAAAAGAGAGATTTCACAAAAGAGAGGTTAATTTCTTTTGGGTAAAAATCAGATCTTTTTTCTTTAAGACGAGCTTGTTGATTGTACAAGTCGTCGGTGTTCTTCTCATAGTGGAATCTCCCCTCCCCTTTCCCCGTGGACGTAGGCAAGTTTGCCGAACTACGTAAATCTCATGTATTTACTGTTTTCTCGGTGATGGCTATTGCATGTAGGTTCCCTTGATAATTTAGTCCTAGAACTGATTAGAGGAAGAGTGTATATTTCACTTTGTTGAGATATTTCACTTTTTATTCTTGTTTCCTTTGTGAAACGGAAATATAGAGGTTGACTTGAGCTTTTGTGACAATAAAAGTCATGGCTTTTTCTCAGGTTATATCGCTTCCGCGGCGTGAGGGCGTGACTCTAGGTCCAATAATTGGTATCGAAGTTGTTATTCAGATTGGGAGTGGTGTAGCTTCTGGTTTGAGGTGGTGCTCGGTAATTTTCTGAGAGAAGCGAATTTATTAATACAAGCGAAGGATGGCGTCATCTAGCAAAACAGTTAAAGTTGGAAAGTACGAGATTAAAAAATTCAATTTGAAGAACAATTTTTCCTATTGGAGGATGTAGATGAAGAACTCGTTGATTTCACAAAAATTGCACAAGGATTTGGCTGGAAAAGAGAAGAAGCACAAGGATATGTCTGATGAGGATTAGGAGGAGCTGGATCTAGAAGCACGGACATTGATTATCATTTTTCTTCAAAGGGATGTAGCTTTCTTGGTAGATGGAGAGGAAACGGCTGCGGGCGTGTGGTCGAAGTTAGAAAGCACCTTCATGACAAAGAGTCTAATGAATCGGATCTATTTAAAATCCAAATTGTATACTTGCAAGATGGAGGAGGGCTCATCAATCCGGAGTACATCAACAAATTCGATAGGATAATATCAGATCTGAAAGACATCGATGTGACTATAGAAGACGAGGATCAGGCTCTTCTACTACTTCTATCTCTACCGAAGTCTTATGAGAACCTAGTACAAACACTGATGCTTGTGGGAGATAATTTGATGATGGATGAGACTAGAACGACGCTTCTAGCGGATGACCTTCGGAAGATTATAACCAGTGACATGACTTCTGGTGGTAGCAAAGAACAAGCACAAGGATTGTTTGCTAGAGGAAGGAGCAATGAGCGAGGAAAAGACAAGGGAGGAAAGTCTAGATCTAAATGAAGACCTCTTGCGGAAGAGCGTGTTTCAAATACGATGAAGTTGGGCATTTCAAGGTCGACTGTCCAAATAAGAGAGTAGGTGGGAAGAAGAAGAACAACAAGACTGAGAGGAGAGAAGGCAAGGAAGAAGCGAGCTATGTTTCAGATGAAGGAAGCGAGAAGGAATATTATATCATCACGGGTGACGAGGATATCTCCGAGAAGTGGATTCTTGATTCAGGTTGCTGGGGAATAACCATGCTTGTAAAACGGTAGGGCTAGCTAATATCAAGATCAAAATGCATGATGGAGTGGTCCGAACCTTGACTGATGTGAGGCACGTTCCTGACTTGCAGAAAAATCTTATCTCAGTTGGTACATTGGACTCCGGTGGTTGCAGGATTGTTACAAAGAACGGAATGAAGAGGGTTGCTCGGGGTTCCCTTGTAGTGATGAAGGGTGTTCCTCATGGTAATTTATATACTCTCTCAGGTATGACGATGATGGGATATACAGCAGTTGGAACTGAAGGAAGTGGTGGAGACCCATGTGAGCACACACGGTTATGGCATAGGCGGCTTGAGCACATGTCAAAGAAGGGTCTAGTTCTACTTGGTAAGGAGGGTTTGCTAAAGAATCTGAAGAAACTTTACATGGATTTTTGTGAGGATTGTGTGTACGGAAAGGCGCACAGGGTTTAGTTTCTGAGAAGCAAACACAAGAGCAGAGGGATACTAGATTATGTGTACACAGATGTTTGCGGTCCGATTTAGACAACTTCTAAGGATGGTTCTAGGTATTTTGTCTCGTTCATAGATGATCATTCGAGGTATGGTTGAATTTATTTTCTTAAGCATAAGAATGAGGTATTCGAGACGTTTAAGAAGTGGAAGGCGATGGTTAAAAACAGGATAGGAAAAAAATTGAAGACACTAAGATCTGACAATGGTACAGAGTATACATATGGTGCTTTCAAGGAGTTCTGTGATCAGGAGAGCATTGCTAGACACTGGACAGTCAGATCAACACCACAGTAGAACGGGGTCACGAAGAGACTGAACCGAACATTGCGAGAGAAAGCAATGAGTATGCGATCTTATGCTGGATTAGGTAAAGAATGATGGGCAGAAGCGGTGGCTACAACTTGTTATATTATGAACTGTTCTGCACATTTTACATTGGATGGTGATACACCTATAGGGTGTGGCCAGGAGAGCATGCAGATTACGAGAGGCTCCAGATTTTAAGGTGTACCGTCTATTATCACATCAACGAGGAAAAGCTTGACGCGAAGGCCTAGAAGACTATATTCTTAGGATATGCAAAGGGTGTAAAAGGCTATTGCCTTTGGTGTACAGAAGATTTTAAGTTTGTGATCAGCAGGGATGTTACGTTTGATGAGAAATCCATAATTGCTAGGGCGCCCAAGGATGTTGGTGTTAAGACTGTGGAGACTTTAAAGTCTCAGGTTATTGATATTGAACCTAACGACTGACCAGGTTCTAGTCATGTTCAAGTGGAAAATCAGGTAGATGATGAGCTTGAACAGGAGGAGGTTCAGCGGGAAAATACACAAGCACTACAATAACAACAGCTCAAGGATAGCTTGGCTTCCACTAAGTCAAGGCGAGCATATAAGCAGGTACTGAAGCTAGGGGCTGATCAGCCCCTGAACCATTATGGACAAGTTAATTTGGTGGAATACGTACTCTCGGTGGAGGATGATGAGCCGGTCTCCTTCAAAGAATCTATTTGGGATAGAAATAGTAAGAGTTGGTTGGCTGCGATGAAGGAGGAGATGACATCTCTTCGGAAGAACCAAACATCGGAGGTGGTCCTATTTTTTGTAGGAAGAAAAGCTATTGGTTATAAGTGAGTGTATAAGAGAAAGGAAGATCCTTCAGAGTTCGGTGGTACAAGGTATAAGACGAGGCTAGTAGCTAAAGGGATTGCACAAAGAGAGGGTGTGGATTACAATGAGATATTTTCTCCGGTGGTGAAACACACTTCTATTCGGGTGCTATTAAGTATTGTTGCTCGTGGTGATATTGAGTTGGAACAACTTGATATTAAGACAGCCTTCTTGCACGAAGACTTGGATGAAGAGATCTACATGCATCAACCTGAAGGCTATAAGGTTGAGGACAAGGAGAATCATATGTGTCGCTTGAAGAAGTCACTCTATGGACGGAAGTAATCTCCTCGGCAATGGTACAAATGATTTGACTCCTTCATGCTGAAGCATGTGCTTTCCCAAAGCGATTATGATTATTGTGTTTACATTCGAAAGCTTCGTGGAGGTGATTATATCTATCTTCTTTTGTATGTGGATGACATGCTTATTACTTCTAAGAGTAGGACGGAGATAGATAGGCTGAAATCTCAACTTGGTAAAGAGTTCGAGATGAAGGACATGTGGGCTATAAGAAAAATACTGGATATGGAGATTAGAAGAGAGCAGGCGAATCAGCGATTGTTCTTAAGTCAGAAGAGCTACATAGAGCGGGTGATCGCGAGATTCGGGATACAAAATGCAAAGTCGGTGGTGACTCCATTGGCTTCACATTTTAGGCTTTTAGGTAAACAATCTCCCACTACAGCGGAAGATAAGACACACATGAAGCGTGTTCCTTATACTAGTACAGTTGGCAGTTTGATATATGTTATGGTGTGTACACGCCTAGATATTTCATAGGCGGTTAGTGTGGTCAACATGTTCATGGCGAATTCGGAAAAGACACACTGGAAAGTGGTGAAATGGGTCGTGAGGTACTTACAGGGTACCGTTGATACGGGTCTGTGTTTTAGTGGAGATACATGTCAGATTGATGGGTTTGTTGACTTAGATTATACGTGTGATCTAGATAGACAGCGATCTACTAGTGGTTATGTATTCAGGATACATGGCGCTCCAGTTAGTTGGCGATCGATGTTGTAGGCCACAATGACACTTTCTACTACAGAGGCCGAGTACATGGCCATGACGGAGGGAGTGAAGGAAGCATTGTGGTTGTGAGGTCTTCTAGACGATTTGGGGATTGAGCAGGAGAATGTGAACTTATGGTACGACAGTCAGAATGCGATTCACTTGGCAAAGAATCAAGTTCATCATGCTCGTACCAAGCATATCGATGTCAGGTATCATTTCATACGGGATGTCATAGAGGAAGGTGATATTTATCTCATGAAGGTACACACGAATGAGAATCCCATGAATATGTTAACCAAGGTAGTCACAAGTTTTAAGTTTAAGCATTGCTTGGATTTGTTTCATATCAGCCCGTGTTAATTTGCCCAAGTGGGCATGACCCTTGGGGGTTGTGATGGGGATAAGGTGGAGACTATATGGAGAACAAATCCTGAACTATGGTTAGCTTGATCCCGGTGGAGGGTACATAGGCAGCCGCGATAAAGTGACACAGCTGGTTTGACCTGGTTTGGTATTTCAGATCTCTCTAGTGATGTTCGCGATGTTCTTCTTGTATTCGTCCAAAATTTAAGGTTTATCAAATGATGTACGAGGTGGAGAATTGTGAGCGTGTGAGGAGATAAGGTGCGTGAGGAGATAGTGGGAACAGGCCCACGCGAGTGCAGCATTGGGGCCACCCGAGACATGTGTAACAGAGTTTTTTAATCTCTTATAAATACCCATCTTTTCCCTAGGGTCGCATGTGGGTAAAAAACGCAGAGGGTTTTTCGAAGTGAGGGCTTAGTCAGCAGGAGGATTTGGCGGCTATTCACAGAGAAAAAGCAGAGAGCCTTTTTAGATCAAAGGTGAGATCTTGAGAGAGAAAAAGAGAGATCTTGATGAGAGAAAACGAGGGATTTCACAAAAGAGAGGTTAATTTCTTTTGTGTAAAATCAGATCTTTTTTCTTTGAGACGAGCTTGTGGATTGTACAAGTCGTTGGTGTTCTTCTCATAGTGAAATCTCCCCTCCCCCTTCCTCGTGGACGTAGGCAAGTTTGTCGAACCACGTAAATCTCGTGTATTTACTATTTTCTGGGTGTTGGCTATTGCTTGTAGGTTCCATCGACAATTCAGTCCTAGAGCTGATGAGAGGAAGAGTGTATATTTCACTTTGTTGAGATATTTTACTTTCTATTCTTGTTTCCTTTGTGAAACAGAAATATAGAGGTTGGCTTGAGTTTTTGTGACAACAAAAACCAGAGCTTTTTCTCAGGTTATATCGCTTCTGCGAAGTAAGGACGTGACTCTGCGTCTAACATTTGGTTACTAGCGGGAGAGAGGGGTCTGTCTTCGGTGGCTTGCGAAATTTAAAGAAGAGGTGAACGGAGGAGGGCGTGAGTGGAGTTACACCATGCAGTGGGTTAGTTAAGAGAAAGTAGGCTATTGAAGGTGATGCTTGGTTTCTCGCAGGAGGGAGTTAGCACAACATGTGGATTTGTTGTAATCGCCCAACATTACTTCACACGGGCCAATTTGTAACCTGCTTATTTCACTTATGGGCGGGGCCCATTGAGCTTAGTGGAGTATTCAAATGTATTACCAATTAACGTGGAAATGTACATATTGTATTCTGGTACTTACATCTCATCAAATCTTATTTTTTTCATAATCTCAAAGCTTCATATTTTATGATAGTAATTTCGAAGCCGAACGACTAGTTGTCATTATAAGCATTTTCTTACCTTCAACATAAATGATAAGCGTTTATGAATTGCTTAATGATAGTATGTTTTTAGGCTTATTAAGTCCCTTATATTCAAAAAGGCAAAATTCATAGATAAAATCTACCTCTATCCAAACATGAGAGATCAAGTGCACATACCAGATATATCAAAGGAGAGAACTTGTTTTTGTTGGGATTGAGTTAGGCTATCTTTTTTTTTTTTTTTTGGGTTTGGGGGGGGGGGATTGAGAACTTGTTTTTGTTGGGATTGAGTTAGGCTATCTTTTTTTTTTTTTTTTGGGTTTGGAGGGGGGAGATTGAATAGGGTTGCATTGAAAACTAGGTTGTTTGAAGAAAATAACCAAGCAAAGAACCAAATGCAAACACATAAATTTTTGTGGTTCTGTACGATGTCTACATCTACGGACTTCACCCTTGTGAAATTGATCCACTATCCAAAAAAGTAACAAACTCCCAAGTTCCTCAAAGTTCTTACAACTGATCCTACCCTATCTTACAAAAGTATAAAGCATAATACAACTCTTAGATATTCTTGTTAGACCCTAGGGGGGATCTTATGCTAATCTAATCCGATTTTATGCCAATTAAAACTAATTAACAAGTTATCCTAGTAAGTATAAATCTTATGCTAATCTAATCCGATTTTATGCCAATTAAAACTAATTAACAAGTTATCCTAGTAAGTATAAAATACAACAAGATATCAAGTTATCCTAGTAAGTATAAAATACAACAAGATATGTGAGCTAGGATAAGTGATATACACAAGGGTAAGCAAAATAAACAAGATAGTGGATGATATAATTAATGAGCAATGGACAATGGCGATATGTTCATAGGGTTCGGTCAACCACTTGACCTACGTACGTCTCCACTCCTCACCTCGAGGAGATCTCCACTATCATAACTGGGTTTTCTACGCTAACCCGAATAATGTTTACACCTCACGATAACACACTCTTGCAATCACACTTTACACCCTCTCAAGTGTTAGTCTCTAGCTCGTGTCTAACTCAAGTGTTAGGAATTACAACCTACCTCTAGGCATTACCACCTATCTCACTCCTCTTGGGACGACCCTGTCTCACACCACACACTACTCTCAGTGTACAAGTGTATTACAAAGTGATCTTCACAAATAGGTTCACAATACAACAAATGATTGGTTCTCTACAATAAACGAGAACTCAATTAAGATCACACTCTATGTCACAAACCCACATCTCAAATATACTATGAATGTAAATACAATAAGCTCAAGGGTTGTGTGTGAACAAAGAGATATAAATCAAAACTAAACTCAATATAATTCTAGCTTAATAACAATGATAAACAAATATATAAAAAAAATCTAGAAATAAAGTTTAGAAAACTTCTCAATGGATCAAGAGATAGAGGGAGAATAGTTGGATGCTCAAACACCAATAGATGATCTCCTCAAGCTCTTGTTAAATTGATTTCACAAAATCAAACTCTTAATTGGTTAAAAGCTTCTTAAACAAACTTAAACCAAAACTTAAACCCTTGTTAAAACTTTTTTAAACTTGTTTAAAACACTCTTATGGCATATGAAATGATAAATGCAATGGGGTATATATAGGGTAGAAGAAAACAACCCCAAAAACCCTAAAAAAAATCACTAAAAGACAAAATTCAGCAAGTTACCGTTACTGTGCAACAGTAAAATTAATGGTCGACCGTGACGGTCGACCGTGAGAAGCAAAACTGTAAAACTACTCCATGGACTACAGACGGTCAACCGCACTCTAGCACGGTCGAATGTAGCTGTCGACCGTGAAAACTTATAGTTTCTGAAATCTGAAAATCTACGTATCTGGCTTTGTAAAATCAATTAAAAATAGCAATTCAACTCCAAAAATCATGAAACTTTGAAGGAGGTTTATAAACATATATATGAACATGTTAGAGAAAGAATTTCTGAAATATAACTTCCCATTTGTGAGAAATATTTGTTTGAATAAAGATATACAGTTTCTAAAAAACTGCTGAAAACTCGTTTTGTAAATTCAATTGAAAATAACAAAACAACTCCAAAATTAGTAAAACTTAGGAAAATGTTTGTATATATGAAGATAAACATGTAAATGAAGAAATTTTTCCAATTGCATTTTCCAATTGTAAAAACGTATCTGTTTTGCAAAAACATGCACGAACATGTACACGAACATGAACTTATTTAAAACTTAATTTTATAAATTCAATTAAACATGACAAATTAATTCTAAAATTGATAAATAAGATTTGGAAATAAACACCCAATAAATCGGGGGGGTTATATAAACACAAATCTGTCATCAAAATCGAAACTAATAATCATGAAAACAAAAGATTTGATCAATTAAAAATTATTTTCATAAAAAAATTTAGAACACATTTTTCAAAACCAAGAAAAAGAAAAATAGAAACACTAATATTCTTGGTTTAAAAATTATTTTGGCACCTAAGCATTCTTGGTGTCAGATTGTTTAGGGACATGACCCCTATCAATAAAGCTCAAAGTCCTAGGGTTATGAACCCTTTTGGGCACATATGGTGCACTAACATGGTCAAAACAATATTCATTCAAATGACCATTCTGATTACAATATATGCAATGAAAGAGATTCATTTATTTTTGTAGACCATTAGCTCGTGCACGGGAACCATTTGCAAACAAGGATTGTTCTTTAAAATTATTTTACAAATGAGAAATATCATTAAACAAATGTGGTTTACTTGAGAAAGTTGGCAAGTTTGAATATTTTTTCAAATCATAACAAAACTTTACCAAATGGCCAAATCTACCACAAATATCACATTCAAACACATGTAATCTACTAGAAACATTTGGCAAACGTGATTTCCCTTTTAAATCTAAACAATATTCGGCCAAATGACCAAAACGACCATAATGACCACACTTGAACATACTAGCATGTTATGATGAACTTTGTGAGAATGAGCATGTGAATGTGTAAGTGTACAAGATGAAGAAGCTACATGAGATGCACAAGGAGCATTAGAATTCTTATGTTTGTGTGCATCATAGCAAAACTTAGCTAAATGACCTTGACGGCCGCAAATAGAACATTTATAAGTTTTGCTATATATGTGTGCATAATGAGTGGATGATTTTGACTTAGTCTTGGCAAACATATCCATAAGCTTCTTATGACTATTAATACATGTTTTCAAAGTTGGATCTAAAGATGAAATACGTTTATTCACAAGATTCAAATCTTCATTATTAGGCACATATGCATTTTTATTAGAAGTAGAAAATATATAGTTATTCATAAAGGAAGCAGTATCAATTTTTATGTTCTCTATTTCTAATATGGCATTATCTCTTTCATGAGTTAAGCTAGAAATGAATGAGATCAATTTTTTATTTTCCAAATTTAATAAATCATTGTTTTCTTTAAGCACAGTATTTTCTTTTGCAATGACATTAAATTTGGAACCTAGCAACTCATGATCGGATTCTAAATTAGCATGCTTGCTTTTTAATTCAATAAAAATTTTATACAATTTGTTATAGGCATGCAATAATTTTTCGGAAGCACAAGCAAGTTCATCACTAGATACATTATAAATAGATCCAAACTCGCAAACCTCACTAGGGCTATCGCCTAGTGGCCGTGTGTATGAAAATGAAGCTCCACATGAACTAGAAGCGGAATCCTCCAAAGCTTGTCGGATCGCCTCCAAATTCCCTTGATGTACTTCTATAAGTTTCCATAAGGTGTAAGAACTATCAAAATGAATAAACTTGTTAGACATAGATGAATCAAAAGTATTTAGCAAATATTCTAACAAAATCTTGTTCATTGTAAACATTCTTTGTTTATTTTTATTCTACTTGGATTTCTCCAAAATGGGCACAATATAAGCATCATCTATAATTTCCCATAAATTAAAATGTTTAGATCTAACAAATAGCTTAAATCTAACACACCATTGGGCATAGGGAAAATTATCTAATCTAGGAGCAATATTGATGGCATAACCTAAACTAGGTACACCGTCCATAATATCCATAATATATGTATATATGTGCAAGAAAGATAACAAATAAAATCTAAACAAGATTAGCACAAAAAGATAACTTGGATCTTTAACTCAAGGTGATTAGACCTTAAATCAAAGAGCACCAAGCTCTGATACCAATTGTTAGACCCTAGAGGGGGGGTGATTAGGATTTTATGCTAATCTAATCCGAATTTATGATAATTAAAACTAGTGAATGATATAATTAAAGAGAAATGGACAATGGCGATAAGAAATATAAACACAAGAGTAAGTGAGCAAATGCAAACTCAAACACACGATATGTTCATGGGGTTCGGTCAACCACTTGACCTACGTCTCCACTCCTCACCTCAAGGAGATCTCCACTATCACAACCGGGTTTTCTACGCTAACCCGAATAATGTTTACACCTCACGATAACACACTCTTACAATCACACTTTACACCCTCTCAAGTGTTGGTCTCTAGCTCGTGGCTACCTCAAGTGTTAGGAATTACAACCTACCTCTAGACATTATCATCTACCTCATTCCTCTTGGGACGACCCCGTCTCTTACCACACAATACTCTTGGTGTACAAGTGTATTACAAAGTGATTTTCACAAATAGGCTCACAATACAACAAATGATTGGTTCTCTATAATAAACGAGAACTCAATTAAGCTCACACTCTATGTCACAAACCCACAACCCAAATATACTATGAATGTAAATACAATAAGCTCAAGGGTTGTGTGTGAACAAAGAGATATAAACCAAAACTAAATTCAAAATAATTCTAGCTTAGTAACAATGATAAAAAAATATATAAAAAAATCTAGAAATAAATTTTAGAAAACTTCTCAATGGATCAAGAGATAGAGAAAGAATAGTTGGATGCTCAAACACCAATAGATGATCTCCTCAAGCTCTTGTGAAATTAATTTCACAAAATCAAACTCTTAATTTGTTAAAAGCTTCTTAAACAAACTTAAACCAAAACTTAAACCCTTGTTAAAACTTTATTAAACTTGTTTAAAATACTCTCATGGTGTATGAAATGATAAATGCAATAGGGTATATATAGGGTAGAAGAAAACAACCCCAAAAACCCACTAAAAGATAAAATTCAGCAAGTTATCATTACTGTGCAACAGTAACATTAGCGGTCGACCGTGACGGTCGACCACGAGAAGCAAAGCTGCAAAACTACTCTCTGGACTGTAGACGGTTGACTGTGATGGTCAACCGCACCGTAGCACGGTCGATTGTAGCTATCGACCGTGAAAACTGACAGTTTCTGAAATCTGGAAATCTACGTATCTAGATTTGTAAAATCAATTAAAAATAGTAAATTAACTCCAAAACTCATGAAAGTTTGAGGAGGTTTATAAACATATATATAAACATGTTAGAGAAAGAATTTCTGAAATATAACTTCCCATTTGTGAGAAATATTTGTTTGAATAAAGATATACAGTTTCTGAAAAACTGCTGAAAACTCGTTTTGTAAATTCAATTGAAAATAACAAAGCAACTCCAAAATTAGTAAAACTTAGGGAAATGTTTGTATATATGAAGATAAACATGTAAATGAAGAAATGTTTCAAATTTCTTTTCCCAATTGTGAAAACTCATCTGTTTTGCAAAAACATGCAAGAACATGTGCACGAACATGAACTTATTTAAAACTTGATTTTATAAATTCAATTAAACATGACAAATTAATTCTAAAATTAATAAAACTTTAAGAAACATTTATAAACATGAAATTGAACATGTTAGAAGAAGAATTTCTCAAATTGAATTTCCCATTTGTGAAAACTCATATATTTTGCAAAACTTATAAATACATGTGTACATAAACTTCTTGATTTTTGACTATTGAGTTAAACAATATTTTGAAACCTTATAAAATAATTTTATAGACTTAATAAAATATGTATATAATGGTTGTTAAGTCCAAAAACTAATAACTTAATATTTTATCAAAATTACTCAAAATCAAGAATTGTGTGTATGTGTGATATAGAGCTCAAAGTATTAACACACAAGTATAAACTCTAGAATAATTTACCCACACTATCTTGATCTTAAATTAAGCTCGTCTTGGTAAACTTACAGATGAAGATTGAACTTGGATCTTTAACTTTAATTGTATTGGCTTCATACCGATATTCCGCCAACCTCTATTGGATACGATCGTTGATGCTCGATTCCATCCATCCTCCGACACGTTGTTTGTCTACAATAAATAAGAAAACACAAATACAAGATAAATAACATTAGTGGTAAATTGTTTGTTAAACATTATCAAAACAAAGAGGCCAACAATTCTCACTCTCAATCTATCCTATGACTCAGATTTCTAGCCAGATCAATTCACTCTGATCTAAAAATTTACAAATTGAAAAGAGTTTAAGATAAAAAATACATCCCTAACAATTAAGTTGATCTTTAGTAAATGATGTTGATGTCGTTGCGATGATCCTCTTTGAACTATAGTGTGGATGTTTTCTTCAAAATCACAAAGAGATCTAATAAAAAAAAGCTCGAACCAATATTTCTTGAAAAACCTAGCTTTTTTTGTTCTCGAACCCTTAATTTTTTTCTCTCTTTCATCCTCAATATATAATCTCTACAATAGAACTTATAATATGATTAGGAAAATAACTCTTAAAGACTTTGTACAAATGTACAAATGAATGGTTCAGATTAGAACTCACAAAAAAATAAAATCTGTTAAAAACCACTAACCAAACATCTAAAAATTATGACCAAACATCTGATTTATAGTCTAGATGTCTAAAATTTGGATCATACTTCTATGAATATTTTTTTGAGAATCAGCTTTTGTCTGACAGATTTCAGATATCTGTTTAAATCTTCCATGTGTCTGATGGTCTAATTAACTTGTAACTTTAGATTCATCTTGTAGAGCACGTCAAGAGATTTGCAAAAATATATTATAATAAAGATTTCAATAATTGAGTCAAAAGTTGGTCTGTGAAAGTTTTCTACCTCCGGTGTGCACGTTTTCAGCCATATGAAGTGCACGTTTCCCGTCAATTGAATTTGGAGACCAGACATCTAAATTTGAGGCTAGGTGTCTGAATTTGAGACCATACATCTCTATTAAATTCTTTGAAAATCTAAAATTCTGAGATAACAAAATCAGATGTTTTATTTGCTGCTGATTGTTTTGATACTGTCTCGCTAAAGCCTTCATAATTTAAGCTATATAACTCTGAATTGAGTTCAATTTATTAACAAAGGGGCAGATACTTTTATATGCTCAAAGTTAAATTTAGCTTCTGACATATTTCCAGAATTAACCATGAACTTGTATAACTTGCATAGTTCATCTGGAAAAACCATCAAATATATATGAACCTTTGATATTAATAAAATTGAGTTGATTGTATGATCAACATCAACAATCTCTCCTTTATGATAATAATAAACTCAAAAAATAAAATTAAACATATGAAAGTGTTAAAATCCTAATCAAATTATCTCAGTTTTAGGAAACCACAAATAATGATCAATGAGTACAAACCAAAACAATTAAGCATTCTTGAGTGTATGTGTTTGAGAAGGTTATGATAACTCACAAAGCGATCCACCCAAAATCAAGCTTGCCGTTCAAACTCAACTTTCAAAAAATCTCTTCACTAAAAAAAACCTTCCCTTATTTCAATTCTCCCATCTTCCAAGTCTATTTCAATCATTTCTCCCTCTTTTGCTATTATTAAAAAAATAAAAATGGAAAATACATATTATTACATGATTTGATAAAATAATATAAGTATTTTCTCAATTTAACAAAAGAAAGTGCTGAAAAGCACTGAAGTCCTGTTCTAGTGAGTATAAAATAAATTTGACCATACAAAATACCACAAAATACGAGGAAACATCATTAGGTTAAAACATATAAGGAGAACAAATACCATTGGAATCTTCACCATATCTTATAAAATTCATAAAAACACAATTCTCGGTTAATGATATATCAATGATAATATAAACCAAGAATCATTTCGCTCAACTCATCATGTGAGATTAAGATATATATCCTAAACCAATACAGTCAGGAACTCACTTGTAGGACATATAGCACTTAATAGATGTAACACCGCCTTTAAACATGTCACCGTTTGGTATTGTGCGGATATCTTTGAGACATGCTCTTTTTGACATATTTGTTAGGTTGGGGGTGGATACCAACCTACGACGGCGGAGGAGCTCCGACGAGCTCCAGGAAGACGCAGACGAACTCGAGCAGTTGAGCTCGATTGGCGAACGCGATGGTGGCTTTGGGCGAACGCGACCCTCGGTTGGCGAACGCGACCCTCGGTGTTTGGCCGGCCCGACCCCCGACCCTCGCGTCCAGACGATGCCGACCTCAGCGTCTGGCGCTCCCACATCCGCGTCCGAGCAACCGCTGGCGACAGGCTGTCGCCAGCCTGTCAACGATTCGCCTATAAAAGCAAACCCCAATCCCTAGGGTTTCGCTTCTTTTTCCCTTTCATTTTTCTCTGGCGGCGGATCTTTCTAACGCAGCAGCGTTCCCTTAATATCACATCAGCGATTTTCTTAATTAATCCCAGCTTTCAACAATAGTTGAGGGGAGATTTAAGAAGAGAGAGAAAAGAGAAGAGGGTATTTATTGTGGGTATTAACATTGTAGCTACAGTGTTCATTTGAGAAATATCAGTTTAGAGATTTGCTCTTGATTTGTAATTTCTTGTTAGATTAAATAAAAAATTGACTGTGTGGCTCCCGAGGACGTAGGCAGTTGCCGAACCTCGTTAAAACTTGGTGTACTGTTCTCTATTTTGCGTTTCTGTTGCATTAGGGATTTCGGCGTTAAATTCCCAACAACTGGTATCAGTGCGTGAAACGATCTAGAGGAAGTCAGATTCAAGTGGGAGCCATGGCCGCAGATGAGGGAAAGGTGAGAATAGAGAAGTTTGATAGATCAGATTTTGGATTCTGGAAAATACAGATAGAGGATTATCTATATCAGAAAAATCTGTATCAACCTCTCTCGGGGAAGAAGTCGGAGGGTATGAAGGAAGAAGATTGGAATCTTCTGGACAGAAAAGCCCTCGGGGTTATTCGTTTGACGTTAACCCGCAATGTTGCTTTTAACATTGCAAAGGAGAAGACCACGACAGGTCTTATGGCAGCACTCTCAAATATGTATGAGAAGCCATCAGCCTCAAATAAAGTCCATTTGATGAGGCGGTTATTCAATCTGCGAATGACGGAAGGTGCACCGGTAGCACATCATCTTAATGAACTCAATACAGTCACGGCCCAATTGAGTTCAGTTGATATTGAGTTTGATGAAGAAGTTCGAGCGTTGATCCTTTTGTCTTCCCTACCAGAGAGTTGGAACGCTATGGTCATAGCTGTGAGTAGCTCGTCGGGAAAGAAAAAGTTGAAGTTTGACGACGTTCGTGATCTGGTTCTCAGTGAGGAGATCCGACGGAGAGAGTCGGGTGAAGCTACAACCTCTTCAGTATTGCATACAGAGTCAAGAGGTAGAAGTTCAACCGGAGGAAATGGATCAGATGATAGGAGATCCAAATCCAGAAATCCCAACAGTTCGAAGGCTATCAAGTGTTGGAAGTGCGGGAAAACCGGGCACTACAAGAATCAGTGCAGGAGTGCACGGGAGGAGTGGGAGGCAAAAGCAGATGTGAACATTGCTTCCACCTCAGGAGGAGATGATGCGCTGATATGCTCTTTGGAGAGCAAGGAGGAGTCTTGGGTGTTGGACTCGGGAGCATCATTTCATGCTACTTCTCAGAAAGAATTCCTCGAGAAGTATATCCCCGGAAACCTTGGAAATGTATATCTTGGTGACGATCAAGCATGTGCCATTGTTGGCAAAGGTGTAGTGAAGATTAAGCTGAATGAGTCAGTATGGGAGCTGAAGGATGTCAGGTATATTCCCGACCTGAAGAGGAACTTAATCTCAGTAAGCCAGCTGGCTAGTGAAGGCAACACGACGACTTTCCATGGCGATGACTGGAGGATTTCGAAGGGCGCAATGACGATTGCCAGAGGCAGGAAGACTGGTACCCTGTATATGACAGCAGGTGCACGTTGTTCGATCTCAGTTGCAGCAGGCAATGAGACTTCAAAGCTGTGGCACCAGAGACTCGGTCATATGAGTGAGAAGGGGATGAAGATTATGCACACAAAAAAAAAACTCCCAGGTTTACAATCAGTAGAGAGAGAGTCAGCTTTCAGACAAGTGGCAGCCCCCTAGGAAGCAGAAGCTAGAGCTTGTTCACTCAGATGTTTGGGGACCAACAACCACCGCGTCGATTGGTGGGAAACACTACTTCGTGACTTTTATTGATGATCACTCTCGGAAAGTACGGGTCTACTTTCTGAAGAAAAAGTCAGAAGTGTTTGAGACTTTCAGAAGATGGAAAGCCATGGTCGAGAATGAGATCGGTTTGAGGGTAAAGAAACTCAGAACAGACAATGGTGGTGAGTATGAAGACACCAAATTCAAGAAGTTCTGCTATGAGCACGGTATCAGAATGGAGAGGACCGTGCCCGGTACGCCTCAGCACAATGGTGTGGCTGAGCGCATGAATAGGACGTTGACAGAGAGAGCCAGAAGCATTCGGATGCAGTCAGGTCTACCGAAGCAGTTCTGGGCAGAAGCAGTCAACACAGCAGCTTACTTGATCAACCGAGGTCCATCGGTTCCATTGGAGCACAGAATACCAGAAGAGGTATGGTGCGGAAAGGAGGTAACCCTCTCACATCTCAAAGTTTTCGGTTGTGTAGCTTATGTGCATATAAGTGATCAAGGCAGGAATGAGCCTGATCCCAAGTCTAAGAAATGCACATTCATCGGGTATGGTGAAGACGAGTTCGGCTACCGCATTTGGGACAACGAAAACAAGAAGGTGATCAGGTGCAGAGATGTGACATTCAACGAGAAGGTGATGTACAAGGACTTGCACAAGACAGATGACGGTGACTCAGAGAGCGAGTCAACATTTGTAGATGCAGATGAAGTTCCGGATAACCTCTCGGAAGAACCCAATGCAGAAGGTCCTCAGCCAGAAGAGCCTGTTGGACAGAACGGTGCACAGGAGCCTGACGCACCAGTTCCGATATTGAGGAGAAGTACTCGTCCTTCTGTGCCTAACAGCAGATACATGAATTATATGTTGCTGGCAAATGGAGGAGAGTCTGAAAGCTTTGATGAAGCTTGTCAGAGTGGAGATGCGAGCAAGTGGGAGTTTGCTGCGAAAGAGGAGAATAAATCTCTGATCTCCAACCAGACATGGGGACTAGCTGAGTTGCCCATAGGGAAGAAGGCACGTCACAACAAGTGGGTGTATCGAGCCGACGAGTTGTCAAAGGATTTTAACAGAATATCCAAGGAAGAAAGGATCCAGCGGATATGTTGACAAAGGCAGCGACCTTTCAGAAACTGGAGTTGTGCGCAACTTCAGTTGGCCTTCATGCATAGATGATGAGGGCGGAGCCACACAGGAGAGGAGTTTGATGAGATAGCCCGTTGCCGTCGGTTTGGTCTCCAAGTGGGAGATTGTTAGATTGGGGGTGGATACCAACCTACGACGGCGGAGGAGCTCCGACGAGCTCCAGGAAGACGCAGACGAACTCCGACCTCAGCGTCTGGCGCTCCCACATCCGCGTCCGAGCAACCGCTGGCGACAGGCTGTCGCCAGCCTGTCAACGATTCGCCTATAAAAGCAAACCCCAATCCCTAGGGTTTCGCTGCTTTTTCCCTTTCGTTTTTCTCTGGCGGCGGATCTTTCTAACGCAGCAGTGTTCCCTTAAAATCGCAGCAGCGATTTTCTTAATTAATCCCAGCTTTCAACAGTAGTTGAGGGGAGATTTAAGAAGAGAGAGAAAAGAGAAGAGGGTATTTATTGTGGGTATTAACACTGTAGCTACAGTGTTCATTTGAGAAATCTCAGTTTAGAGATTTGCTCTTGATTTGTAATTTCTTGTTAGATTAAATAAGAAATTGACTGTGTGGCTCCCGAGGACGTAGGCAGTTGCTGAACCTCGTTAAAACTTGGTGTACTGTTCTCTATTCTGCATTTCTGTTGCATTAGGGATTTCGGCGTTAAATTCCCAACAATACTTCTACTAGAGTGTATGTGCTCATTGGCCTCTTTTACTACACTCTTTTTGTAGATAAGACTTTATCTTTGCTTGGAGTAAGCAATTGATATTTTAATCTTTTACAGTACTCCATTTTTCAATTATTTTTTAATGTATCAGAGTATTACATATCCCTTTTATATCATATATGACCATTATATAACTCATGAACTACATTTCAGCTTACTTATCCAAAAAACATATGTATCACCGCCATTATATGAAAAGCAATCTAAGATGCATCACAACATACAAGTTGATATTTATAAAGCCGAATAATATACTAACTATACATGTAAAAAGACTTTAAAAAGTTTTCATGCACAACTTATTCTTGCTAGGGAAAATATGTAGATGATAATTACAGTTTATTACAATTTTATACCCTCATTATCTATTTTTAATGAATAAATATACTACTAATAATTGTTTTTATCTTTAATTACAGGTTAATAAAGAATAAAGACCAAGATCTCTTCTCTCAACAAAAACCCCTTGATTTATTGAAAAAATGAAGCCTATGAAGCCAAACAATTTCTTTCAAGTATTAAAGCCCAAAATACAAAGAAAATGTCAAAAGGCCCAAGCCCAAAGCTCACAAGAAGAAGGAAACCGCGGGCTGAAAAAAGGGAGAGGTGCCTATCGATAAGCCTATTGATGCGCTTATCGATAGCTACGTGAGTCTGTTACGAATCAAATGCTGAAATTTGTTATTTTTGGATAAGATTTCAATCCAATGGCTCTTATTCACTGATGTTTACTATAAATAGGGGTAGAGAGTGAGGGGTTGGGGGTGTGAAAAATTTTGCAACTCTATTTGAAGAGGAGAGTTACTCTTAATTGAGAAGACCTTTCAAATTTGTAACTTTTGTTATAATTAATATTTTTTTTCTCCACTTCAAATCTTCTTCTCTTTGTTGGATGATGATGATAGAGATGAAGAAAAGTTTGAAGGTTTGTTTTCTTTTATTTTTCTCTTTTATTTCTTTTTAGTAATTTCTTTATTATTGCTTATTAGTTAGATTTACATTCATGCTTGTAGTGTAGATTTATTTTCTCGTTTTTTTATTTCTTTTTGCACCTTAATTTGTAGAGTAGATTTATTTTCTTACATTTAATTTTTATAATTTATTTTGTAGTTTAGATTTTAATTCTTTGTAGTTAGATTTATTTCTTATTCATAGTTTAGATTTTTCTTTTCTTGTTATTTTTGTAATTACTTCTTTTTCTTCTTGTTTTTATTTCTTAAGATGTGAAATTAATTCTTATAGTAATCTTAGAATTAATTGCGTTTGCAGTGATATGAAGCTGTGTTTGCAGTAATATGGAGCTGCGTTTGCAATGATATGAAGCTGCGTTTGCAGCGATATGAAACTGATTTTGCAGCGGATGTAGAGCTGCGGATGTAGTGATTGCGTTGACTTTGTAAATTACTTGTGTTTCAACTACAAGGATGAATTCTGCATCTTGGTTTGAAGAAATCATTGCCTTGTAATCTCTTCTTGATCCATAGAAGAATCCTCTGAATGCAGCCTTCCTTTGTCAAAACTATCGGTCGAAGTCTGATAGGGGTCAACTATCTATTGTGATTTTTAGACAGCCTACAGAACCTCCTTCAAAGTTTTTGAAAGTTCGCGGTTGACTAGGACGAATTTTTAGAATACTTTGGATCTTGAGATATTGTTGCTTGATTTTTCACTCTGTCTGATTCGAAGATGCCACGGACTCGGTTGTCGGGAAGGTAACTTTTGCGTCTTGATGACAACGAACTTAGTCAAACAAGCTAAAGCCCAAGTCATTACTAATGAACCAAACAAGAATGATGATGACAACGAATTTGTCTGGGTCCTTGAGATGCTCCACTCAATCTGCGATGAAGTGCATTCTCCATATTTCGTCTGGGTCTTTGAGATACTCCACTCAATCTGCAATGAGGTGTATTCAGTTGTCTAGAAAATTCTTGTAGGAATTAATGAACATGTGAGGCGTAGCTGTAAGAGTTCGGTAAGAGAGAGCCAAGGACAGCGAAGCAACCATAGACACACCAGCTTTTATTTTTTCTTTTATTTCTTTTTAGTAATTTCTTTATTATTGCTTATTAGTTAGATTTACATTCATGCTTGTAGTGTAGATTTATTTTCTCGTTTTTTTATTTCTTTTTGCACCTTAATTTGTAGAGTAGATTTATTTTCTTACATTTAATTTTTATAATTTATTTTGTAGTTTAGATTTTAATTCTTTGTAGTTAGATTTATTTCTTATTCATAGTTTAGATTTTTCTTTTCTTGTTATTTTTGTAATTACTTCTTTTTCTTCTTGTTTTTATTTCTTAAGATGTGAAATTAATTCTTATAGTAATCTTAGAATTAATTGCGTTTGCAGTGATATGAAGCTGTGTTTGCAGTAATATGGAGCTGCGTTTGCAATGATATGAAGCTGCGTTTGCAGCGATATGAAACTGATTTTGCAGCGGATGTAGAGCTGCGGATGTAGTGATTGCGTTGACTTTGTAAATTACTTGTGTTTCAACTACAAGGATGAATTCTGCATCTTGGTTTGAAGAAATCATTGCCTTGTAATCTCTTCTTGATCCATAGAAGAATCCTCTGAATGCAGCCTTCCTTTGTCAAAACTATCGGTCGAAGTCTGATAGGGGTCAACTATCTATTGTGATTTTTAGACAGCCTACAGAACCTCCTTCAAAGTTTTTGAAAGTTCGCGGTTGACTAGGACGAATTTTTAGAATACTTTGGATCTTGAGATATTGTTGCTTGATTTTTCACTCTGTCTGATTCGAAGATGCCACGGACTCGGTTGTCGGGAAGGTAACTTTTGCGTCTTGATGACAACGAACTTAGTCAAACAAGCTAAAGCCCAAGTCATTACTAATGAACCAAACAAGAATGATGATGACAACGAATTTGTCTGGGTCCTTGAGATGCTCCACTCAATCTGCGATGAAGTGCATTCTCCATATTTCGTCTGGGTCTTTGAGATACTCCACTCAATCTGCAATGAGGTGTATTCAGTTGTCTAGAAAATTCTTGTAGGAATTAATGAACATGTGAGGCGTAGCTGTAAGAGTTCGGTAAGAGAGAGCCAAGGACAGCGAAGCAACCATAGACACACCAGCTGCAAACTTGTCAACGAGGTCATCCTCAGTGAGGTTGAGCACCTCTAGGCTGAAGACAAATCTATTGTCATAGACAGAGAGAACCACAAGCTCGTATGAGAAGGGTTTTATCCTAAGTTTGGCCAGGAGGGTAGCCTCAGAGGAACCCACTTTATCTCCTTTCTTGATCAGCTCAACTGGGGTGATGATTTTAACAATATCGAGGAACCCACTTTATCTCCTTTCTTGATCAGCTCAACTGGGGTGATGATTTTAACAATATCATCATTACTCTTTGTTGGAATGTTAAGCCTTCTTGATCAGCTCAACTGGGGTGATGATTTTAACAATATCATCATTACTCTTTGTTGGAATGTTAAGCCGTTCAAAAAGGATGAGTTGTGCGAATGACTGAGTCCGAGCACCAAAACGCCTGGCTAAATCATGCGTTTGACCGTCTGAATACGAGGACGCGTTTAGAGGTTGAAATCCCTTATTTGAAAATGCGAAAATCACGTTTTGGGTGGGATTTTTGCCTAAAATCTCACACCGATTTGACAACTACAGCTGTATATAAATGGACCACTGAGGTCAAATCAAAAAGTCATTCGATTTTTCTCTTTCTTGATCTTCTGTCGACCACTTAACAGGGTTCCTGTTCATCTTCTCCGATGCTTCAACGAAGAAAAAATTCATTCTTAAATCCTTCATCAACAATTCTATATCTTCTTCGCCACGATTAGAATGGCTCCCAAGAAGAGAATGGCCTCCAAATCAAAGATCGCCCAAACTCAGGGTGCCCCATCGACTAAAACCTCTAGAGATGCTCCAGCCACCTCGTCGTCACCTCAGATTTCTTCAATTAATGGTAGGTTTAGGTAATCATGAGTTGTTTTGACGAATTCCTTATCCTCGATCTTTGACGCATTCCACCATTAAAACATAGAGATAATTCTTAGTGTTTCTCGATTTAGAACATATGGTTAACTCCGTCGTTCATGATATTTTAATGTAGGTTCAGACCCTGCGTTTCAAATTTTGAATGCGGGTCGAAACCCTGCGTCTTGCATTCTGGATGCAGACATGGACCCTGCGTTTATGAATTTGGACGCAGGTCTGGATGCGGGCATGGACCCTGTGTTTAGGAATTTAGACGTGGGTCTGGATGCGGGCATGGACCCTGTGTTTAGGAATTTAGACGCGGGTCTGGGCCTTGCGTTCAGGAATTTGGATGCAGATCCGGACCTTGCTTTCTTGAGTTAGACTCCTTCGTTCAACTGACTGATTTTCTTTTCCATTTGTAGTGTGCTACTCCAATGAGCCTCTTTCTTTCAACCACAACTTCGGTCATGCGGGAGGTACGGAGAAAAATACAATCTTCAGCTTTCACTTAGAGTATCCAATATTCTAGGACACCAACAAAGAGCGGGCGAAACTCATCACTCAAGCTTTCCCCGAGACTCTCAGGTCCTTGGTTACGGATGCTAAATTTAAAACCGCAGAACGTGAAATTTTAAAGAAACCGTCCTTCCTTTTTGGGGATTCTGTTAAAATGGACTCTAAGCGGATGTTTGAGAGAAACTACAAATGGCTGAGGGCCGTCAACAACTGTCGCCTTTTCCTTCCCAACTTAGAGCGCTTCTATCCCACGGTTAATGGATAGGGAACTCGTTCAGGACCAAGGAGGTGTTGCTACTGGGTACATCACTCCTCGGGGCACTCATCCGGCTGGTTTTAATCATTTTGTGGCCTTGAATCTGGGTTCATTCAAAAAGGAACATCATGCCGGTGAACCTACTAAGCTGGCGGAGGTCTTCATTAGAAAATTTATCTCCGTCAAGGGAGAGTTCCCCGCTCAAGATTTCAGGGCTCCAACATGGGTACATTCAAGTGAGACATACTGGTGGGCCTGGATGATAAATGTTATCTTAGAGGAGCTAAAAGAACCTTTGAGGATTTCAGAGTTGAGAACTCCAATAATAGCTACTCTATATGGGATTTCTCCAAATTATAGAGGACTTTTCGCTATGCTTGAATTTTACAATCCTTACACCGGTACCTTTTTCACACCTGCTGGTGAATTAGGCTTTGCTCTTCATGAGATGTTTGAGATCTCTGGATTATCTTTTGGAGAACTGCCTTATGAGGAGTTTGTTCCTGGAAATAGGGAGTTAGAGATCCTGAAACATGGTGTCCCAGAAATCTATGACCCTTACTGGGAATTGATGTGTCATTTCCAGATATGTGCACAAACTACCAGGAAAAGGGCCAGTGGTGTGAAACAAGGACAATAGGCAGAGTATCTTTTTCGAAATCTATGGGACAAGGATGCTGAAGTGACTCGCTTAGCTGCCAGTACTCTTGAGGAAATCAATGAGCGTATCAATGTGCAACCTCCCACTATACTTGCGATATAGAGGAAGACGTCTTTCCAGCTTTCACCACATTCGAAAGTTTCCATTATCAAGCAGAAATCCCAATCTCCGACATGGCTTTGTTCGCTGGTTTCCTTACTCTTTGGTTGAAATGTTGTGTGGTACTCACTAGGCTGGTGGACGCCATTACAGTAGAAGTATTATACCCAGCTGTTCTCCTGGCTTATGGATGGCCTCTAAATCTCCTTTCAGCCATGGTATGCTGCTTGCATAGTGGTCTACGGGAACTAGCCTCTGAGTTTATTGCCGTCAAGAAATTGGACTCAGATGGGAAAACAATCTAGTGGTCTACGGGAACTAGCCTCTGAGTTTATTGCCGTCAAGAAATTGGACTCAGATGGGAAAACAATCATTCAAACCCTAACCCCTCGGGTGTCGTTACCATATATTTATTTGGTATCCTGGTTTGTGTTACACTGTCCTTCGATAATGTCGACCCCTAAATCACGCGATACTTCGGCTCCTCTCATCCAACAATTAGAGATCGACCGATGGGTCGGTTGGTATCAAGTCAAATTCTGCGAAATATTTAGGCAGGATTATAATTACGAGATCGCTTGCAAGTTTCCTATTTTCGAAGGCGGTGCGTATGGAGAGATCTATCAAGACGCTCCAGGGCGGAACTCGTTTACTACACTTAGTAGGGGCGCCTTCTGGTGGCTCATAAATATTCGTCCAGGCTATCTTATTTTCCGACAATGAAGGAAATGCTTTATTGAACCATATCAACCTTATCGCTTTTCTCGGTAATTTGGCTATGATCAAATTTACATCGGCAATCCAAACCCCACCCTGTTGGCCTTCTTGTTTTGATGATGTTTAACAAATAATTTACTTCTAATATTGTTTGTCTAGTGTTTGTGTTCTCGTATTTATTCTAGGCAAACAACATGTTGGAGGATGGATGGAATTACGCATTCACGATCATATCCAATGGAGGTTGGCGGAATTGTGGAATGAAGCAATGCAATTCAAGTTAAAGATTCAAGTTCAGCTTCATCCGCAAGTGTACCAAGATAAAGCTTCGTTGGAGATCACAAGCTTGGGTATAATTTAGTTTAGGTTTTATATTATGTGTGTTAGATACTCTAAGCTCAATATCATATTGTGGCGCCCCTGGGTTCACACAAGGCTGTAGTCCGAGGTGAAACCAGAGATGTCAAACCTTCCATGCACCACACCGTGCAATAACATATTTCACCATCACAATTACTATCTCTCTAGTGGAATCAACAACAGGTGTAGTACAAAGCAAGTAAAAGATTATACAAGAATTAACTGATGAAGTAATAGAGATCAAATTAATATTTTGACATTCTAAAATACTGGAATACAAGTAAATGTCTGAAATATATGAACTGGAGTTCTCAATAAGTCTCAAATACATAATGTATGACAAGAGGAAATAAGGCACATAGCCTTTACAACTTCTAGAATAAGATTCTCACATGTCTATATAAAAATCTACAGTGGAGCTCAAAAGGAAATATAACTAAATAGACGGCTGAAGCTAAAGTACATCGCCATCAACCTGCGATTCTCCGGGCTCCTGGCTCGTTACCTGAAAGGGGGAGGGACAACGAGCGTCAAAGCGCTAGCGAGCAACATCACAACCAACCCCAAGGGATAGGGCTCGTTGTACATGAAAAATACAATTAATACATAATAATATAAATCATTTACACAAACATTAATGGGTTTTAGTACTTAGGGAAATACAACACGAGCATAGGTACGTCGAGCGAAATAATCCAAACAAGGAAACCCTCATGTATATACCTTGTATCTCAAATTGTAGATCCCTAAATATTAAACCCGAGGTTGGTCACAAGAAACAAATAAAGAAAAGAATACATACCCATCTATACCGATGAAAAGTAAACATGACAAAGCTACAATAGATGTCATGTACAACCTAAGTAGCTATCATGCCCCGGCCTAATACAATATGTCGTGAACCCAACTGGGATAAGTAACATGCTCAAGGTTTATCAAAAGTCTAAAACATGACTGTAATGGATTATAGTCCAACACGAGGACTTTAATGGATTATAGTCCAACACGAGGACTTTAATGGATTATAGTCCAACACGAGGACTGCGTATAAGAAAAGTATGCATGTGTTATTCCCGTACATACCCTACTGTACGGACTTAAACTCGTGTTCGAAGTGTCATCTCACACGTACAGGTGAAATCATAATCACTATATGCATATATACTTATTTATACCCAACAGGTGATTTAAACAGAAGCACGAATGAAACAGAAAGAAAGTACTGCGATGAGTCGACTCGTGCTCAAATATGAGTCGACTCAACAGAACACATTTGATAACAGAAAAGGACTTTGTGAGTCGACTCATGACAGTCATGGGTCGACTCATGACTTATGGGTCGACTCGTATGCTAACAAGTCGACTCAGCAGAAGTAAAAAGACAACACAACTGGACTTCGTGAGTCGACTCATGACAGTCATGGGTCGACTCAACCTGATGAGTCGACTCGTGATGAGTCGTGAGTCGATTTACGGGCTGAAATCTGCATATATCACAAGTTGAATTCGCCAAATCGATCCATCCTTCCATTACACTGATCTACATCTTTATAGCTATCAATTCTAGACTATGATACAGTGAGAAAAACGTATTTATCATGAGAAACGATTCTCTTATAGGTTAATTCTAGACTATGATACAGTGAGAAAAACATATTTATCATGAGAAACGATTCTCTTGTAGGTTAAAACTCATATTTAACTCCTATACATGAAAGGAAGCATTAAATCAAAATAAAACTCATATTTTTATTCTTTAAATAAAACTCCAGATCTGGGTTTTTATCAAAAACTCGTTGGTGAGGTTTTCAAATCTGAAACACATGACTTCTAGCATTCACCCTATTAAGAGCATTAATTTATACTTGAAAATAAGTCTTAGGCTCAATAAAACTCAAGGACTGGGTGAGATGTTACTCGCCTGAGGGGGTATTGTAGAACTCCTGAACACGCGTGAGCATGCTCCTCCTTCGATAGAATCGCTCCAAATCCCGCTGAAACCCTTCGAGACTCCTCAAAAATCACCAAGAACGGATCTAGGGTTTGGGAGAGAAGAGGGGGGGCTGCTAGGGTTTGTAAAACAGAAGAAAAGAGGTGATTTTCGTGATATAACATGTATATATATAGCAGCAAACCCGAAACCCGAAACCCGAAACTGGAAATTCAGTCTGACTAGGAACATTCTCTTCGGTATTTTGACTATAACTTCCTCATACGATCTCGGAATAAGATGATCTAAGATTTTTTGGAAAGATCTTGAAGAGACCTACAACTTTGGTATTATACACTTTTCCAGATTCTTAATGAATCAGTGTGAAAAACATAGAAACTCTCAACTAGTCAAAATTCCCAGATTTTCACTCTTGGCCTTTGTGCATGTTTTGTTTATTTACACTCATATATTCACAAATATACATTAAATTGATCTAAAATCAATTCCTATCATACTCAAATATCAAAATACATTATTTTCACCATATAACATATTTATAATTATTTATCACACTATATTCAAATTTTCGGGGTTTTACACATATACACACACGTATTTGGTTTCTATGTATATATATAGTTATATATATACATGCACGGTTTTGGATTTTCATGTTCATATATATGAAATTACATATTTTGTGAAAATATTGTATTCTTAGTTTTTGGACTTAACAATAATCATATACATATTTTATTAAGTCTATATAATCATTGTGTAAAGTTTCAAAACATGGTTTAGCTAAAATGTCAAAACTTATGTGTTTACATTTTCGTGTTTTGGACCTCCTTACAAAATAATGATATTTTACATTTGGGAAGTTCTTTTTGAAAACCAGTTTTTGTATCATGTGTATTATCAGGTTTATAATCATTTCCCAAAGTTTTATATTTTTGGAATTTATTTAATATTTTTAAACAGGGTTTTAATATCAGAAAATCAACTTTCAAACCTGTTTTTCTCATATGTCAGTTTACGGTCGACCGGCACGGTCGACCGTACCTTTGTTTTTCTCTCAGGAGGCAGCAGAAACTTTCGCGGTCGACTGTCACGGTCAACCGTTAAGCTGTAAATTCTCACGGTCGACCACCACAGTCGACCGTCGAACTCTCTGGAAGTTTTCTCAGGTTCAAAAGTGCCTCGCGGTCGACCGTCGATAGCCCAACGGCTATATTAGGTACAGAATCGTATTCCTGATTTTTTAGGATTTTTGTTATTTTGTTTGGGGTTTTGGCTGTTGATTTCTCTTTCTATAAAAACACCTCAACCCCTCTTCTACCAAGTAGAATTTGGAGAAAGTTTTAAACAAGTTTAAGAGGGTTTTACAGTTTGTTTTAAGTTTGGTTTTTGTTTACAAAGGAGGAAGCTTACATTGCAAATTGAGGGATTCATTCTCAATATCCTCTCCTTTGAGTTTATAGAGAAGTTTTCTAACTCTTTTCTCTAGCAATTTTATTATTGATTTTCATATTCTTATTATTGCTAGTTTGCAATTTGAGTTAGATTTTATTTCACTCATTGTCTACACACACCCACTTGAGCTTATTGTATTTTCATATATAGTATATTTGGGTTGGTGAGAGTTGTAACAATTGAGTGTGATGTTTCATTGTGTTCTCATCCATAGTAGAGAACAAACATTTATTGTATTGAGCCTAATTGTGAGGATACACTTTGTAATACACTTGTACACCGAGAGAAGTGTGTGGTGTGAGTCGAGGATCGTCCTAAGAGGAGTGGCGTCGGTTGACAAACCTAGGGAGAGGTTGTATCCGAGCACTTGAGGGAGATACGTCTAGTTCCAACACTTGAGAGGATGTAGAGTGGGATTGCAAGAGTGGTGATTGTAAAGTTTTCGGTTAGCTAGAAAACCAAGTATGAGGTGTAAACGTTGTTTGGATAAGCGTAGAAAACCCGGTTGTGTTAGTGGATTTCTCCCCGGGAGTGAGGAGCGGAGACGTAGGACGGAAGGTCCGAACTCCGTGATTATTTGATTGTGTTTGTGTGTGTTTTAGCGTTCATTTATATTTGTGCTCATTGCTCATATCGCCATTGTCTTATTAGTTAGTTTGTCCACCTCTTTGTTTACATTATTTACTCTTGTGTTGTTTATATATCCTTGCTCATATATTTGTAATATCTCATTGATAGGATATATTCATTAGTTCATATTGCCTATCTTAGCTCATGTATCTTGTTGTATTTTATACTTGCTAGGATAACTTGTTAATTAGTTTTAATTGGCATAAAATTGAATTAGATTAGCATAAGACCCTAATCACATCCCCTCTAGGGTCTAACAATTGGTATCAGAGCTTGGTGCTCTTTGATTTAAGGATTAATCGTCTTGAGTTAAAGATCCAAGTTATCTTTTTGTGCTAATCTTGTTTTGATTTTATTTGTATCTTTAAAGATCCAAGTTATCTTTTTGTGCTAATCTTGTTTTGATTTTATTTGTATCTTGCTTGCATACATTTTCTTATTATGTTTGATTTTATTTGTATCTTGCTTGCATACATTTTCTTATTATGGACATACATTGTGCATCTTGTTTAGTCTATGATCCTATTATTGCTCCTAAAATAAATAATCTCCCTTATGACCAATGGTGTTCTAGATTTAACATATTTATTAGATCTAAACAATTCGATTTATCGGAAGTTATTGAAGATGCTTATATTATACCCACTTCAGAAAAATCCAAGTGGAGTAACAATGATAAAAGAATGTTTAATATGAATAAGCTTTTCTTAGAATATTTGCTTATTGCCTTTGACTCATCCTTCTCTAACAAATTTGTTCATTTTGATAGTGCTTACAATTTATGAAAATTCATAGAAACACATCAAGGCAACTTGGAGGAAATCCGACATGACTTGGAGGATTCTTCCTCAAGTGATATTGGAGCTTCATCATGTACACGACCACTAAGCGATAGCCCTAGTGAGGTTTGCGAGTTCGAATCCATCAATGATTTATCTAGTGATGAACTTGCTTGTGCTAGTGAAAATTTATTGCATGCCTATAACAAATTGCACAAAGATTTTATTGATTTACAAAGCAAGCATGATGCATTAAAATCCGATCATGAGTTATTAGCTTCTAAGTTTGAAACTATTCATGATTCTTTAATTTCAAATGTTGCTAGTTTAACTCATGAAAAAGATAATGCTATATTAGAAGTAGAGAACATGAAAAATAAAGTTGCTTCTTTTGCAAATAACTATAGATGTTCTACTTCTAATAAAAATGTATATGTGCCTAATGATGAGTTGAATGTTGTTAAAAATCGTATTTTATCTTTAGACTCAACTCTTAATACATGCATTAATAATCATAGGAAGTTTGTGGATATGTGTGCTAAGTCTAAACCAAAATTATCCACTCACTATGCACACATATATAGCAAAGTCTACAAATGCACAAATTACGGTCGTAAAGGTCATCTTGCTAGATTTTACTATGATGCACATAAACATAAAAATATCAATACTCCTTGTGCATCTCATCAAGTTTCTTCATCACATGTACACACACATGCACCCATTATTCATTATAAGCATGTTCATGTGTATAGATGTGATCATTGTGATCGTTTTGGTCATTTGGCCGAATATTGTTTTGATTTGAAAGGAAAATCAAGTTTGCCAAATGTTTCTAGTAGACCACATGTTTTTAAATGTGATGTTTGTGGTAGATATGGCCACTTAGGAAAGTTTTGTTTTGATAATGTTTCACATTTACAAAATAATCTTAAAAGATCATCTATGTTTGCAAATGTTCCTCGTGCACCTTTTAATGGTCAACATAAGCAAATGCTTCCTTTCTATTATACATATTACAATCGGAAGGGTTATTTGAGTGATTATTGCTATGACCGATCACGTGCACCACATATGTCCAAGAGGGTTCATAACCCTAGGGCTTTGAGCTTGAATGATAGGGGTCATGTCCCTAACCAATCCGACACCAAAAATTCTTGGGTACTAAAATAATTTTTTATACCAAGAATTTTAGTACTTTTACTTTTTTCTTTTCTTGGTTTTGAAAATTATGTTTTAAAATCTTTTGGTTATGAAAACAATTTTTTTTTATCAAATCTTTTGTTTTCATGATTATTGGTTTTGATTTTGATGAGAGATTTGTGTTTATATAACCCTCCGGGTTTATTGGGTGTTTATTCCCAAATCATGTTTACCGGATGCTAGAATGATTATATGGGTTGGAACAAGCTTAAGAGCTTGATATATTGTTGCCTCTCTTGAAATTCTTTTATCAAAGATTTTGTTTTGAATTATTGCTTTGAATTCATTATATTTCACTTATATGATGATATTTATGTGTTTGTGCTTATGAATCATCTATTCGTGCCTTATAATGTATTCCATATGTGGTTTGATCAAATCCCACAAAGAAAATTCTCTTGATTGATCAAACATCGTTTCTGGATTTCAACTTTGATTTATGATTTCTTTTGGTTGATTTGTTTTCATTTGATAACTTTTTGCATGATTCTCATGTTCCACTTCTTTTGTTTTCATAAATCTATTCTTTTATATGGTTTTTATATTTTTTTTTGTGTTAATGAGACACTATTTTCATATTGACATATTTATATGTGTTCTCATTGTCTTTTTGTATGTGAGTTGTGTTTAGTATGTTTCTTGCTTGCTCACATATGTATGCCTTAGCATTCATTGCATATATTCATTAAGGAATTTTGATAGGGGGAGTAATCCCTATATCTTTCTATGTGTTATACTTACCCATGCATATTGATAGGGGGAGCTTTCGCTCTCTTCATCCCTTTGTCCCCTTTTTGATGTTGTCAAAGGGGGAGAAATATTGTGAGTATATTCTTTCTTGTTTATATGCATGATATATTATACTTTGTATATTCATTTCCTTTCATGCATATATCCTTTTCGTAAATTGTTTGTCATCATCAAAAAGGGAGAGATTGTTGGCCTTCTTGTTTTGATGATGTTTAACAAATAATTTACTTCTAATATTATTTGTCTAGTGTTTGTTTTTTCGTATTTATTCTAGGCAAACAACATGTTGGAGGATGGATGAAATTGCACATTCACGATCATATCCAATGAAGGTTGGCGGAATTGTGGAATGAAGCAATGCAATTCAAGTTCAGCTTCATCCGCAAATGTACCAAGTTAGAGCTTCGTTAAAGATCACAAGCTTGGGTATAATTTAGTTTAGGTTTTATATTATGTGTGTCAGATACTCTAAGCTCAATATCATATACACACACGTATTTGGTTTCTATATATATATATAGTTATATATATACATGCACGGTTTTGGGTTTTCATGTTCACATATATGAAATTACATATTTTGTGAAAATATTATATTCTTAGTTTTTGGACTTAACAATAATCATATACATATTTTATTAAGTCTATATAGTTATATATAAAGTTTCAAAACATGGTTTAGCTAAAATGTCAAAACTCATGTGTTTACATTTTCGTGTTTTGGACCTCCTTGCAAAATGATGATATTTTACATTTGGAAAGTCCTTTTTAAAAACCAGTTTTTGTAGCATGTGTATTATCATATCTACAATCATTCCCCAAAGTTTTATATTTTTTGGAATTTATTTAATTTTTTAAACAGGGTTTTAAAATTAGAAAATCAACTTTCAAACCTGTTTTTCTCATATGTCAGTTTACGAGCGACCGCCACGGTCGACCGCGCCTTTGTTTTTCCCTCAGGAGGGAGCAGAAACTTTTACGGTCGACCGCTACGGTTGACCATCAAGCTGTAAATTCCCACGCTCGACCGTCACGGTCGACCGTCAAACTCTCTGGAAGTTTTCTTAGGTTCAAAAGTGCATGCATAACGGCCAAAATCATGAGAACTGGAATTTCCCAGTCTGGTCAACCGCCACAGTCAACCACGAGACATGTGTTTGTGGAAAATTTGTAGTAAAAGAAATGAAAGAAAAAATTTATTTATATTCTCTCGGTCTCAATTACAATTGGATTCCGATTACAAAAGAGAGGAGAATGATCTAGATTTTCCCCTTTGTATAATTCTGGGTTCTTCACGGTAGCGATGGAGTGCCTCCCTCGAATGCTCACGTTGAGTTTGCTCTCCGTTGACGATCTGAACGTCTTGATTCACTAGAACGGTATCTCCTCCCCACGATTTGACGTTGTGGAGAACTTGCAAAGCAAGTTTTAGAACTCTTGATGAGTTGATAACTCTGAATGAGTTTGAAACTCTATAAAAGAGTTGATTTAACCGAAAATCGGTTTGACAAGCCAAGGCCGAAGGCTCCAAGGAACTTTGTTGCTGCAGAAAGCTCCAACAATTCCCCCAAAAAGTCAGCCGAAGATCTCTTCTTTGCTACCCAAAAAGAAGGATCAATCCCCGAGCCAAAAAATTCCGCAAACTCAATTGAGTTTCTCACTATTTATAGGAGATTAAGGGGTATAACCGGTCCCCTTAAACAGCTCCCCAAATCGTGGGGAGAATGGTTTTGATACCGTCCAGTTCATTCTTTGAACGAATCAAACGCTGAAAAATAGCGTTCAGGGCCCGAACTCTGCGTTTTAGACTAAAAACGCAGAGTTGGGCCTATTTTGGTGGCTGAACGCACAGGTCGCGCTGCGTTGTAAATATGAAACGTAGAGTTAGGATAAAGAGATGAACTCCACATTTTGGACCTGAGACGCAGAGTTGGGCTCTGCATGAACTCTGCGTTTTGGACCTGAGACATAGAGTTGGACTCTGCATGAACTCTGCGTTTCTGAGTCCACGAACTCTGCGTCTGGACTTGAATGCCTTTTTATCTATTTTATTTGATGTCCTGTTATATTTGACTAGCAATTATGTATTGCTAAAAAAGGTCCTTGATTATCATATTTTATTAGACTTTTATACCCTTTTTATCTATTTTATTTGAATAAGTATATCAACTAATAACAAGTTTTTTATCTTAATTTGTAGGAAATGAAGAATTAATGAATAAGAGCTCAAAAGAGCCAAATTCTCTCATTTTTCTACCATTTATTGAAACCCAAGATTAATCTAAGAGGAGGCCCATAAAAGTCCAAGAGATCAAGAAAAAAATCAAATTAACAAGTTAACAAAGAAATCAAATATGTTAGAAACCAATCCGTTAACCAACCAATTGGCTAACCGACTAGCCAACTGATTAGTTTGTAACAGAAATAGTGTATGGCTATGATTTATTTTTTGGACCCCAAGACTAATCCAATGGCTTATGTTGATTGCAGTAGACAATAAGTAGGGGTAGAGAGTAAGGGGTCTGAGTGTGAAAAATTTTGTAAAAAATCCATTTGGAGAGGAATGTTACTCTTAATTAAGAAGACCTTCTAAAATTATAAACTTTTATTTGTAATAAATAAAAATCTATTTCATCTTCTTTTATTTTCATTCTTCTCTTTTGATGATGATGAAGTGAAGATGAAGATTTTCTTCATAATGGGCCAACCCTTTAGAATGTAAGTTTCTATTTTTATTTTTCTTATCAAATTGCATGATTTAGGATTTTATTTTCTTGTTATTATATTTGGTAGATTAGATTTATTTTATGCTTGTAGTGTAGATTTATTTCATACTTTGTAGAGTAGATTTACATATTCTTACTCTTTTTATTGCTTTTATTGTTCTTTTTCTTGCTTATTTTATACTTTCTTGTCTTTATTTTATGCTTTATTTTCTTTTTGACTTTAATATGTGTAAGTCAATTCTTAAGGAGATCTACGATTGTATAAAACTAGTTTAATTTCTTTTATAATTTATGGATTTCTCTCTTTATGCTTAAAATGATCATGCTTAGGATATTTAACTAGAGGACTAACTGGTAGAAGAAGAATTTGATAATCTATGATTGTCTTGAGTGGTTTAATAGGTTATGTTTATGAATTCTAAAATTACTATCAAGTTGTTTGTTCTTTTATGAATGAAATTTTTTGTGGATGATAATTTGATAGATTATGCTTGGATGATAGTATGATTAAAAAAATAGTAATTCATAAATCCTATGTGAAATTAACTATGGATTTAATTCTAGATCCCTAAGTTTCACTACTTGTTTTTACCATAGTTTCTCTTGATTTTAATTTTTTCCTCCTCCTCTTGGTTTTTCCTTCTCTTTATTTTCCCTTTTCTTGGTCTTCTCTTTTCTTGATTTTCATTTATTGGTTTTTCTCTTCTTCCTCCCTCTTTTAATTTTCTTTTTTCCATTTCTTTTTTTATTTTCTTCTACTTTTCTTTTTATGTCTTTTTATTTGTTCCCTCCTTCTCCCCTCTTGTTTTTACTTTTTATCTTTGTGACAAATCACTCTTTCTACCTCTATACATATTTTATTTCACTCCTTTTTATCGACACATTTTAGGATCAATTTTAGGAAATTCTAAATACATACCTTCCTTGTGGGTTCGACCATTTTCTATATTATACTTAATAGTTATTCTCTTATAACTTTTACGCATGTTTATTATGTACATATCAAGTTTATCATCGTTACTAGGGAGGGTGCTTGTAATTAGAATTTTCTATTTTAGTTCTTTGATTTGTGTGTTTTCGTATGAAGGACTAAACTAGAAGGTTGAAGAATAAAGATTAAAGAAGATTTGCTTGCAAAGATAAATTTTCTTTCTTGTATTTTTAATTCCACCCTCTAGTTTAGGCTTTTCACATTAGAGATATAGGAGCTAGTAATAATAATGACAAAAAGTTCACTTGTCGGCCCTAATAAGATCTATCATCCACTTGAACAACTACTAACAAGATAATAAATTCAAACAAAAACTCTCTTTGTCACATGTGTTTGATTGTTGACCCTAATTAAAAAACAAAAGATTTTCTTTTTGTATCTTTTTATATTTGCTTTTAATTCTTAGAATTGTATTGTATATAGTTAGTAGGAATTCACCAATGTGATTTGAACATTTTGATTTGAGCACTCACTTAAAAATAATCGTAAGAGCAAAAACGCCTGAATCAAGATGAGGTGAGGGATTTCATCACTCTTTTCTTAGTATTAAAATCACTAATTCCTTACTACACATACCCAAACCTTTTAAAACTCATTAGATGTTGGATCCTAAGGACTCAAGCTCATTAAGGAATAATAAAATTCATTAAGTGAACTCATTTAAGTTTACTTGAATATATTGATATCTAAGATAATGTTTAGGGGTTGCATAAAGCGCTCCGCAAGGAAAGAACTAATTAATTGGTCTTTAACCTCCCTCTAGTACTATAGCTAATTGACCAAGTAAAATTCAATCTTTTCACTTAAGATATTTATAGTTAGGAGCTGGACTACTAGAGTTTTGGCTTAACCCTAGAATTAAGGGTGATTATTTCAAAGTGATTATTCTCAATTTGTTTAGTTAAAATTTTCTTTTATCATTCCTCTTTTCTCTTATCTTTTATTTTCCCTAGATCTTTTCCCTAATTTTCTTTTTAGATATAAAAAATAAAAACTAAATATAAGAAATTAAAATTTTCTTTAGTGTATGGGAGTTTGGATTAGGGATAATATTAATCGTTTAATCTGTGTTGAACCAATCTTTGAAGCTAAAAAGGGAAAATCCAATATACTAGTTCTTTAAGACATATATTAACCAACTAGGAATATAATCTTGTCTTGTATTAGGCTTCCTGATGTTAATGAAGCTAATTTTGAGCTTAGACCTCACTTCATAAATCTACTTTTAAAATTCATAGGAAATGAATCCGAATATGCATACATTTTTATATCCGAGCTTGAGGAAGGTTGTCTTATGATTAAAATTAGAGAGTTATCTGAGGACACAATTAAGCTTAAAGGCATCCCATTTGCTTTTAAGGATAAAGCCAAGAAATGACTGTATAGCTTACTGATACATTCTGTCTCAATCTGGGATGAATTTGTTATAATTTTCCTAAAAAAATTTCTCAATTTATAAAACAGTGAAGCTTAAAATAGCATTTAGAATTTCAAGATAGCCCTAGGAGAGCTATTCTGTATGTATTTTGATAAGTTTAAGGATTTTCTTATCCAATCTCCTCTTCATAGTCTAGAAAAGTAGCGATTATGCCAAATCATCTATGAATGATAGGATTGTTCTTCAAAGACATCCTTAAAATATAGGTGTCAATGGGATTTTATGAAGAAGAATGCCGATGAAACTAGGGAATTCTCAGATAAGTTTGTCTAAAAAACTATTCAGTGAGAACATTATGATGAAAGAGTTTCATCAGCTCCCCTAACCAAATCCAGGTCTTTCCCCTAGACGGAGGTAAATGGTAGTATGGTCTCATGTTGGAATCAAAGATGGCTATAATCTTGCGTAGGTTAGAAGCACTTAAAACCAAGAAAGAAGTCTCGCCTCAAATAAACCAATTTTGTGTCCCTGGATAACATAACTGTCTTTCTTCAGCCCAAGTTCACAGAAATGTCCTCTCTTAGAAAAAAATCAACCAATAGAGTAGATGAACGATGCATTTTAACACTCTAGAAATAATCTGTTTTCTCCAACTTACAATCAGAGTTGGATAAATCATCTGACTTTTATGTGGAATAGAAAAATTTCTCCTAAAATTAGAATTTCACTCCTACTTCAACCCAATAATTTTCTAGAGGAAACACAATTCCATTTAATACACCGCACAATTTTTAACAATCTAATTTGCCTTATCCAAACTAACATCCTCACCATCAAAAAGTAAATCCTATTCCTCTAGGTTTTGATGATAAGAAACATTTTAGTGTTTTAGAAAAGGGTTTAGATCCCATGATTAAAGCTTTTACACAAATGAGCAATATGTTAACTCAGTCATCCAATACTCTGAATTCCTTTATGCAGACAACTAGTTAAATGGTCAACTCAAACACTCAAGCCACAGCTAGGTTAGAAACTCAACTTGGTCAACTAGCTAATGCCATGATTGAAAAAGAGAAAGGAAAATTTTGGAGTCAACATGTTGCAAACTCTAAGGACATGGGATTAAGTTCAAAGTTGTAAAACCCCGTAAATTTGTATATATTGTGATAAATGGTGATAAATATGTTATATGGTGAAAATAATATATTTTGATGTTTGAGTATGATAGGAATTGATTTGAGATCAGATAAATATGTTATATGGTGAAAATAATATATTTTGATGTTTGAGTATGATAGGAATTGATTTGAGATCAATTCAATGTATATTTGTGAATATATGAGTGCAAATGCACAAAACATGCACAAAGGTCAAGAGTGAAAATCTGAGAATAATGCCCAGTTAAAAGTTTCTATATTTTACATACCGATGCAGTCAGAATCTAGAAAAGTGTAAAAGATAAAAGTTGTAGGTCTCTTCAGCATCTTTCAACAAGTCTTTAATCACCTCATTCTGAGGTCGGATACGAAAGTTACAGCCAAAATACCGAAGAGTATGTTTCTAGTCAGACTGTGTTTTCTAGTTTCGGGTTTCGGGTTTTGGGTTGTAGTTATTTGGGTTTGCTATCATATATATACATGTTTTTACATGAAAATCATCCATTTTCTTCTGAGTTCCAAACCCTAGCAGCCCCTCTCCTTCTCTCTCAAACTCTTGCCCTAAACTTGAGTTCTCGGGAGAGTTTCATGAGGTGAAAAGCGATGAGAAGGCGAGATTTACGGCGTTTGGCATTGAGAGATCATTCTCACACATTTTTGGGAGTTCATCAACACCCCTCAGGTGAGTTTTATCTTGCCCAATCCCTCACCTAGTTTTTAAATGCTTTTTAATAATTGTTTTCTTGTGATTTGTGAGCCTAACATGCTAGTTTATGTATAAACATAGATCTTATTATTGTATATTGCAAAGAGAGCAAGTTTTCAGTTAATAAGATCACTCACGAATTTCTTAATGCAGATCTAGATCTAAAAATATTTTTAAAACAAGAGTTTTGAAAGAAAAATAATTGTTTTTGAAGGTTTCGACATGAATATGCATGTTTTAAATTGTTTCGTTTGTCTATAGTGATTAGATTGTTTATCTCATGTTCCAGATATGCTAAATCACATGTATAGGGTTGCATATATATATATAAACATCACACATGAAGTTTGAGATCAAAACCACGTTGAACAGAAATTGGAAAACAATTTCTGCTTCTGCGCGGTCGACCGCGGTGGGTGCGACGGTCGACCGCGTAGCGTACACAGGTTCAGGGTTTGTGTTTGTTTTGATCGCGGTCGACCGTGCTGGGCACTACGGTCGACCGTCGATTGTGGTCGACCGGACTTGG
>NC_033798.1:19597828-19621968 GCF_001876935.1 Asparagus officinalis | reverse complement strand
CCGTCGACCGCTGAGGAGCACAGAAGAACAGGAAGTTCCTGCTCTCTGTACGGTCGACCAGGGTGGGCACGACGGTCGACCACGAGTCAGTTTTCTGCACTGTTCAGTTGTGCATATGTTCGTGTGACTGGCAAGATTTCCGGGTTATTTGGGGTTGTTAAATACTGAGAATTTTGCATATGAGTTGACTATAGACAGAAGACTTGTTTTATTCACCGAGACATGAGAGTGAATAGTGTATATATATGTTTTTTTTATTATAATCTATTGCGGTCCATGTGTTGGACACTTAGCTATTGCAGTCCATGTGTTAGACATTTATCTATTGTGGCCCATGTGTTGGACCTTGATCATATGGTCCATGTGTGAGACATTTGCTTACTTCAGTCCATGTGTTGGACACGTAGCTTTTGCGGCCCATGTGTTGGACCTGCATTATTTATAGTCCATGTGTTGGAACTATATCATATATAGTCCATGTGTTGGACCTACGTTATATATATAGTCCATGTGTTGGGCTTTTTCCCATTTCAGTCCATGTATTGGACATTTATCATATACAGTCCATGTGTTAGACATTCAGTTGAATTTACCTTATCAAATATAATAGATGAAGTTCACGTGTTGAACACATATTTTGAATTTTTGACAGATCATTTATGGTACAGTTGGAGATAGAGTCATTTCTCCACATTGTAGTTTAGATTTGATAGTATGGTTGGGGATGGAGCTGTTTTTTATTATTTCTCCACACTGTAGCTTTGGATTTGGTATTTAGGGATTTACGATATGAGTCATATGGTATATACATGAGGGTTTCCTTGTTTGGATTATTTCGCTTGACGTACCATGCTCGTGTTGTAAGTTCCTAAATATCAAACTTCCATTTTATTTCAGAGTTGATGTTTTGACTATCTATATGTATTATCAGCTATTTTCATATCCTTCTAGCCCTTCCCTTTGGGGTTGGTTAAGATGTTACTCGCTATAGCGCTTTGACGCTCGTTGTTTCCCCATTTTCAGGTAACGAGCCAGGTGCGCAGAGAGTCGTAGCTTGATGGAGTCACTTTAGGTTATTATTTATAGACAGTATTAGTAGTTGTGTCAGAACTCCACAGTAGATGTATTTTGTTGAACATTTTGAGATATTATTTCTAGTTTTGGAAAGGCGAATGTACCTTAATATTATTTTATTTGATTCCTATTGTGAGACAGTTGTATCAATCTAGATGTTTCATTTTTAGAGATTATCCATTTATGTCAGTGATGATAACTTTTCTTCAGAGTATCTGTTGTTTCATACTTCTTCTGTATTTTCTCTTTTACCTGTTTTGTACCTACACCGGTTATTGATTCCACTTGATAGATATTTATTGTGATGGTAAAACATGTTATTGCACGGTGTGGTGCATGGCAGATTTGATATTCTTGGTTTCATCTCGGACTACAGCCTTGTTGAAACCAGGGGCGTCACAAAAGCACCCAGTTCAAGTGAATGCAGTGCATACCTTACGATCATGGAAACATATAGATAATCAAGTTAGAATACTTCCGGATCAAACCCCTTCTTCCTCTTCTCTTGTCCAAAATGATTCTTTTAATAAAATCAACTCCTTCCGATGACCAAGAAATTAAACTCAAAACTGAGCCTAATTCAGATACATATAAGCCCGTTGCTCTCTTTCCTGATAGACTCAAATCTGGAAAAGACTCTCCACATATAGAGAAAATTCTAAAAGCTTTCAAACAAGTAAAGGCCAACATTCTTCTCTTAGATGCAATTGAACAAATCTCCTCTTATGAAAAAAATTTAAAGGATTTATAACGAAGAAAAGAACCACTAACGTTTCGAAGAAAGAATTTTTAGTTGCCAACATCAGCGGCATGCTTTCAATGTCTTTGTTGCCCGACTATTTCACGCATCATAGGAAATACCTTCATTGATAAGGCACTTCTAGTCTTAGAAGCTAATGTGAATCCTCTTTCCTATGTAGTCTATCAACAACTAGGGGTGGTGAATTAAAACCAAACAGATACATCCTACAGTTAGCTAATGGATCCATCAATATATTTAAGGGAGAGATTGAGAATGTTCTGATCAATAGTAATAGAATCTATTTTTCTCACTAGTTTCATAGTTTTGAAAATCTAGCCATTTCTAATCTTAAAGGTTAAATCCTAGCTATTTTAGATAGACCATTCTTAGCAACCTCAAATACTTTGATCAATTATAGAACCAGTCAAATAAAGGTATCCTTTGAGAATATGATTGTTGATCTCAATATTTTCAATCTACAAAATAGCCTAATGATCCATCCACCCCTAGAGATGAACTTTATCTAGGAAATTCGAGTGAACAACAAGAAGAAGAGTGTGAGTCAGATGTTTATTGATCTAACTTGAGTTTTAATGAGATTTTCAAGGAGGAAATTAAACTATTAGAGGAGCTACATCTACCAATAGATCATTTACGATGACAACTTGAACCATAAAATACAAAACCCTAAGTCTAACTTCACCCATATACAGAGGAACCCCCTAAGTTAGAGCTTAAACATTTATCTAAAAATCTGGAGTATGTCTATTTAAGGGAGAATGAGACTTTATCAGTTATCATTGCTTCTAATTTGACTTCCGCTCAGAAGGAATGCCTCTTAGATGTTTTAAAAGAAAATAGGGCAGCCATCGGATGGACCATGGCTGATATCAAAGGGATTAGTCTAACCATTGTTCAATATCGAATCCATTTAATAGATGATGCTAAACCTACTAGGGAACTCAATGTAGGTTGAACACAGTAATGAAAGAAGTGGTTAAAAAAGACATTCTAAAATATCGTGATAATGGGATCATTTATCCCATTTCAGATAGTTTCTAGGTAAGCCTAGTCTAAGTAGTTCTAAAGAAATATGTGATCATTGTGATCTAGAATAAGGCTAATGAGTTGTTTCTGCTCAAATTCAAACTGTATGGCGAGTCTGCATTGATTGTAGAAAACTCAACCTATCCACCTGGAAAGATCACTTTTCTCTACCTTTCATAGACCAAATGTTTGAAGGTTTAGCAAGACACAAGTTCTACAATTTCTTTGATAGTTATTCAGGTTACTCCCATTACCCCTGAAGATCAGGAGAAAACCACTTTCACATACCCGTACAAAACTTTTACCAGCCGTCGCATTCCCTTTGGGTTATGCCATGTTCCCACCACTTTTCAACAATGCATGATTAATACCTTTTTCGATATGGCTGAGGAATTCCTAGATATTTTTATGGATGGTTTCTCAATATTTGTGATTCATTTTCTACGTGTTTGCATCATCTTAACTTGTCTTAACTCGGTATAAAGAGAAAAATCTAACTCTCAACTAGGAGAAATGTTACTTTATGGTTAAATACAAAATTGTCTTAGAGCATATGTAGTTTTCAATAAAAATATGGAAGTTAACAAAGCTAAGATAGATCTCATTTTTAACTTTCTTCCTCCTAAAAATATCAAGGATGTTAGATCATTCCTTGGTCATACTGGTTTTATCAATGGTTCATTAAAATTTTTAGCAAAATTACTAAGTCTTTGACTAATCTTTTAGCCAAGGATACACCCTTTAATTTCTCTCCAAAATGCCTTAAAGCCTTTGATTATCTAAAAAAGGAGCTAACCACAGCTCCTATCATTCATGCAGTGGATTAGACCCTATCCTTTTGAGTTAATGTGTGATGTATCCGATTTTATAATTGGTGCTATCTTAGGGTAACATATAGATGGAAAATCTCATATGATCTATTATGCAAGTAGGATATTGAACAATGCATAGCAAAATTTCTCCATCACAGAGAAAGAGTTTTCAATTATTGTTTTTACCCTAGAAAAATTCAGATCCTATCTAATCGGGTCTTTGACCAAGGTTTACACCGATTACACTGCATTAAAGTATCTTTTAGCTAAAAAAGATGCTAAGGCATGACTCATTAGATGGATACACTTAATTTAAGAATTTAATTTTGCAGATACTTGATAGGAGAGGAGCATGTAACCCAGTAGCAGATTATTTATCTACGTTTCCTAATGCACCAACACCAAGTATTCTAATCAATGATCATTTCCGAATGAACAACTCTTACAAGTTTAATTTGTATTGTGGTTTGTAGATATTGTTAATTAGTTGGTCATGAAACAGCTCCCTTCACGTTGGTCTAAATAGGATAGATTATGTTTCCTCCCCTAAGTAAAATATTTCTACTAGGATGATCCAATTCTATTTAAGTATTGTTCTCACTTGATCTTTGGAAGGTGTATTCCAAATGAAGAGACTACAAATATTCTTTTCTTTTGCCATGAGCAAGCTTGTGGGGGCCACATTAGCCTAAGAAAAATTACTGAGAAAATCCTCCAATGTGGGCTATATTGGCCTAATTTGTTCAAGGATTCATACAAACTCTGTAAAGGCTACAATCTTGTTGGATTTTAGGAAAGATCACTAGAAGACATATGATGCCCTTATGACTAATCTCAGCCATTGAGCTTTTTTTAATCTATGGGGTTTAGATTTTATGGGATTATTTCTAAACTCTCTTGAAATTTTATGCATCTAGTGGTTAGGATACATGTCTAAATGGGCTAAAGTGGTAGCTTATAAAACCAATGACAATAAGATGGTTGTCAGGTTTTTGAAAGAAAATATCTTTTCCCTATTTGGATTACCTTGAGTGATCATTAGTAACAATACCCATTTCTATAACTATTTCTTTAAGGCTTTGATGATGAAATGTTCTATCACACATAGACTGCCAACTCTTTATTACCCCCAAACCAATGGTCAAGTAGAGATTATAAATAGACAAATCAATTTAGATTTAAAAAAAATTGTTAATAAAAAAGATTGGTCTGTTAAATTATGTGATACTTTATGGGTTCATTAGAGAGCTTTCAAAACTAACTTGGACATGTTACTATACATACTTATTTTTGGAGAAGTGCGTCATCTACTAGTTACACTAGACCACTGAGCTATGTAGGCAATTAAACAACTTAACTTTAATTTAGACTCAACAAAAAAAGAATGCTCTAATTAATCGAGTTAGAAGAGATTCAAAATGATACATATATAAACTTGAAAATCTACAAAGAGAAAAGTAAGATTTTTCATGATAATTTAATAATACGAAAGAGTTTTACATTGGGATAAAAACTTATAATCAAAACTTCATCATTTCCCAAAATTAAGATCACAATAGATGTATTCGTATATTGTTAAACAACTTTTCTCTCACTGGGCTATTGAGATAGAAAATCCTAAAATACTTTCAAAGTTAATGTTCGACATTTAAAACCATGTTTAGAATTTTCTATACACAAAGAAGAGGATGTGTTGATTCTTCATGAACCACACTATTTAAAAAAAAGAAAATAAAATTCCTCATTTTGTTTATCCAATGTACAAATTTTTTTTCCCTTTTTGTTTTTCTTCCCAGATACCCAATATGGTTAAGGCCCACAAAAAAACAAAAGAGAAGAATTTCTCTTTAGGCTGTAGTCTAGCCCATGAATCTAGCCCATGAAGTAAAATTTCTCTTTGCACTAAAGACCAACCCATGACAAAAGAAAGGAAAAAAAGAAAAGAAAACCCCTGATCTCTTTTTCTCAAAACTCTCTCAATCTCTCAAAATCCTCCCAAATCTCTTCTCCAAATTAAAGAAGGGGGTGATTGGAAAAAATCTCCAACCAATTGCAATAATCCTGCAATTCAATCACTCGCAATCAAGGTATAAACACTCGGACCCTAACTTGGCAAATTTTTGTGAATTTACTTTGATTTACGATGTAAAATTGTGTATGTAGTTGTTGAGAATGATAATTGAACGAATTCTGGGGTAATTGAGATGTTATTTTGATTGGAAAACTTTAGTGAAAATTGATCAATTAAGTCACCAAGTGATTACTAATCGATTGATCAATTGATTGGTCAATTGATTAGTAGGTTCAGGATAGAAATTGTTATTTTACATTTTAACCCCCGAAACTCTAAATTTCTTGTAGAATTAAACTCTAATTACCATAATTAAGTCATTTTCTTGTAAATTAGACAATGACTTTAGGAAAATGACAACAAATTATACAATCCTCTCTCACTTTCGACAATTTACCTATCCACTTTGAAAGAGGATTCAATACTAATAAGCTATTTGAATACAAACTAATTGCTGAAGTATTTACAGAAGTTGGGATAAGTTCAATGATGACTAGGAAACCAAAAATGGCAAACTCTATAATATTTAGAGAATTTTATGACTGATCAATCGAGGACACAACTTCTGTCGCTATTCATAGGATAACTATATTAGTCATACTCAAGCTCATCCAAAAGATCTTAGGACTCCCCAAACACCTAAAATATTGCCCTGATTTCTTCCAAGGTTTAGCTTAGAGTATAGCCTCTAATGATTACAATCAGAAGGCTGAGTATTTGTTTAGAACAATACCTAGGGGTGGGATCTTGCATTCATGCATGCTTAAGAAAGAGTTCTAGCCGAGGCAAGGGGCTCACAGCTTCCACTTTTACTTCTTCACATAATCTAGCACCAGCTCAGCAAACCCTACCTACACCCCCTCGCCACCCATTGATGCACTGATTGAGTGGACACCCCAGATGCTTGGTCATCATCTCTATACTCTTGAGATGGGTTTTCACCAATTTCAAATAGGGTTTTAGCAATTTCAGAGTCAGTATACAGCTAATCAGGCTCACCTCACAACTCAGCTCGACTAGTTTCATCAATATCAGCATTATATAGCCTCAGACATTCATGAGATGAAATCCGTATATGAGTACCCAACCACCTTATTATCCTCTACCTCCGCCTCCATCACAGCAAGATCCACTACCATCACCACCACATTATCAGCCTACGACACGACCTTGAGGACAAGGAGAATATCAGCAATACTTGTACAGAGATGGACGATGAGGACATAGATGTCACAGGGATAGATGATCAGGATGATGAGGGTGATGATCAGGGAGAGCATGATTAGTCTGGTGATGATGAGCAGTGAGGGATGTTTTTATTTCATAGCACCCATACTTGACTTTTATTTTGACATGTACTAATATTATATATTTTGATGTTTATGCATTTGAATGTTGTTGTTAGTATTTTCCTTGAGGACAATGCAAAGTCTAGGTGTCGGGGAGGGATTAGTTTTTTAAGCTTTCTTTTGTTTTTGCTTTTTGCTTGCTTTCATTTTTCCTTCCTTATTTTTTTAAAAATAATTGTCACTAAACAACTTGATAGAGTTAATTAATAATTGATCCACTTGATAAATTTTAAATATTCTAATTCTTAGATAGTTAATCTAACTCTAACTAGATTGTTTAAAGATATCAAATTAATTAATTAGACATTGACTTCTTCAAATTAGCAAGTTAACTGAGTTTTATAGGTATTTTTATTGCAAACCCTCACGATACTATAATTTGTCCACTAGAGTAACCTAGGGATTTAAAAGCTTTATTACATGTGCTAAATACAACTACAATCCTACAAAAGTGAGTTAAAATTTTCTTTCTTTCCTTTTTATTTTCTTTTTTGTTAGAGGACTAGCAAAATTTTAGGTATGATGGTTGCTGATCATCACATTTTATCACACTTTTTTACCCTTAATATATATTTTATTTGAAAAAGCATATAGACCAAATAAAATATATAGACTAATAATAATTTTTTAATCTTAATTTGCATGAAATAAAAATTAATGAATAAAAACCTAAAAGAACCAATTTTTCTCATTTTTCTATCATTTAATAAAGCCTAAGATCAAGCCAAGAGAAGGCCACAAAAGTCAAAAAGAAAAAATTGGGTCAACAAGTCAATAAAAGGAATCAAATATGTTAGAAACCAATCGGTTAAGCAACCGAATAGCCGATTGGCTAATCGATTGGCCAACCGATTAGCTAACCAATTGGCCAACAGATTAGTTTGTAGCAGAAACAATGTATGACTGAGATTTATTTCTTAGAGCCCAATGATAATCTAATGTCCTCTCATTGATTACAGTAGGCTATATAAATAGGAGTAGAGGGTGAGGGGTTTGAGCGTGAATGTTTTTTAAAAATTATATTAGGAGATGATGATTACTCGGCTAATCGGTTGCCAACCGATTGGCTAACCGATCAGTTTGTAACAAAAATAGTGTATGACTGAGATTTATATCTTGGAGCCTAATGCTAATCTAATTGCTCTTATTGATTACAGTAGGATATAAATAGGGCATCAAGGCTAATACAATAGCTCTTATTGATTATAGTAGTAAATAGGGGTAGAGAGTAAGGGGTTTAAGTGTGAATTTTTTTATAAAAACTCTATTGGGAGAGGATAGTTACTCTTAATTAAGAAGAATTTCTAAAATTATAAACTTGTATTCATAATAAATAAAAAAAAATTATTTCCTCTTCTTTTATTTTCATTATTCTATTTTGATGATGATGAAGTGAAGATGAAGCTTTTCTTCATAAGGGGCCACCCCTTGGAATGTAAATTTTTATTTTCTCTTTTTATTTTTCTTGTTTTAGAATTGCTAATTTATGATTTTATTTTCTTGTTATTATATTTGGTAAATTAGATTTATTTCATGCTTGTAGTATAGATTTATTTTATACTTTATTGAATAGATTTACATATTCTTGATCTTTTTATTGTTTTTATTGTTCTTTTTCTTGCTTATTTTTTATTTTCTTGTCTTTCTTTCATGCATTGTTTTTTTTTGTTCTTAATATGTGTAACTAATTTTTTTAGGAGATCAAGGATTATGTGAAAATTAGTTTAATTTCTTTTATGGTTTACAGATTGCTTTATTTATGCTTAAAATTATCATGCTTAGGATAATCAACTAGAAAACTAATTGCTAGAAGAAGAATTTAATAATCTATGCTTATCTTGAGTGATATGATAGGTTATGCTAATGAATTCTAGAATTACTATCTAGTTGTTTGTTCTTTTCATGAATAAAAATTTTACTTGGATGATAATTTGATAGATTATGCTTTTTGTAAGTGCTTTAATATCTATACTTAGTAAATATAAAATAAAATATGATAAATAGATAGTAGTTCATAAATCCTAATCAAGTTTAACTAGCAGATTCAATTCTATAACCCTATGTTTCTCTATTTGTTTTTACCTCAATTTCTCTTGATTTTGATTTTTCATCCTCCTCTTGATTTTCCCTTTTTTTAAATTTCCCATTTCTTGCTTTTCCTTTGTTGATTTTTTTGTTCTTCCTCCTCTTTTTCTATTCTTATTTTCATTTCTCTTTTTATTTTCTTGTAGTTTCTTTTTTGTGCCTTTTTGTTTATTCCCTCCTTCTATCCTCTTATTTTCACTTTTTATCTTTGTGACAAATCACTCTTTCTACCTCTCTACACATTTTATTTCACTCATTTTTGTCCACACACTTTTAGGACCAATTTTAGAAATTTCTAAGCACACATCCTCCTTGTGGGTTCGACATCTTCCCATACTATACTTGATAATTATTTTCTTGCAACTTTTGTGCATGTTTATTATGTGCATATCAGTCATGAATAAAATTGATGAGCTATGTTGGGGTTTCTTATGGGGGAGAACCAATCAAGTTTCTAAAGTTCCACTTATTGCCTAGAACAATGCGTGTCAACAGAAGAAATATGGAGGATTAGGGGTTTATTCGGCTAGCTAATGGAATGTGATGGCTGCCATTGAACTTCTATGGTTCATACATATTGAAAAGGATTTATTATGGATCAAATGGATCCATGGAATCTACTTGACAGGCACTATTATTTGGGAAGTTCACTCTAAGAAGGGTGACTCTTGGGATGTGGAAGCAACTAATAAAATGTAGAGATCTTGTTGTGAGTTGTGTTGGAGGGACTGATGCTTTGATAGCCATGATTCAGCTCTCTGCTTTATACACAAAGCTCACTGCTAACTCTACTATTGTTCAATGCGGTGACACTATTTGGAATTCACATTCTCTTCCTAAGCATGCTTTTATTTTATGGCTGGCCTTTCAGTCTAAATTTCTTACACAAGATAGGCTACTTCTTCAAATTCTTGTTTTGAGGAAAGTCATCGACATCTCTTTTTTTGAGTGTTTGTTCTCTATGAATACACGGAATGCTGTCATGGATTGGGCTTGTTCTGACCGGAAATCATGCTATCGGAACCAAATACTTGACCGGTTCTCTTGTCCACCGACCAAGATATTAATTATATGTAGTATTTGTTTAATTAAATTCCAAAAGCCCAGCCCATTAACCATCCCAGACTCAGCCCATTAATCACAACCCGACCCCATCCTCCTGTAGGGTTTCCGCCTCCACTTACTATAAAATAAAATAAATAAAAATGAAAAAAAGAGTACCCCATCTCGTCTCCTGTCCTCCTCTCCCCCGTCGTCGCCTCCCATTTATCAAACTCAGTAGGTTTCTAGGGTTTCATCATCGATGGCCCCTCGCAAGACCCCTAGGGTTTCATCCCGCAACCCAAACATCATCAGGGGAATCGGCAAATTCTCCCGCTCCAAAATGTACCACAAGAGAGGACTCTGGGCTATCAAGGCAAAAAATGGCGGATCTTTTCCCAAACACGACCCGAAACCCGCACCCGCTAAGGCCGCAGAGAAGCCCCCCAAGTTTTACCCCGCCGACGATGTTAAGGCTCCCATTCCCAACCGCCGCAAGCCCAAGCCCACCAAGCTCAGGTCTTTGATCTTGATTTTGTTAGATTTTTTAGGTTTTGGTCTTAGGGTTTTGTTTTTGCTTATATCTGTGTTGAAAATTTCGAGTTTTTTGTGGTTTTTAGGGCTAGTATTACTCCGGGGGCCGTGCTGATTTTGCTTGCGGGAAGGTTCATGGGGAAAAGGGTTGTGTTTTTGAAGCAGTTGCCATCTGGGTTGCTTCTTGTTACTGGTAAATTATTAATCCCCTCTTCATTTGAATTGCTTGAAGCAGGTGATAATGTAGTGGTTTGCTGTTAGGGACTTGGGTAGTATGGGATGCCTAAGTCCCACATCGAGTAAAATGGGAAGCTTGATCAAGTGACTTGATTCTTCCCCCTTAACAGCTAGCTTTTATAACAGCTAGCTTTTAAGGGTGGGTTCCCAAGTTGCTTGGATCCTAACAATTGGTATCAGAGCTGGTTGTCGGCGTCACGGAAAGGGCTACCTGTGGAGGGGCTGACCGGTGTAGGGCCTGACCGGAAAGGCCGAGTAAAGAAGAGCCGAGTGAAGCATCATAGAGTGTAGCCGCCGGGACGTCAGCTCTCAGGGGCGGTGCTATGTTAGGGACTTGGGTAGTATGAGATGCCTAAGTCCCACATCGAGTAAAATGGGAAGCTTGATGGAATATTCAAGTGACTTGGTTCTTCCCCTTTAACAACTAGCTTTTAAGGATGGGTTTCCAAGTTGCTTGGATCCTAACATTCTGTTTGTTTTGACATGGCTTAAGGGCTTATTTTGTTGCGTTCTCATGATTTGTACGCTTTTAACATTGAAAAGTATTATCAAGTACGGAAAAACGTTTGGAGCAATAACCATTGTTATAACAATATTAAAAATTCTTATAATTATAGTGCCAAACCAAATCATTAGATAACTTTTGATGGGTATTAGAAGTCAAGCAGAAACAAACAAGCTCACTGTAAGCACTTGATTGTGAGTTGGTTATGTATTAGAATAGTAGTTAATTGATAATGTATACTATACTAGCGGCTAGCGCAGGATATGATCTAATTACTGGGACGGATGGCTCTCTTTCTATGATAAGTGCGGACTTTTCAATAGTCTTCTTTACATGTGCCTCGTAGATCTATATTTATTCATTGAGCGTTAGTTTTTCATAGGTGATCTTTCTTGTGCTTGGTAATGTGTGGGTGGTGAAATGATCTACACATAAAGTTGTCCCACATCGAGTAAAATGGGAAGCTTGATCAAGTGACTTGATTCTTCCCCCTTAACAGCTAGCTTTTATAACAGCTAGCTTTTAAGGGTGGGTTCCCAAGTTGCTTGGATCCTAACAATTGGTATCAGAGCTGGTTGTCGGCGTCACGGAAAGGGCTACCTGTGGAGGGGCTGACCGGTGTAGGGCCTGACCGGAAAGGCCGAGTAAAGAAGAGCCGAGTGAAGCATCATAGAGTGTAGCCGCCGGGACGTCAGCTCTCAGGGGCGGTGCTATGTTAGGGACTTGGGTAGTATGAGATGCCTAAGTCCCACATCGAGTAAAATGGGAAGCTTGATGGAATATTCAAGTGACTTGGTTCTTCCCCTTTAACAACTAGCTTTTAAGGATGGGTTTCCAAGTTGCTTGGATCCTAACATTCTGTTTGTTTTGACATGGCTTAAGGGCTTATTTTGTTGCGTTCTCATGATTTGTACGCTTTTAACATTGAAAAGTATTATCAAGTACGGAAAAACGTTTGGAGCAATAACCATTGTTATAACAATATTAAAAATTCTTATAATTATAGTGCCAAACCAAATCATTAGATAACTTTTGATGGGTATTAGAAGTCAAGCAGAAACAAACAAGCTCACTGTAAGCACTTGATTGTGAGTTGGTTATGTATTAGAATAGTAGTTAATTGATAATGTATACTATACTAGCGGCTAGCGCAGGATATGATCTAATTACTGGGACGGATGGCTCTCTTTCTATGATAAGTGCGGACTTTTCAATAGTCTTCTTTACATGTGCCTCGTAGATCTATATTTATTCATTGAGCGTTAGTTTTTCATAGGTGATCTTTCTTGTGCTTGGTAATGTGTGGGTGGTGAAATGATCTACACATAAAGTTGAGAAACAAGTGATATGTGGAGCAGAGGATTTTTCAAGAAGCAATTCTCTAACATATTGTAATTCACGACTGTTCTATGCAGCATATGCTTTTCTAGTTCTCATTATTAGTCTAATTGTCTTATGTTGGTCAAGGTGCTTCTTTCTAATATGAAGAGTTTTATATTGGTAGCTCACCTCTTAAAGGTATAGGGAAACGAGTAGGATTTAATTTAACTAATTTTGTTAATCTTTCTCTTTAGTAGTGGTGCTTTTCTGCTTATTATGAATCATTGAGGTAATAATATATTTATGATGGGGTTATTTTCTGTCATGAAGTAAGTATGTTGTGGATTGTAACATTTTATGTATATGGTGATTATTGCGTAATGGGACTGTTTATCTTCTTGTCTTTCACATTGAAGTTTCTTCAACAACTGTGTCGTGACTGTTGGTCTTGTTTTTTCACTGATGTTGAAGGTTCTTCGATATTGGAAAAGATAGTATCTTATTGTTTTGGTCCATAATCAGAATCCCAAATATGGTCACCTCTTCTATCTGTCCAATAAACATTAGGGGTAGGGGATATGCGCATTCCAAGTGCTCGTACTGAATAAATGGAAAAAATAAAACTATAAGGCCTAACATACAAAATTCCATCATGACGTCTTGTAGAAAACATACTGCCCATCAAAGCAGTGGTGCTTTTCTACTTAGTATGAACCATTGAGGTAATAATATATTTATGATGGGACTATTTTCTGTCATGAAGTAAGTATGTTATGGATTGTAACATTTCATGTATATAATGATGATTGCGTAATTGGACTGTGTATCTTGTTGTCTTTGACATTGAAGTTCTTCAGCAACTTTGCCGTGACTGTTGCTCTTGTTTTCTCACTGATGTTGGAGTTTCTTTGATATTGCAAAGGGCAGTATCTTATTGTTTTGGTTCATAATCATAATCCCAAATATGGTCACCTCTTTTATCTGTCCAAGGAACATTAGGGGTAGGGGATATGCGCATTCCAAGTGCTTGTAATGAATAAATGGGAAAAAATAAAACTATAAGGCCTAACATACAAAATTCCATCATAAAGGCTTGTAGCAAACATACTGTCCATCAAAGCACTCTCAATAATGGGAAGGGTAGGTTCTATCTCTCGGAATGACACCTAGAGGGCTATCAGGATACAGGCTGCCTTTTGTTCTTCTTGGATTTAGTGGCAGATCTTCTCAAAATTTGCCTCACCTTCTTGTGCTCTGGAGGACTAGGGAGCTTAGTACCATCGAAACCACTTAAACCCAACCTCTCTACATCCTCAGGATCAATATCAAAGCAGTCATAGAGGTAAGAGGAACAATTGAAGCGCTATTTTTTGAGTATGCTTGCACAAGATATGCTTTAAACAAACTTTATTTTCGTAGTTTTGGAGTTATTATTTTTAAATCCTAAACTTTTTCTGAATTCTCATGCATTTGAAATTTATTAAGTTAGAAATCTTGCTATTGTTTTTCCCAAGTCTTACTCTCTTTAATTTCTTTTTGGGTAGATAGAGCAATTTCAGTTGAATCTGGTCAAGTTATTTAATGAGGGATAACATCCTTGTCTTATGAGTACATGGTGTGGATATTTTTTAGATGATAACTGAAAGTTCAAAGAATTTAGTTTCCTTGCTGTCAAAGTTATTGTATTTGTTGATTGTTTCTGTTTATGGTGTTTTTGTGAATTTAAAAACATTCGAACTTTCTTTTCGTTCTGTAAGATACATGTGTTCTGAGCAGCGGTTCTTTATCTGTGGTACTCCTAACTAGTCTGTCATTCGGGAGCTTGCTAAAGATGTACTATATATGTGAATTTTTCCAATATTTAGTTTGTACATGCCTTAGAAGTAGATTTATTGTACTAGGTAAATTTCAATTTTCTACTCTGGGCTATTTTGATAATTTGAGCAGTAAGTTTTGGAGTATCCAGTATCTACAATGATATAAGCAGGTTGTAGGTTGAGCCCTTGCTAAAAATCTTAAAAGCCTTTTGTGTGTGTGCGTGAAAGTGAGCTTGTCAGGATGATGTATTCATAACCTCACTTTTGCTTTGTTCTTAGCAATCCATTTTAGTCAATGCAGTGTATTCTGTATTTGTTGCTGAATACACTCATTTTATGATGCCATTATGGTGTATAGAATTGATATGTTTCTGTTTGATGCCTTTTTAAAGATAATTCATTGCACGAGTTATCACCTACGATTGTTGCATTGGAAAAATTATTGCCAGCTCAATGAGCACCACCCTAGCATCATTGTTTTAAATATCCCCAACATGACTCGATATATCCCCCGATATATCCTTTTACAGGGCTTATCTCAACCGATATGGTCTTTAAATATCCTTTACCACTTTTTGGCTATTTTGAGTGATAAATCCCCGATATGACCGATATATTAGCTGATATGTGGACCAATATATCTTTTTATATAGTTTGTGACAAAATAATATACCGTGTTTGGAATTTTTGGGCGAGATATCAAGATTTCCCCATTATATCAAATGACAATAATATACCGTGTTTGGAATTTTTGGGCGAGATATCAAGATTTCCCCATTATATCAAATGACATTTTGATCTAAAAAAAGCAGATCCAATGTTGCAACGCTGCTTTGCACTTTTGTTTGTTTTAGAAGGTTGATTAGTGATCCTAAACATATATTATTCATATTTTATATACTTAAATTTAATTACATATGTTGAGATTACATTTTAATGTATTATTCTTATGTTGGTCAAGGTGCTTCTTTCTAATATGAAGAGTTTTATATTGGTAGCTCACCTCTTAAAGGTATAGGGAAACGAGTAGGATTTAATTTAACTAATTTTGTTAATCTTTCTCTTTAGTAGTGGTGCTTTTCTGCTTATTATGAATCATTGAGGTAATAATATATTTATGATGGGGTTATTTTCTGTCATGAAGTAAGTATGTTGTGGATTGTAACATTTTATGTATATGGTGATTATTGCGTAATGGGACTGTTTATCTTCTTGTCTTTCACATTGAAGTTTCTTCAACAACTGTGTCGTGACTGTTGGTCTTGTTTTTTCACTGATGTTGAAGGTTCTTCGATATTGGAAAAGATAGTATCTTATTGTTTTGGTCCATAATCAGAATCCCAAATATGGTCACCTCTTCTATCTGTCCAATAAACATTAGGGGTAGGGGATATGCGCATTCCAAGTGCTCGTACTGAATAAATGGAAAAAATAAAACTATAAGGCCTAACATACAAAATTCCATCATGACGTCTTGTAGAAAACATACTGCCCATCAAAGCAGTGGTGCTTTTCTACTTAGTATGAACCATTGAGGTAATAATATATTTATGATGGGACTATTTTCTGTCATGAAGTAAGTATGTTATGGATTGTAACATTTCATGTATATAATGATGATTGCGTAATTGGACTGTGTATCTTGTTGTCTTTGACATTGAAGTTCTTCAGCAACTTTGCCGTGACTGTTGCTCTTGTTTTCTCACTGATGTTGGAGTTTCTTTGATATTGCAAAGGGCAGTATCTTATTGTTTTGGTTCATAATCATAATCCCAAATATGGTCACCTCTTTTATCTGTCCAAGGAACATTAGGGGTAGGGGATATGCGCATTCCAAGTGCTTGTAATGAATAAATGGGAAAAAATAAAACTATAAGGCCTAACATACAAAATTCCATCATAAAGGCTTGTAGCAAACATACTGTCCATCAAAGCACTCTCAATAATGGGAAGGGTAGGTTCTATCTCTCGGAATGACACCTAGAGGGCTATCAGGATACAGGCTGCCTTTTGTTCTTCTTGGATTTAGTGGCAGATCTTCTCAAAATTTGCCTCACCTTCTTGTGCTCTGGAGGACTAGGGAGCTTAGTACCATCGAAACCACTTAAACCCAACCTCTCTACATCCTCAGGATCAATATCAAAGCAGTCATAGAGGTAAGAGGAACAATTGAAGCGCTATTTTTTGAGTATGCTTGCACAAGATATGCTTTAAACAAACTTTATTTTCGTAGTTTTGGAGTTATTATTTTTAAATCCTAAACTTTTTCTGAATTCTCATGCATTTGAAATTTATTAAGTTAGAAATCTTGCTATTGTTTTTCCCAAGTCTTACTCTCTTTAATTTCTTTTTGGGTAGATAGAGCAATTTCAGTTGAATCTGGTCAAGTTATTTAATGAGGGATAACATCCTTGTCTTATGAGTACATGGTGTGGATATTTTTTAGATGATAACTGAAAGTTCAAAGAATTTAGTTTCCTTGCTGTCAAAGTTATTGTATTTGTTGATTGTTTCTGTTTATGGTGTTTTTGTGAATTTAAAAACATTCGAACTTTCTTTTCGTTCTGTAAGATACATGTGTTCTGAGCAGCGGTTCTTTATCTGTGGTACTCCTAACTAGTCTGTCATTCGGGAGCTTGCTAAAGATGTACTATATATGTGAATTTTTCCAATATTTAGTTTGTACATGCCTTAGAAGTAGATTTATTGTACTAGGTAAATTTCAATTTTCTACTCTGGGCTATTTTGATAATTTGAGCAGTAAGTTTTGGAGTATCCAGTATCTACAATGATATAAGCAGGTTGTAGGTTGAGCCCTTGCTAAAAATCTTAAAAGCCTTTTGTGTGTGTGCGTGAAAGTGAGCTTGTCAGGATGATGTATTCATAACCTCACTTTTGCTTTGTTCTTAGCAATCCATTTTAGTCAATGCAGTGTATTCTGTATTTGTTGCTGAATACACTCATTTTATGATGCCATTATGGTGTATAGAATTGATATGTTTCTGTTTGATGCCTTTTTAAAGATAATTCATTGCACGAGTTATCACCTACGATTGTTGCATTGGAAAAATTATTGCCAGCTCAATGAGCACCACCCTAGCATCATTGTTTTAAATATCCCCAACATGACTCGATATATCCCCCGATATATCCTTTTACAGGGCTTATCTCAACCGATATGGTCTTTAAATATCCTTTACCACTTTTTGGCTATTTTGAGTGATAAATCCCCGATATGACCGATATATTAGCTGATATGTGGACCAATATATCTTTTTATATAGTTTGTGACAAAATAATATACCGTGTTTGGAATTTTTGGGCGAGATATCAAGATTTCCCCATTATATCAAATGACATTTTGATCTAAAAAAAGCAGATCCAATGTTGCAACGCTGCTTTGCACTTTTGTTTGTTTTAGAAGGTTGATTAGTGATCCTAAACATATATTATTCATATTTTATATACTTAAATTTAATTACATATGTTGAGATTACATTTTAATGTATTATACTATGTATGCAAACATTCATTATGGCATTCCGATATTTATCACATAACCCCGATATTTCCCCGATATCCGCAATCTGATATGAATTTTGGCCATCCGATATTTCCCCGAGATATGATATTTAAAACCTTGCCTAGCATACTCTGAATCAATAAAAGACTGACATGTGTTACTTATTACCTATAAATCATTTAGCATCTTGTGATGTTTTTACAAAATACCCTCTATGCTATATAGTCTATTTTTAACAAACAAACAAAAGGAGTTTACTCCTTTATCAAAGTGTGGATCACCGCTATCCTCATCCCGAAAAAGCAACCAACTCTTCATCTTCTCCATCCACTGCCAAAAAACAACTCGTATGTTCCTCTGTATTTAACTAGGTCTCTAATGAAATAAAGTGGAGGAACAACGTTGACAATGTTTTTACTTGTTATCTTGCATTCATTTCCATTCGTTTGTTGTCCTCCAAAATAAAGGTTTTGTTTTTAATATCCCCGATATATTTGATATATCCGATATATTGGTCGATATATCGTTTTACAAGACTTCTCGCAAAACGATATGGTCACAATATTTTTTTACCTTTTGTGCAACTTTTGGACGATATATCTTCAACATGGCCAAAATATCAGCTGATATGTTGACCTATTTGTCCTTTTATATGGTTTGTCAAAAAAATATAGTTTCACAAAATTTTTATAATGTCTTTTAGCGAAAGTTCTATCCCTATGAAGTTTTTAGCAAGTTATAGTAGGTTATTTTCCCTAACTAAGTTTCTATAATTTATTAGTGATCCTAAACATATATTATTTACATTTTTGTGTGCTTAGATTTTATTGAGTATGTTTAGATTATATTTTAGGGCGTGCTATTATATATGCACATAACCGATATGGCACTACAATATTTACCACATACCCCTGATAATTCCCGTTATCTGCAATATGATATGGATTTTGGCCATCCTATATTTACTTGATATCCGATACTTAAAACCTTGATGTGGAGAACTATGATATGTTATGGGGATGAGGACAGTTGTGGTCCCAACTTGATTTATTTGTTTGTTAAAAATAAGCATGTATATGGGGTGTTTTGTTAAATCAACACAAGATGTTAAATGTCCGAGGTAACAAGTGTTATGTATTAGTGTTTTATTGAGGGAGTATGCTAGGGTGGTGCTAATTGAGCAGGCAAGAATGTTTTGCTGCTTGGTCCCTCTTCCAAATTTAATAGCTGAAACCATATCATGTTGAGCAACCGATGTATGCTCTAAGTCTGTTGTATGGTTTCTCTGTAAGTATGACTTATTAAGTTGAGTAGATATCTATTTTAAGAAGGGACCATATCAAAGTATTTAGTTGCTGTAATAGAGAGTGGAAGCATCAATGCTTTGAAAGGTGGAAACAAGGAATAATTTGGTTGTTAGTGAGGCAGTGTTGGCAGATATTGTAATAGCCGAAACAAATAAAAAAAGAAGGAAAAAATTGAAAAATCACATTGTTCCTATGTTGGTGATTCCACCATCTCACTATGTTGGTAAAGTTTTCACCGCCTCACAGTAGTATAAAAAAGAAAGCAAATGTGGAGAAATTCGGGTTAAAAAAATAAATATATAAAAGAAGAAAGAGAGGAAGCCAATGATAGAAAGGGGGAAATCTAAGGTATAAACTCTCTTCTTCCTTGTTTTTCTTTGATTTAAGAAATTAATACTTGATGTCCTGAGAAATTGAGGAGAAAAAATAATAATAAGAGAATACGTACCTGGTCGCCGGCGAGTACTGTCGTTGACCCCAATCGCCAGCGAGCCTCGGCCTCGGGCGACCGCTTCGACGGTGAACCTAGGGTGCCGTGCTGACTGGCCACGGAAGAGAGAGAGAGAGAGGAGAAGAAAAGGAAACTGGAACAAAAAAAGGAATGAAACGAAAGTGAGAAAAGGGGGAATGAACGGTGAAGAAGAGAGTTTATACCTTAGATTTTTCCCCTTTCTGTCACCGACTCCCTCTTTTTTTTATATATTTATTTTTTTAACATGAATTTCTCCATTGCCTTATTTTTTATACTATTATGAGACGGTGGAAACTTTACCGATATAGTGAGGCGATGGAATCACCGACATAGGAACAGTGGCTCTCCTACACTTTCTTCCATAGAGAAGTTTATATGGTGCCATCTGAACACTAGCTTAGTAGCTGTTATTGTATGCAAACTCGACCAAAGGCAGATAATTTTCCCATGACCCTTTCATTTCTAGTACACATCTCAACATATCTTCTAGTGTTTGAATTATCCGTTCTGATTGGTCATCTGTCTGCGGATGGTCGGATGGTAAGCTGAGCCGAAATTTAGTTTAGTCTATAGAGTTTTATGCATATTTTTCCAGTATTTTGATGTGAATCTAGGATCTCGGTCAGAAACTATTGATATTGGTACATCATGCAATCTCAAACACCATGCAATCTCACTATCTCATTAATGTATATTTTAGTTAGCTTTTCTAATAAAAATTTCATATTGATAGGTAAAAAGTATGCTGACTTTGTCAACCGGTCCACAATCACCCATATTGCATCATTCTTTCTCAAAGATTTCGCAAGGCCAGTAACAATCCATAGTGATCTCTTTCCATTTCCATTATCCAATGCTCAGCAATCATAGCAATCATAGGATCAGTTGTTCCCTCAAAACTAGGTGAAGATAATTTCTTGAATTCCCCCATGTCGCTACTTAATTTTGAGTGTTCCTCGTTTTGACCATTCATCTCATTACGATCGATTTGATCTTGTTTCCTGGTGACTACAGATGTCACTGTTTGTAATAGTTCCATTAGTGTATTGTTGTCTATTGAGTTTCCTGAGGTGGATATACGAGCAATTCTAGATTTCATCATTTCACTTATCGTTTGATTAAGATCATTATCTTCGTTAGGAGGGGTTTGCTCATTACCTGAAGCCATATCTCCTTATAAATAATAAAATGTTTAGGTCAACTAAATCCCATAGGTACCCTCCTTAAATATGTAAAAGGCCTTACTATAAAACATTTATATGCATACACATATATACATATGTATACATACATATGTATACATACATATATATCACATAGCTGACCCATACGATAACACTCATCTGGCGTATATACACTATGCTAACGTGCCCTACAAGGCTTTTAACGTCGAAACCTTAGCTCTGATACCATCTTATTGTCACGCCCCGATAGCGCAGCGAAAAATTCGTAAATACAGGTTACGCAACAGTAGTGACCCATGCACAAGACAAGTTTCATGTACGAGTCAAGCCTGACACTTCATATCACATAGTTTATCTCAAAACATTTATAAACCTGCTGATGATAGAAGTTCAGAACAACTATAAATATTTATGTAATCGGTACTTACAACCCACAATTTCACTGTTAAAAACATTTTACTAAATAGAGCACATTGTTGACTGTATGTAACATCAAAAAGGAGGCTTTCCGTATAACGCCTCTCAACAATGCGTCATAATCAAAAGTTCAACTATTATGTAGCTACGTCAGATCTGAATTTTTTTTAAAAACAACAGGGTGAGTTATGATTCAGTGTGAACATTTTTCACTAGAGTTTCTAGATAACTAACAAAATAATAATAATAATAATTCCCAGAAATTATGAATTATAATTTTTGCACTAGAATTCATAAAAATTGCAAGTATGGTCCAAACAACATACTATTGATATTTTTCTAGAAGAATGTAACAATTATATTTTCTTTATTATGTGCAACTAAATATACTGTAATATTTTCTAGAATCAAATCCTTTTTGAATCAAGGTAAACATTAAGAAAGAAAAAGAACTAAATTTGTACAAAACCAGAGGACTATTATTTTCTCAATTTCACAGTCCATTGTTAGAATCTTAAATCTCGATGAGTCATTCGTAAATGTGAAAATTACCTCATAGGTTACACCAAGGCTACGAATTATAGTCCGGTAGTATGTGAATGCGTAAAATGCACCACATAATAGATAATTTTCGAGAATCGAATGCACCTAACACTGTCATGGTTACTGGCCAAATACAGAGGGGCCAGAACAAAATTCAGAAAGGGTCAATATAGAGGGGCCAAATAAAGATGCATTCACCATATAGTAGGCAGAATTACTCAATATTGGACTTTTTGAGGGTTTGAAAACATTGAGAATCACTTGTCAAATGGGTAATATGTTGTGTATCAGAATTTATAAATATTTTCAAATAAAGTGGACAAGGGTAAAACTCCTCATCCCAGCTAAAATAGTTTACGAATTTTACTTTTCTTTATTTTTATCAGATACTAAGTCACAGAAAATCTTTGAATTCATTAAACTGTTGAAACACGTTCAAAATATTTATTTTCTTCAAAAGCTTTTAAATAAAGCAATTCCCATAATTATTTGAAATCGCATAAGAACCAAATTCATTTTTCATAGTTCATATAAAATCAACTTGATTTTTCATATCTCGTACGAAATCAACATCGTATTTATGGCTTAGGCCACAACAGAAGTAGAGCAAATGACCTTTTAACTTTATATACATGAAAATGATATATTATTTATTTTTCGATTACATAATAAATCAAATATAATACTCATGCAATTTCATATTATAAAATACTAGTGAGAAATGAACTAACATTTAGTGGACACGACTCCCCTAAAATATTACTCCTTTGATATAAACCAAATCCTATAATACAAGATATAAGACTAATTATTAATTCAGGACAAACATATATTATAGGTAAATCAATTCATAATCTGGAGCCAACTAAATTCAAATATAATCAATAATAATTAAAATCAATAAATAGGTTCATTGTAGGCTTTTTTTCTAATCTTAACAATTTACCCAGCTTAATTTCTAATTAAGTCTGAATTTTCTCGGTATGGTTGTAGTTTACTGAACAATAGTGTCTTCATGAATATTTTCATTCCTTTTTATCTTTGGACCTATATATAAACTAAAAGTCTTTCAGAGGTCCCAAAGTAATTTAGTTATTTAATTAATTTCTCTTTTCTCTCACCTTTATCACTTCCTTTCTTCCATGTTCCTCCTTTTCTCACTTTCGTTTCATTCATTTTTTTGTTCTAGTCATTGTTATCAAGGCGCGTGCCCCGGGCGCGGGGCGCTACGGGCTGGGACAATTGCACCTCGCACCAGAGACGAGGCGCTGCACGCACACAAGGCGCGCGCCTCGTGTGCCTGACACCTGCGTCATGTAGCGCCTCGCATGCGCCTCGTGTGCGCTTGACACCTGCGTCATGTAATACTCTTTTTTTTAAATAATTTACATATTACATATTTACATCATGTAATAGACTCATTCTTGCTAATTGCTAATCCATTTACCATCTTTTTATGTTTAACTTATAAAAAGGAAACAATACTTAGTAATTTAGTATACTTGTTTGCTAATTATAACTAACTTCTCTAATTAGCATGCTAACGAGAAAATTATGAACATGTAAATATGTAATTGTTACCTCCATTCTCCATCTTTTCATGCTAACTAGCAAATAGCACTTAAGAATGCTAACTAGAAAATTATGAACAATCATGTTTTTTTAATCACTTAATTGTTACTTAGAAATACATATATCATATTTTAAATGAAAAAATATATTTTTTATTTGTTACTTGTTTTGTTTCATAGATTTTTGATTATGTTGGAGATTATCTTGCATTGTGATTTGTGAAAACTTATGAACTTCTCTATGTTTTGCATGCTAATTAACTCTTTCGTGATTTAGTAGGTGAAATTATATTTCTTAGTCTTTTTATGTGACAATTAATAAACATATTACTTATATGCTTCTTTGTCTTATGTTGAAAAATATTAGTTTGAGTTGTACGCCTCAATTCAGTGAGGCGTGCGCATCGCTATACGCCTTGCGCATGGTACACGTAAGGGGCCTTTGCGCCCCGCATTGCGCCTTGCGCCTCGATAACAATGGTTCTAGTT
>NC_033798.1:19505750-19597818 GCF_001876935.1 Asparagus officinalis | reverse complement strand
GCGGTTATGGTCAACAATAGCACTCGCCGGCGGCCAGGTACGTATTCTCTTATTATTATTTTTTTCTCCTCAATTTCTTAGGACGTTAAGTATTAATTTCTTAAATCAAAGAAAAACAAGGAAGAAGAGAGTTTATACCTTTGATTTTTCCCCTTTCTGTCACTGGTTTCCTCTGTTTCTTCTTCTTCTATATATTTATTTTTTTTAACCCAAATTTCTCCACTCTTGCCTCCTTTTTATACTACTGTGATGCAGTGGAAACTTTACCGACATGGTGAGGCAGTGGAATCACCGACATAGGAATAGTGTGATTTTTCAATTTTTTTTCCTTCTTTTTTTATTTGTTTGGGCTATTACAGATACGAAGGAAGTGATTTGAATTTAGAAGATACTGGATAGTTTATTGTTCAAGTATGTCTTTGATATTTTAAGAGTACTGAGCTATGTCTTTGATATTTTAAGAGTAATGAGCTACCTTAATCATGCCAAACTCTTCGAACTTTAGGTGCAAGGAGGTATCATTGCATAATATGGTTTGTTTAATAAGACTATGTTGGCAGGTGTTAATGAAATTACTGGCATACCCTGCACAGAACATTCTGATTCGAAATTAGAAAGTCTATCGGAAACCTTACATTCATTGGAAAAAATACATATCGATGCAGCGTTATCTCGCAGACAGTTGGCCGATTCATATATGGTGGCTTCTTTTTTCTTTTCTTTTTTTTTAAGAATTGTTTGGTGAATTTTATTTTTATCATTTTTTTGTTGATCAATCAATTTGGGCCTGGTATGTATTGTGCACCTGTTCTGTTAATCTCCAATTCCATAATTCTGTTGCTACTTACTCTCTCTGCAGGGCCTTTCAAGGTTAATGGAGTGCCTCTTCGACGTGTTAACCAGTCCTATGTGATTGGAACATCTACCAAGGTTGATATTTCCGGAGTTAATGTTGACAAGTTTGATGACGAGTACTTCGCAAAGGAAGGCAAGAAGAAGGTGAAGAAGACTGACGGAGAGTTCTTCGAAGGAGAGAAAGAGGTTTGTTTCTTTGAGTTACTAATGATCTATTGTTTAATTGTTCTTTCAATTGTGTTCGCTTCTACTCGGTAGGTAATGCCCTCATTTGTATTATGTTCTTATGGTACAGGAAAAGAAGGCTCTCCCACAGGAAAAGAAGGACGATCAGAAAGCTGTGGATTCACTGTTGTTGAAGGCCATTGAAGCTGTTCCAGATCTCAAGTCGTACTTGGGCGCCAGATTCACATTGAGCGAGGGCATGAAACCACATGAGCTTAAGTTTTAGTTCGGAGGATGCTCTTGTTTGAGATCTCTCCTAGGTATTTTGCATTTTAAGTTGCTAGCTGTAGCTAGTATTTAGAGTCAAGGATGAGAGGCTTACTTTTTTTATTCTAGGGGATTCTTGTTGATTGTTTCGCGTGCATTTAGTTTTGCACTAGTTCGGTTAACTGGAGTCTATATGTACTGTTTTGCTTGCTGCTGGTATCTTTCATATATATGACTTTCACTTGGATCAATTTTCTATTGGAGAATGTCATTGTATCCTAAAACGTGGGGCGTCATTTGTTTTCAGTTGACTGGGGAATACTGGACTTCATTCTTTGCTTCAAAAGGAAATACATGATCCTCTTAAAAGTCGGAGGAAGTCGATGAATTCGCATCTTGTAGTGGTTAATTATTCTTGTCACTTTTAGTGAAAACATTATGTCTGCCACCTTTCTCATGCCTTTTCTTCTAGCGGCTGATAAAATAACCCATTTGCTTATGCTCTGGTGAACATCAGAAGTAGTGAATTTATTTATTACGTAATCTGTAAAGATGTTTGTTTTAATCTCAAGGGTTACGAGCGGAACCCATCGACATTCATTAAAAAAACTTTGATTTTTGGCTGTGACTGCTCTTAATATATAATGTTTTTAGATTCAACTAGAGCTTCAAAATATTGACTTCAGTATTGTGGTTTGATATTTTTTCCCCCCACTGTTGACTGTTAGGTAATCCACAATAACCAGCAAACAACATCCTCATAATTCTTCTTCTTAACTTTTTTGCTCTGTAGTGTAGATTTCACATCTCACTTCAGCAGCCCAGCTAACTTGATACGTTTGAACTTCGAAGCCTAAAACTCGGTATGATAAAACCCCTAACAAATCCACACATTATTTCAGACATCCTTGAGTTTCCTCTCTCCCCTCTCCCTTTACGCCAATCCGATCGACACAACGAAACCAAACTAGAAGAAAGCTCGACAACAATAACACAAACCATGCACATCACGTTCCCAAAACTTCCAAGCTCTCTCTCAAAGCATACTGTCAACACGCGACGGCAGCCTCTTGAAGAAATTGCTGGGGACCGACGGCATCTTACTCCGAAACCTCGGATGCCTCAACATATAAAGCCCGACCACCAGCGCCACCACCTTGAATGGCGTAATGTACAGGACCACCGCCGTCAAGAAGCAGAAGATTATAAACAAGCACGTAGCCCTCGGATCTCTCCAGCTCAGCAAACTCTGGAACCTCTCCCCCTGAGCCGCCAGGTCTCCGGCCACCGTCTGTATCCTCGCCACGCTTCGGAGCCTGTCGTACCTCATCATCACCACATCCTGTGGCTTAGTCGTCGGAAACGTGTCAAACTCCTCATCCAGCTCGTCCGGATGCACCGCCTCCGCCCACGACAGCCTCGTGTCCATGTGTGGTGGGTGCCTCGCCCGGAACCGGTAGTTCCAAAGACCGATCAAGAACATGTATAGAAACATTGTCGGCAGTATTAGCTCGGGGTAGCATACGAGTATTAGGAAGAGGACATGAACGAGCACGGTGGTTATCGGGTTCTTCCACTTGCACACGTCCCCAAGCCATCTAAACGTTCCTATGACACCAGAGAGGACCGACATTATGCGGAAGAAATTAGCCTTGCTCCGCCTCATGCTCCACATGTGCGAGTCAACGTCGAGCATGTACTCGACGACCTCCTTCCTCAGGGGGGGCTCGGCTCTCCCTAGCCTTGTCGCTACTATGCTCATCGCTTGGTACCGGAGACTGTCGAGTTGGTTAACCGTAAAAGGATGCAGATAATGCATCTTAGGGAGAAGTGGGTGGCTGTAGAGATAAATGGTGTTCATGAGAGACAAGCAAGTGAATCGCACTGCTAACTGAAGCTCCCCCATCTTCTTCACCCCCGACCGCTGTAAGACAATCAGCGGATACGAGTGCGTGTATATCCGATCAGCCTCCAGCGTTGACAACCGTATCCTGACCTTTCCGATTCGTGAGTCCCTCCGCCGTTGGTCCTATCATGACCAAGGTGGCAGTTGTCGAACACTCCAAGCGTGATGACAGTGCACGGGTCATACACCTCCCATGTGTACTGTTCATTCCATTTGGGCGAGAACGAATCGATCATGGTCCGTGTTCGGACCCATTTCTGCCCATACTTCGCCACGCAGTACGCATCAGTGGTGCCTCGGCCATCTCTAGTCTTCATCGGAACAAGCCCCTGTGCTCCTAAGATTCCGACCTCTAGTATGCCTATCGGTTGCTTCCACAGCTGACGAGCAGTCGGGCGTTGGTCGCTTATATACATAGTAGACTCGTCCATGACATGATATCCGCCCTCGAGGCAGGCTCGGAGGTGGACTCGGGTGGCGAACCTGAGCTCCTTTCGCTTTTCACCTTCCAGAACGCCAAACCCGAAACGCTCCATGTTGAACCAACGGGAGTGGACAGGACGGTGGTCGAGCCTCTTCTCGAAGACTGTGAGGGGGAGGACAAGGCGGCCAAGAATTTCGTCCTTGGTTAGGCTCACGCGGTCTTCGATGGTTAGAACAAGCTGTTCTTCGAAAGGTTCGGCTGCAACGAAGACGAGGTCCTCATTCCACAGAGGGCTCAGTGTTCGGGCTGGACAGTGTTTGGTTTTCAGCATTTGGTTACCCACCTGCATTATCATGAAAGAGGAGAGGTTTTATGTTCAGGGAAGAAAAACTTAGCTAATTAGTTCAAGATAAGCTTATGACTCGTTAAGAGTTCTGGTATAAGTGACCATTTTCTGATCTTGTTATTGCCATAGAGATCAGAATCTTGTATCGGGATATAAAATATGACAGATTGGCATGTCTATCTTCAAACGTAGTTCAACATCAGAGTGATTTATTTATCTTCTAAAATGAACAATATCAATGATGAAACTTAATCTATGAGGTTTAGAACAATATCTAAATGAGTAATTACAGGATATTAATCATAGCAAATGGTATCAGAACACCAGAAGCTAGTTTAAGTGACTGAAGTGAGGACAACATCCCAAGAAAATAGTATCAGAAATATCAAGCTCTATCAAACAACTTCCCTGTTACACAAGAACTCGTATCAAGTGTAGAAATTGCATGAATGACCGTATAATGTCGAAAATCTCACAAAATTTTTTTCCATTCTAAGTTCCAGCTAAGTACAATTCAGATTTGGATACTTTCCGAGATAAATGATTGAATAAATAGTGCGATTCCTCACCTGAACTTTGACAAAAACATCAGGAACCCGACTCTGATCATTAGGTTGAACATCCTGTGCCTCAATAACATTAACTCGAAGGTACCAGAGCTTAGGCGACACATAAACCTTCGATCTGATGCTATAAATCCCCTCCCCATGAACTGAGGCTGCATCGGCATGCCAAGCCTCAGGAAATGCCTCGTCAGCTTGAGTCCCCATCCACACTGCGAGCATAATCTCCCCCCTCACCTTTCCATCTCCTCGATGATTCTCAAGGCGGTACCATTGAGGGGCTAACGGGCTATCGGGTGGGACTCTTGTGGGTACTTCATTCAGATCGAACACTACCTTACCAACATAGTCGTCTCTTGCCACCACTTCCTTGTCCTTGACATAGACTTCGAGTACAGATGACTGGATCCTCTCCTTGGAGAATGCAAACACCTAAAGCTCCGTTGGCATAAGTTACAAGTTGTTGATGTTATTGAAAGAGAAACTAAAAATGATTAAAATGAAAACGTGATAAAGAGAATCATAACTGAAGACACACAGATGAATTGTGTAATTAATTATAGTAATTTGAGGTTTTAAATAAAATGCAGCAACATATGACATCAACGTTAAGTACAGCCTACACCTGAAGTGTGACGTTGGTAGAAAAATATATGAAGAAACATTAGTATTTATGTCAATTTTTTTCCTGAAGGATTCATTAAATTTCGTAAGCCTTTGAATTTCTTGATATAATAAGATAATAAATGTTTAAAACAAATTTCAAAGACAAATTGAACTGTCAAGTAGCTCTCTGCAGTTTGCTAATTAATGTCCTAAGTGATTGTAAATATTCATGTTGAACTTGAGATTTTGTATACTATAGTGCATAATCATTCAGTAAATGAAGAAAAAAGAACTCAAGACCAACTTCAAAATAATCAGGAGTGAGTTGAAATATATCATGCCTGATTCCATTCTGGGTTAGTCTTCTTCTCAAAGTGTTTGGTAGTTCCCCTATAATTGCCAAGCTTGACTTCTGCATACGGATCACAGCTTCCAGTTAATGGATTTGTCGGTAGATCCTTCGCCTTCTCAACCCTCACATAAAGATAATGCATCTGCTCAACGAGATCATAAGTGCTTGTGAGCTTATCTGCTCCGATCCCCATCCACCCACCCCGTCCATGTCCGCCAGCTCTCCATCGCTCTCCAAGCTGCGGGTTCGTGTCCTTCAGCTTGAACTCCTCAGCGGAACTCGGCTTAGCTTGATGCATCATAGCTGTCGGCACCGATGAATTCACTTTACGTTTCTCCTCGACAATCCTCCCTTTCTGAGGTGCGACCTGATTCTTGCCTACGTGTCTGAAAGTCTGAACCTGAACTTCTTTTATCGCCTCTTTGATCTCCTCTTTCTCTTCCTCTTCTAGCAGAGGACTAATTGATAAGGGTTTAGGAGATATGTAGATTTTTAGGGCGATATGCCCCTTAACAGAGGAAAAGAGCCACTTTTTCTCTAGTGGGAATCTTTGGAGGACTTGTTCGCCTTCACGAACGATATTCGAGCATTTGACTCTAACCTTGCCTAGGAAATTTCTGCCTGCAGGGAAAGTTTTACGGTCGTTGTAGACTGAAACTTCGACGCCTTGCGTCTGGAGTTTCTCTGGGTCGGAGAGTGGAAACTCGAGCTTCTGGTTCCAGACGGGGTTGAGGTTTTTGGTCACGGTTGGTGTTCGGCTTAGCTGGTTATCGTAGTCCACTTCTGCGAATGCACTCGATGAGCCTTCTCCGTCTCTGGGCAAAAGATCATGGGCTTCTATGACTTCAACCACTAGTTTCATTCCTGGGTTTCGTCAGTGATATCCTAGTGGGGAGGGGTCGAAGAAAGGAAGGATTGATGAAGTGGGCATTCTTCCTTCTTTGGGGCTGTTGTGCTGGAGGCATTGCCTTCATCATGATGGAGGAAAGGGGCTTTTTTCCATAGAGAAGCCGTGTACACGCTAGTGAAGGGGCCGAAAGAAGGGGAGAAGCTTGGAAGACATATATATTTAAAAAGAGGAAAGATGAGGGAATGAAGACATCGTTTGCCTTTTCGACTGGTTATGTCCTCATGAATTTGTTTTTTTGACGTATCTAATTGCCTCCGATTTGCATGCTGTATGCTTCTATTAAATTGTCACCTACTGCATCGAAACTGCTAAGATAATGGTTGTACTACATAGTGGTACATTTTCCCAAAGCGTGGTTTAACTTCATGTCATACATAGATTGCTATTGTTGTGTTTGGCAACCACTCAAAATAAGGGTGGGGATTGATCTTGGCCCCATTTTGAGAAGAATTTTGTCAAAAAAAAGGCTTAGACTGTATTGACCAGGACTCCTTAAACCAAAAGGTGGTCTTCAAAAAAACTTTTTTTTTTTGGGATTTTTATAGGAATCCCCCCCCCGCCCCCCAAAAAAAAACACCCAAATTAACCATTGTTTGGGTCAAAAGTTGATGTTTTCATTGCCATCGAATCTATTACAACTTTGGTCGTTACAATAAACTCAAATAAACAAAAAAAGGTCGATCTTTTTATAAGATCTCCTTATACAATAAAAATACAAAAAGTACAACTCTTGTCAAACAGCGCGACAGACGTTTATCACCCGCTGCTTGCGTGGGAACTTCCCCTGTGCCGGGGACGTTGATATAAGTGGACCGCCACGGATCAGATACGGTCGACAGATTAAGTTGATCAAAGCGCTTACTTCACGAAAGAAGTAATCGCTGCAGCGATGATCCCGACCAAGCGAGATCACGGCTCTTCTCGAGATTTAAGACTAAGCTTAAATCCGGAGGAATAGGGGACGAGTCTCAGATCTCTCGAACTCCACTTTTTATGCACAGGAATTCGCCAAGATCAGCTAACCCCTCGTTGTAAATTCGTGGCTCCACTCTCCAATTCGGCAGCGTTTCGTCCTCTTGATATTCTCTCTTTGAACTGAGCCCCTAGGCCTGTATTTATAAGCTTCGGTTGAGGGGTTTTCGGATAAGAATGAGTGATTTGGCTTTATCTTCAGATAATAACGATCTAACCATGTTTGTGGATGATATCAAGTCAGTTGGGAACCCTTGGAACAGATAAATCCCGAGAAAACCGCTTAAAACTGTCGAAAACGCGTTTTGGGGTCGGAACTATGTGATACGCCCTGCTGACCTGCGGGGGGCGCGGGTCGGCGTGGTCAGACCCGCGCGGGTGCGGGTCGGCGTGTTTTCCGATTTTTTGGGATTTGTACTTTCTGCCGTTTTGCGTATTTGATCGTCTTGTTGACTTGTACGCATTGTTAACTTGCTTCATGTGTTCGTTAGCTTCTTTACGGCACTTGGAGTTGATCGATGCGCGCGAGCTGACTGATGAGTGCGTTCGGTCACTTGGAGCTGACCGGCACGCATGGGCTGATTGACGAGTGCGTTCGGTCACTTTGGATCTGACCGATAAGCACGGCAGGCACTTTGGATCTTCCTGACAGCTGCATCGGGCACTTTAATATCCGCCTGACAGGTACGTCGGGCACTTTGGATCCGCCTGACAGGCGCATTGGGCACTTTGGATCCAACTGACAGGTGCGTCGGGCACTTTGGATCTGCCTGACAGGCACGTCAGGCACTTTGGATCCGCCTGACAGGCGCGTCGGACACTTTTGATCTGATCGACGCGCGCGAGCTGACTGACGAGTGCGTCTGGTCACTTGTGGCTGACTGACGCGCGTGGGCTGACCGACAGGTGCGTGTTGACTGACGTACGCGCATTGACTGAGGTGCGCGAGTTGACTGGCGTGCGTAGCGGCCAATTGGATAACTCTTCTTGAATCGTCCACTCTTTATTTCGAGCTGCGTACGGACACCTATAGGCATTTTTAGACGCCTACAGATACCCCTCCAAAGTATTTAAGACTCATTCTTTTATAGAAGAGTCTGGAATGTTTTGGATAAGATAGGTCTTTTTCTCAATCTCGTAGAGGGATCTATAAACTGCTTCAATTCTTGACTTCTTTAGCCTTCAGTCTATTCAGTGTTTTATCGAATAGATGAAGTTCTTCCGGCGCTACGTTTATCGTCTGACCGTTGTCGAAATCTTGAACTGAAGTTGATGCGTAAGTTTCTGAATTTAGCTCGTGTTATTGAGTTAACTTTGAATTGATTATCTTCGTCAGAAATTCATATCTGAATACGATTGAACACCCTGAAATCATCCTTTGCCTTATTTTAGCAAAATTACTAATGCGTTGACCAGCATCGACCTTTACTATAGCACGTTGATCGGCGTTAACATAGTTTATACTCGTACGTATGATGGAGTCTACATAGTTTATGCTCTTAAGGTGTTGGAGCGCGTCGGTCCCAAATGTTGGGGCTGCAGGACCAACTGTTAAAGCTGATTCATCTGCATGTATGGCTCTTATTCTGAAGTTGTTGGATGCTCAAGTCACGAGACCAACTAATGGGACTGGTGCATCAATGACTCTCACATTTATAGAATTTTTAGCAAATTCTCAGCCATCAACAGGTTTGGTTAGCCTTTACCGACTACCGTCTGAGTCGGGCTAGCATGCAGATTATTTAAATCCATTCTGCACGTAACGTTGTGCTAAAAGAGTTAACTCTTTTAGTGCTACAATATTGAATACGTAGACTTCGTCTTTCTCATGAGAATAGACTACCCGGTCGTATGTATCAGATGCAGACTCAGGATTTTTAGCAAATCCTCGCCATCAACGGATTTGACGTGCTTTTACCAATTACCATTTGAATCGGGCTTGCATGTGGATTGTTTAATTCCGTTCTGCATGAAACGTTGTGCTAAAAGAGTTAACTTTTTTAGTGCTGTGATATTGAATACGTAGACTTCGTCTTTCTTACGGGAATAGACTACCCGGTAACGCGTATTAGGCGCTGACTTATTCCTACTTAGGCTTCGGGATAAAATTCCCCAGACTCGGATTCTGGTGTCTTCTTTAATCGCTGGAATACTAAACCGGCAACGCGTGTTTGGCGTTGACTTATCCCTACTTAGAATTTGGGATAAAATTCCCCGTACGTGTAAGGCATGGATTGTGGTGTTATTAATAACAACCTGTCACAATGTCGAATATGTAGGTTTTTGTCTTTTTCACGACCAAAGACTAACTGGCAACGCGTGTTAGGCATTGGCTTATCTCTATTTAGGAGTCGAGATAAAGTTCCCCATGCGTGTAAGGTGCGGATTTTGGCGTTATTAATAACAGCCTGCCACAATGTCGAATATGTGAGCTTTTATTTTTTTACAGTCAAGAACTAACCGACAATGCGTGTTAGGCGTTGGCTTATCTCTATTTAGGAGTCGAGATAAAGTTCCCCGCGCATGTAAGGTGCGGATTTTGGTGTTATTAATAACGGTCTGCCACAATGTCGAATATGTGGGCTTTTGTTCTTTTTACGGTCAAGAACTAACCGGCAACGCGTGTTAAATATGTGGGCTTTTGTTCTTTTTACGGTCAAGAACTAACCGGCAACGCGTGTTAGGCGCTGACTTATCCCTACTTAGAGAACTAACCGGCAACGCGTGTTAGGCGCTGACTTATCCCTACTTAGGATTCGGGATAAAATTCTCCAGTTTTAGATTCTGGTGTCTTCTTCAATCGGTGAAAGACTAAACCGACAACGCGTGTTAAGCGCTGACTTATCCCTACTTAGGATTCGGGATAAAATTCCCCGTACGTGCGAGGCACGTATGAGTTGAAAAGATGATGTCTTTTCTCAGGGCAAAGACGAACCCGACACCGGAGAGGAAGAATTTTATATTCTATCTCCGGTTGCAAAAGAAACTCAAAGTGGGATCTCCATTTTAAGAATCTGCGAGGCGAAACTAAGAGTGGGATCTCCACTCCGAGAATCAAAAAGATTCAAATAACCCTAACTGTCGGAAGGTTTGAATACCGAACTAAAGGTGGGTTTCTCGTTTATCGAGAGTGAATTGCGATTTTGGCTCTAACTGTAGGAAGGTTTAACCAAATGGGAGGTTTGAGACGACCCTAACTGTAGGAAGGTTTGATCGCTCGATTTAAAAGTGGACCTCTCATCCATGAAAGGAATCGAGAGGAGATTTTGGTTGTGGTCCTAACTGTAAGAAGGTTTGACCAGGTAGGAGGTTTGAGACGACCCTAACTATAGGAATGTTTGATCGCTCGATTTGAAAGTGGGCCTCTCGTTCATGGAAAGAATCGAGAGGAGATTTTGGTTGTGGTCCTAACTGTAGGAAGGTTTGACCAGGTGGGAGGTTTGAGACGATCCTAACTGTAGGAAGGTTTGATCGCTCGATTTGAAAGTGGACATCTCGTTCATGGAAGGAATCGAGAGGATATTTTGGTTGTGGTCCTAACTATAGGAAGTTTTGACCAAATGAACAGTAAGAGTGGGAGTACAAATCATAGTGGGAGTGTTGACTCGTACAAATCACTCAAAGGGGTTCCTGGTGTTAAGTGACAAATACTTAATACGGAGGGGTTTGACAGTCGTCAATGATCAAGATGTTAAAATTCCAAGTACTATGTCCGGAACTTAATAATGGGAATGTTGAGTGCACAGACGCATCAGAAGTTTGAGTGGATTCAACCGAAAGGAATTTTGCTGGTCCCACCATCAATTAGTCTGATCGGTGGGGTTTTTTGTGGTGGAAGACTGTGAGTCGTCAAACACCAATGAGAGTTTTGTGAGGGAAAATTGATCTAACAAAGTGATCGAATCTTGTCTCAGCAAAAGAGTGTTTGAAAATCACAGTGGGAGTTTAGTGTTTATCACTTTGTTCGTAATGTTCGGGTTATCCCTAAGAAAATTACATGTAGCATTCTTGCGGAAACTTCCTGTTACATGAATCATCCACCCCCAGCTTCCTTCACGAAACTGGGTCAACATTATACTTAGTTGGGTGACCGGGTTATCCTTAAGAGTACCAGGCATGGCACTCTCCAGGAACTTCCAGTGAAAGAAAGGAAACAGTTTAGACTCATATACCTGTTGGAGTTTTGAGAAGTAGTTTATACTCGTATACTCTTCGGAGCGTTGGAAGGAGCAATTTATACTCTTATACTTGTCGGAGTCTTCATTCGGCTCAATTTAGCGTTATGATGCCGGCTTCAACCAAGGTTTGGATGCTATTCTTGAGAGCGAAGAAAGCCTTGGTATGATGAAGGATCCTCCTGTGGTACGCACAGTACTTCAGATCCGTAGTGTTGTCAGCTTCCTCCTGATTTGCGATAGGTGGCAGCTTGATCTTGTTGTTTTCAAGGAGGGACTCGAAGATGGCTGGAACATCTTTGTCTTTGAAAGAGTACTCTTTTTGGAGTCTCGGATCCGAAGTCTTTTGCTGCCTTCGGGGTTGTTGTTGCGATATCTTATTAACGTCAACAACTGCTGCAGGTGCCTTTCCCTTACCATGGGAGGTGAAGTTCGAGTTCGGAGGATTAGCCGTCGGTTGGCTCCTCTCGGCCTTCTTCCTTCTGAGGAAGCGTTCGGCCCGCTCTCCGCACATCTTCAACTATTTCCCGGTATTGGAGGGTGCTACTCCCATAACCTCCAATATGTCCAAAGAGAGGTTGTTGTGACAGGTTTGGAGGATGGTGTCCTCTGTGATCGGATCTCGACAGTTCATCGCCTTATTCCGAAAGCGCTTGATGAAGTCGTCGACCGTCTCTCCGTCATCCTGTTTCTCCTCAAAGAGCGTTCTGATTGATATCTCAGCGTCATCATCAAAAAAGTGGGCAAGGAACAGGTTCTCCAGGTCGTCCTAGCTGTTGATGCTTTCAGGCTTGAGACAGCGGTGCCAATCGAAGGCGGGCCCACGAAGGGTTCCAACGAATGACCGAACCATCAGGGATTCATTCCCAGAAATCACGCCCAAGTGACACTTGAAGTAAATCAGGTGCTGAGTGGGCGAGCCCTTCCCATCAAACGGCGTGAAGTTGATTAGGTTGAACTTCGCCGGGTACGGGATCGAATCCCACTCCCTTGGGTAAGGACACGGAATACCGGTCCTTTTCACCTCTCGATCAGACATTAGAGCCTTGATTTTTCTCTCGAGTTCTTTCATTTTCTCATTCTCGCTCGTATCAGGCCTTGGACGATTCTTAAGAGGATCAACGGGGCTACTCACAGTATTGTCATCTTTAGTAGGACCACCCCCCCAGCGTCGTTGTTTTCAGTAGGGCCACCCCCAGCGTTTTGGTCAACGGGAGGGTCATCTGCATTGATGTGTTCATCCACGTCTGAATATCTACATGCTTGGTTAGCAGTGTTGTGATGCGGCATAATTATGTACCAAAATTGCAAGTGCACAATTTATCAAGTTATAGTATAAAAAAAATCGATCCCACGAGGAAGGTGATATTAAGAGATTATTAGAAATGGTTCTTATGTTTTGTGCATGACAATTAGGAATAAAGAATAAGTGTGATTGTGATGAGTGGTTATTTTGATTTATGTGCAAGAGATAATAAATTGAATTTTAGAGAAGAAAGAATCAAAGAAGAAATGAAATCATAAGGCAAGAAAGAAGAATGAATAAAATCAAGAAATAAACCAAGAATGAAAAGAAAATTTAAGAAAGTTAAGATGGAGGATTCAAAAGAGGTAAGAAATCTAGAATATAATCCACTAACCAATTTCAATTACAAAATATAAACTATTCTCTTTTTATCATATTTCAACTTAGATTTATTAAGCATAGATTATCAAACCATTTAAGGAAAGTGTAACCAATCAAATTATCATCTAAGACTTAGATTTATTAAGCATAGATTATCAAACCATTTAAGGAAAGTGTAACCAATCAAATTATCATCTAAGTCAAAATTACTATTCATGAAAAGAACAACAACATGATAATAATCCTAAAATTCATAAGCATTATCAAACCATTTAAGATAAGCATAGATTATCAAATTCTTCTTCTACCGATTAGTTCTCTAGTTGATTATCCTAAACATGAACATTTTAAGTACAAGAGAATAATTCATACAATATAAAAGAAATTAGACTAGTTTCATACAATTCTAAGATTCCTACAAGAATTAAATTCACATCTTAAGAAATAAAAACAAGAAAAAGAAGACTAATTACAAAATTAAAAAGAAAAGAAAAATCTAAACTATGAACAAGAAATAAATCTAATTACAAAGAAAATAAAAATCTAAACTACAAAATAAATTGCAGAAATTAAATGCAAGAAAAATAAATCTACTCTACAAATTAAAGTGCAAAAAGAAATAAAAAAGACAAGAAAATAAATCTACACTACAAGCATGAATTTAAATCTAACTAATAAGCAATAATAAAGAAATTACTAAAAAGAAACACCCTTAACCCCTCACTCTCTACCCCTATTTATAGTAATCATCAATGAATATGAGCCATTGGATTTGTCTTGAGCCCCAAGCAACAATCTCCACCTTTGAATTTGCTTTTTGTTCTTCTCTAGCCCAATCTTCATTTGATTTTCCAAGGCCCAATCTTCATTTGATTTTCCAAGAAGAAAATGAACAAACAAGTCTGGCCTATATCATTTGATTTCAAAATAAAAATGTAAATCTCCAATCAAAGCTGCAGCCTAATACAATTTTCTGCAGCACTTGTCCACTGGATTCATCAAAAGAAAATCAAAATCGGCCCATTCAAGAATATTAAAACTGCAACAGCTTGTCCGACCCACTTGCATATGAGTCCAGCAATTCGGTCCACTTGCATTTGAGTCCAGTAGTCCGGTCCTTATGCAAATCTGCAGCAATTCAGCTTCGGTCCAATGGAGATCCAAATGACAGCTTTGGTCCATTCTCCATTAAATTGATTTTCAATTCCCAATTAACCAAGTCCGGTCCATCATGAAAATGCAGCAGTCCAGCAAATTCGGTCCATCAAGTCCAATGAAATTTGCAGCGATCAAGGTCCATTGGCATTTTGAAAGTTCGGCCCATTCATGTGAATTAAAAGCCATGTCCCTTTTTCAAAATGAACATCCAGCAGCCGGTCTCCATTTCCCTTGGTGTAATCTTTTTGCTTTGGGCCTTCAAAAAGTCAAAAATTTCACTTTGGCTTCTTGAATCATTTCTTCATTTAATCAATGGGTTTTTGTTGAGAGATGGGATTTTTGGGATTTATTCTTTATTAACCTGTAATTAAAGATAAAAACAATTATTAGTGGTATATTTATTCATATAAAATAGATAATGAGGATATAAAATTATAATAAAAATATGATTATCATGTTGTGACGGCTGGATTCACCAAATTGATTGGACAGAGCCCGAATCTGTTGGTCATGCTCTTCCTTTATCCGCTGCATATCTATTTCTATTTCAATCTTGAATGCCTCTTTCTGCTTGGTTTGAGCATCCTTGAGAATTTTGGCGATTTGCTCGGTGTGGATCATGAAAGCCTCATGGGATTATCCTGGGCTGGACACCGTTTTTTCAGAAGCGACCGCAAAGTTGGCATCTGATACTTCATCATTCGAGGATAATCCCCTCTGCATTCTCTGATAATTTCTTTATCTAATAGTTCCTGATCGCAACCGGGTTAGACGATGCGATATAATCGGGTCAGAGCTAGAAGGTCGAATCGACGTTCACTTATCAGCCATATTTATTGTGACTTCCGGAAGTTCGTCACATTGAACGGCCGATTGTTTCTTGCGGAAACGTTTTAGCTTGGACTTAGTCGCTCCGTTAGAGATCCTCTCAAATACTGAGACCCTCTGCGGAGCGATCTTAGGGCAGCTACATACTGATAATACTGCCCTGATTATCTTGGTACACGGACAATGAAAGTCCATCTCCCGAGAATCTCTCTTTCGAGGTCTGTTCGTACCCCCAGCCCGATATTACAACTCATTGGTATAATAACCGGAGCAATCTATCGCGTGTTGGCATGACTTCTCAGGTATAACGTCATCGTCTGATGAAGACGTTTCCTTCTGAGGACTTATTGCCTTAATGGCGTTCTCAAGAGTCACAGGTTCGGAGCCACGATTTCGTGAACGTGGGACCTTAACGGGCTCTTGGACACTAACCCGTAGTCTAAGGCGATCAGTTACAGGAGTTTTCCCATTATAAAAAGGCTCTAACTTATTGTGAGGGCGTGTACGAACCCCAACTCGAGTAGTTACTCGGGGTTCAGTCACCGGGCTCAAGTGCTTTTTGATCGAAACTTTACCTCGATCCTTGTGCAAAGGACTCAGACGATCCGCCATTAGGTTCTTGCTTTTGAACAAGTCCACGCTGCTGCGAGGCTTCACTGGAAGTATTGGATCAATGAGAGCAGGGGCGGAACTTGATGAAACAGGTGCAGAGTGTCTCCTGTCTTGGCCCTGGCGCGGGTCAGACTCACGGTTAGGAGGATCAGACTTGAGTGACCCACGACATGGAGGGTCAGACTTTAGTGACCTACGAGCTGGAGGGTCAAACTTGAGTGACCCGCGGTATGAAGGATCAGACTTGAGTGACCCGCGAGCTGGAGGGTCAGACTTGGGTGACCCATGGGCTGGAGGGTCAGACTTGGGTGACCCGCAGGCTGGAGGGTCAGACTTTGGTGACCCGCAGGCTAGAGGGTCAGACTTGGGTGACCCGTGAGCTGGAGGGTCAGACTTGGGTGACCCGCGGGCTGGAGGGTCGTTAGATTGAAGTGACCCGCGGCTTGGAAGATCAGATTGAAGTGACCTGTATTTTTTGATCTTTTTTGCCGTTGTTTCATACTTTGGCCTCCAAGTTTGATACAGTCTTGGTTGTTTCTTGGCTATGTCCTTCTTCTGCATCTTTTGTGCCTTTTGCATAAGAATTCGCGCGTGCGCAAGCAGTACGCAGTGCTTTTGGATGCATTCCTCAAGGGTCAAACGGTCCTTCTGACTTGGATCCATTCATTCGTTGAGGACTTGGAGGTTTGGTCATTCGTCCATTGTTAGGGCGCTCGACGCTCCTTGAATTTCAGATCCACTTCATAGCGGATCCCGTCTACAGGCTCCAAAGCCTTAGCGAATTGGCGCGCGAGGAGTTGGCGCTGCCTTTGGCAAGCTCTTTTCGATAAAGTAGGCGCGCCTTCAGTACTCAACTCCTTGATTAAGGAAGAATTCATATCTATAGATCCGGCCATGTTGGAGGCCGGAGGGACGTTGCAAGGCGTGATTGCGGTAGCAATAGGGGCGTTGATCTTCCTGTGCTTGCGAATGGAGGAGGATCTGGAGGAGGACGACGACAGATACTCCTCGAACTTCTGTTGATCGAACTCATACTCGATCTCCTCATCAACCGGGATCCGGATCCATGGTTGCGGCACGATAGCTTCAGCAACGAAGCTATTGGCTCCCACTGTGGTCGCCAGTGTGTTTGGGTCAAAAGTTGATGTTTTCATTGCCATCGAATCTATTACAACTTTGGTCATTACAATAAACTCAAATAAACAAGAAAAGGTCGATCTTTTTATAAGATCTCCTTATACAATGAAAATACAAAAAGTACAACCATTGTCAAACAGCGCAACGGACGTTTATCACCCGCTGCTTGCGTGGGAACATAACCTGTGCCGGGGACGTTGATATCCGTGGACCGCCACGGATCAGATCTGATCGACAAATTAAGTTGATCAAAGCTCTTAATTCACGAAGGAAGTAATCGCTGCAGCGATGATCCTAACCAAGCGAGATCACGGCTCTTCTCGAGATTTAAGACTAAGCTTAAATCCGGAGGAATAAGAGACGAGTCTTAGATCTCTCAAACTCCACTCTTTATGCACAGGAATTCACCAAGATCTGCTAAACCTCGCTGTAAATTCGTGGCTCCACTCTGCAATTTGGCAGCGTTTCGCCCTCTTGATGTCCTCTCTCTGAACTGAGCTCCTAGGCCTGTATTTATAAGCTTTGGTTGAGGGGTTTTCGGATCAAAATGAGTGATTTGGCCTTATCTTTAGTTAATAACAGCCTAACCATGTTTGTGGATGATATCAAGTTAGTTGGGAATCCCTGGAACAGATAAATCCTGAGAAAATTGCTTAAAACCGTCGAAAACGTGTTTTGGGGTCGGAACTGCGCGATACGCTCTGCTGACCCGCGGGGGGCGCGGGGGCGGGTTAGCTACGTCTGACCCGCGCGGGCATAGGTCAGCTGCAACCGAACCGCACGGGCGCGGGGTTTTGGCCTTTGGTGTTTTCTGATTTTCTGGGACTTGTACTTTCTGTCGTTTTTCATATTTGATCGTCTTGTTAACTTGTACGCATTGTTAACTTGCTTCATGTGTTCGTTATCTTCTTTACGGCACTTGGAGTTGATCGATGCGTGCGAGCTGACTGATGAGTGCGTTCGGTCATTTGGATCTGACCGGCGTGCGTGGGCTGATTGACGTGTGCGTTCGGTCACTTTGGATCTGGCCGATAAGCACGGCGAGCAGTTTGGATCTGCCTGATAGGTGCGTCGGGCACTTTGGATCCGCCTGACAAGCGCGTCGGGCACTTTGGATCCGCCTGACAGGCGCGTCGGGCACTTTGGATCCGCCTGACAGGTGCGTCGGGCACTTTGGATCTGTCTGACAGGTGCGTCGGGCACTTTGGATCCTCCTGACAGGCGCGTCGGACACTTTGGATCTGACCGACACGCGCGAACTGACTGACGAGTGTGTCTGGTCACTTGTGGCTGACTGACGTGCTCGGGCTGACCGACAGGTGCGTGTTGACTGACGTACGCGCGTTGATTGAGGTACGCGAGCTGACTGACGTGCGTAGCGACCAATTGGATAATTTTTCTTGAATCGTCCACTCTTTGTTTCGAGCTGTGTGCAGACACCTATATGTATTTTTAGACGCTTACAACCCTCTCTCAAAAGAAAAAAAAGTAACTTTTATCCTAGCCTCTGCTGAGTGTTAACCACCCCAATCAATCCAGCCGCAAAGTTTGACCCTCCCCCCCTCTCTCTTTCGGTGGCCGTTTTTTGAGAAAAATGGAAAAATATGGCGGGATTTATTATTAGTGGTGGGTCCCACTAATAATATTTTATTTGTGCATAGTATTTCCCAAACACTATAAATAGACCCTTAAACTTTTAAGAAAAACTCATCCCAGAAACAACTCCTCTCATAGAAGAGTAAGAGAGAAAACACAGAGAGAGATTGTGAGAGTTCTTGGAGTGTATCTGATCAAGAGAGGGTGTTCTGTTCTCTTTGATCTATTCTTTTGGGATATAAAAGAATTTGGCGGCGTCGTTGTACCGTGGAGTAGCTCCGAAGGAGTGAACCACGTATATCTGTAAGTACTGTGATTGATTTTTGTGCCTTTATTCTATGTATTACGTCTCCATTCGAGGTGTTATTATTAGTGTGTACCCTAACAACTGGTATCAGAGCCTGACTTAGAGTATATATATCTGCTTATCATATGCTCTGTGGCTGCCACTAACAGTGGATCCTCCACATCAGAAAATAAGTTAGATTATTATTTACTCTTTTAAGGCACTAGGTACTATTCACGTATATGATACTATTCACAAATACGGTTCGAGAAAGACGTAATCTTTCGCCATGGGATCTACAATTGAAGACAACAGGCTTAGTATTGAGAAATTCGGTGGCTAAAATTTCAGGTATTGGAGAATGCAAATAGAAGATTATTTGTACCAGAAGGATCTCTTCCTACCCCTCCAAGAAGGGGCGGGGAAACCTGAGAAAATGGACGACGATAAGTGGAAGGTGCTCGATCGTAAAGTACTTGCCACCATCAGGCTCAACCTTCACCAGCATGTGACTTATAACGTCTCGCATACGACCACCACCAAGGAGTTGATGGAGGCCTTGGTGGTGCTGTATGAGAAGCCGTCTGCTTCAAATAAGGTATACCTAATGAAAAAACTGTTTAACAACAAGGAGCTCGTGTGGCAGACTTCTTGAACGAATTTCAGGCTGTGGTGCAACAACTTCCTATAGTAGATCTCAAATTCGATAATAAAATCCAAGATCTTTAGCTACTTTCTTGTCTACCAGATTCATAGGAGAATATGGTGATGGCGGTAAGCAACGCCAATGGCAATGACAAGATGAAGATCGACATAGTGATTGGGGCAATTCTGGATGAAGAATCTCGTCGCAAAGTCTCAGGAGCTGAGGCCTCTAGTAGTGGGAGTGTTCTGCATGTCGAGGTACGAGGGCGTGCACAGAAGAAGGGTAGGGGACGACGAGACCAATCGAAATCTAGAGGGAAGTCTAAAGGGCCGAACCCGAATGGTTACAGTGAAGGGAAGTGCTCCAGATGCGGAAAGAAGGGTCACTTTGCACGGGCCTGCAGAGTTTCTGTTCTAACGGTGCAGCCAATCTCATGCACGAGACGGATTCGGATGCGCTTCTCCTATCCCTAGAAGACAAAAGTGATGCGTGGATCATTGACTATGGCGCATCTTTCCATGCAACCTCACAACAAAAGCTGCTTTCATTGTTCGTGAAGAAGGACTTAGGGACAGTCTATCTTGATGACGATCAACCATGTAAGGTTTCTGGGAAGGGAAATTATACCCTCAAGATGGAGGGCGGGACCACCTTGATGCTGAATGATGTTCGGCATGTACCGGATCTCAAGCAAAATCTTATATCAGTCAGGCAACTGACTGACCATGGTTACAGAGTATCCTTCGAGCAGAGAAGCTGGAAGGTGTCTAAGGGTGCCCTGGTGGTGGCACACGGCAAACGCGAGGGGTCTCTACATCGCCAACGGGAAGATCGACCACTTGCTTGCCACAGGACAAGCATCATCATCATCATCCGTCGACTGCATGACTTGGCATCGACGACTTGGCCACATGAGCGAGAAGGGGATGCAGATTATGGCTGCAGGAGAGAGGCTTTCAGGTCTGAACAAGATCGATCTGACTTTCTGTAAGGACTGCATCCTAGGAAAACAAAAGAAGGTGAGCTTCAACAAGACTGGACCGGCTCTAAAACTATAGAAATTAGAGTTGGTGCACACCAACGTGTGGGGACCTGCGCAAGTCCCATCTGTTGGAAATTCTCTTTACTTTGTCACTTTTATTGATGATCCTACTAGAAAATTATGGGTGTTCTTCTTGAAGCACAAGTCAGATGTTTTCATCGTCATCAAGAAGTGGCTTGCCTGTGTAGAGAACGAAACTAACAATAACCTGAAGTGCCTAAAGTCTAATAATGAAGGCGAGTATTGCAGCTAGAAGTTCGAGAACTTCTACTCGTCTTATGGGATTAGGAGACTGAAGACCGTCCCAAGCACACCTCAGCACAACGGAGTGGTGGAGCGTATGAATCGCACTATCTTGGTGCACGCCAGAAGTATAAGGATCCACTCCGGATTGCCCAAGAGCTTTTAGGCCGAAGCTGTCAATACTACTGTATACTTGATCAACCACGGACCATCCGCGGCTCTCAGTTATGGGATACCTGAAGAGGCTTGGACCGGAAAGAAGCTGAAGCTAGAGCACTTACGAGTATTTGGTTGTGACGCCTATGTCATGACCAATCCTACAGACCGGTCAAAGCTTGATCCAAAGTCAAAGAAGCTCTCTTTCATTGGTTATGGAGGAGATGAATATGAGTGCCGTTTCTGAGATCACGAGGCGCGCAAGGTGGTGAGCAGTCGTGACGTCGTGTTACATGAGAATGCGGTGTACAAGACCAAAGAGGTGAGTAGGAGTCAACTATCTCCCTCTCTTTTCCCAGATATTGCTGACAGTGAGGACGGCGGTGAGATACCAATCAACATAGAATACGGAGACCAAGAGAACGTGCGAGATGCACAGCAGCAGGATCCAGGAGAGTTGCCGATCGTAATTCGCAAAGCTCCAAGAAATCCAAGGGTGCCAGAGAGGTACCTTTCCACTATAAATTATCTTCTCCTGACTGATAGTGGTGAGCCAGAGAGCTATGAGAAGGTACAGCAGACCGGCAAATCTCGGGGCGAGTGGGAGTCTGTCATGGAGGAAGAAATGAAGTCCTTGATAAAGAATGGGACTTGGGAGCTTGTAAAGCTTCCGAGGGGGCGAAAGGCTCTTCACAATCAGTGGATTTATCGGGTCAAGGATGAAGCTAATGGATGAATATGTTACAAGGCGGGGCTTATAGTGAAGGGATATGAGCAGAAAGCAGGGATAGACTATTCTGATGTTTTCGCTCCCGCCGTCAAGTTGACCACTATCCGGATTGTACTGAGCATTGTGGCAATTCGAGATCTCCATCTAGAGCAGATGGATGTAAAGACGATATTTCTTCATGGAGATTTGGAGGAAGAGATCTATATACATCAACCAGTGGGCTTCGAGGAACGAGGTAGGGAGGGCCTCATGTGTCGCCTGCGCAAGAGCTTGTATGGCCTGAAGCAAGCTCCGCGACAGTGGTACATAAAGTTTGAGAACTTTATAGACGAGAACGATTTTCTCAAATATGACACAGACCACTGCTGATTCATCAAGAGATATAGCGAATCTTATGTGATACTCTTGATTTATGTTGATGACATGTTGATTGCAAGGCCCGACTTGCCCCGCATTGAAGAACTCAATGGGCGTCTCTCCGAGTGCTTTGAGATAAAGTATTTGGGTTCAGCAAACCAGATTCTGGGGATGAGTATCATCAGAGACAGATCAGCACGGAGGCTGAGGTTGTCTCAGAAGGCCTACATTGAGAAGATTCTTAAAAATTTTGGCATAGAGAAAGCTAAACCAGTAGGCTCTCCGTTTGCAAGCCATTTTAAGATATCGAAGACCCAAGCACCAGAGACTACTGAAGAGCATAAGTTCATGGCCAACATACAATACGCATCTGCCGTCAGGAGTTTGATATATATATGATGGTGTGCACGAGGCCAGATATTGTACAAGGAGTGGAAGTTGTGAGCCGCTTCATGAGCAATCCATGGAAACAACACTAAAGTGCAGTCAAGTGGCTTCTACGCTACTTGGGAAGCTCATCCGACCGTTGTCTTGAGTATGACAGGACAAATTTGCAGCTAGAGGGCTTTTGTGATACAGACTACGCATGGGACATAGACTCAAAAAGGAGCACGAGCGGCTACATCTTCATCTTGGGTGGTGGAATGATAAGTTGGAGATCTAAGTTACAGGATACTATGGCTTTGTCGACAACCGAAGCCTAGTACGTATTTGCAGCAGAAGCAGCAAATGAGTTTCTATGGTTGAAGGCTTTTCTTCTCAAGCTTGGAGTAAGCTTTAAGAAATACTTCATCCACTGCGATAGTCAAAGTGTCATTCACTTATCAGAGAATGACGCATTCCATGCTTGGACTAAGCATGTTGACGTGAAGCACCATGCCATACGGAGATGGTAAAGCAGGAACGAGTTCAAGCTTGTGAAGAATGATACAAGGTACAATCCAGCCGATATGCTGACCAAGCCAATTCCACTCGAGAAGGTGAGGCTGTGTGCAACCTCATATGGCCTCCGTTGAAAATGTTGAGGGCCGTGCAAGACGCCAAAGATACATGACATCCGGATGATGCAACCAAGACTAGTGTGAAGATATGATCGATATTCAATCAAATTTTCAAGTGGGAGATTGTTAACCACCCCAGCCAATCCAGCCGCAAAGTTTGACCCTCCACCCTCTCTCTCTTTTGGTGGCCGCGTTTTTTGAGAAAAATAGAAAAAGGTGACGGGTCCCATCGGGTCTCAAAAATATTTTTTTATTAGTGGTGGGTCCCACTAATAATAGATTATTTGTGCATAGTAATTCCCAAATACTATAAATAAGCCCCTAAACTCTTAAGAAAAACTCATCTCAGAAACAACTCCTCTCATAGAAGAATAAGAGAGAAAACACAGAGAGAGATTGTGAGAGTTCTTGGAGTGTATCTGATCAAGAGAGGGTGTTCTCTTTGATCTATTCTTTTGGGATATAAAAGAATTTGGCGTCGTCGTTGCACCATGGAGTAGCTCCGAATGAGTGAATCACGTATATCTGTGAGTATTGTGATTGATTTTTGTGCCTTTATTCTGTGTATTACGTCTCCGTTCGAGGTGTTATTATTGGTGTGTACCCTAACACTGAGGATAGCCTGTGATATAATCTTAAAATCCCTTCTATGGTATCAAAACTCTGAAACTGTAACAAGGTTATAATCTTACAGTTAAAAACATCAAATCACATTTTAGCTTCATTTGCTGCAAGGCCTAAAGTGTTGCCTTGGCCTGAATCCGCAACATACCTTTCTTCCCGGGACAGCAATGAAAATGATAAAGCAGAGCGAGGGTTTAAACTAAAGACTAAAGCAGAAGGGGAGGAGGGTTGGAAAAGCAAAAGCAAAGGCTCAGATGCTTTTAAGATGCTTTCCTTCAAGCTTTAATCTCTATGTTTGAACTTGATAGGTGATGTTCTCAATATATATATATATATTTTATAATGGAAGAATATAAAGGTTACATTAGTTGAAATCATGATCACAATATTCGACAAGTAATCACTAGATTCTCGAGTTATTGATGATTTCTTTGTCGGTGGTGGAAGGATCATTAGAATACATTCTGGTAATTATATGTTTTATAGTGGAATTACTCTATTAACCACTTATGGGCAGCTAATACTGCTAATTAAGTGCAAACCCCAGAGGTTATCTAGAGCCTATGTCCTGCTATATCCTTAGGTCGGTTATTCTAACAGAACTTCCTTGGACAGTAATATTATCTGGTATTTACTTACATATATTTCATGTATCTATTTGGTATTGATAATAATATTGATCCTGTATTTCTAAAGGTCGTTAAGAGGGAAATGAGATAGAATAATATATATATAATTAAAAGATAGATCATTCACCAAGAGAAAGTCTAAGATGTTGAATGCCCCCATGTGTTCGTCTTTTTTTACTTCTAACAGAAATGCAGATCGCCACTTTTGGAAGGTCACCGTGAAGTTTCCAGACACCCTGATCGTGCCCAAGAAATTAAATAAAAGGACATGTAGTCCCTCTTTCCACTTTTGTACGTGGAGGATTTTCTTTCTTAAATTATTACCAGCTTAGATTCTTCAGCAGTGATCTATCTATATAGTTTATTAATGCTGTTACGTTCTTGGTTTAGTTAACTATCTTATGTCCGGTATTTATTTACTATATATTTCATATACTCATTCGGTCACCATGATCTCATGGCCATCCTGTGAAAATACAGAGTTTTTCAGATATAAATATGCATTCCACGAGAGATGCCCAAGGACCTTAATGCACGTACGTGTTCCGACCTTTTTCTCACTTGAACGCTTGCATCATGGTCATCCACATATGTAGTTTTGATGCCACGCGACGTACATACATCAAAACCTTTTCCAAGGTTACCACGAAGTCTGCAGGAAAATGCTTGCATCATGGTCATCCACTTGTATAGAACAGAAGATTTATGTTGAAAAGCCCATAATCAGTTATTCTTATACTAATGCCTTCTACTGCGTGCACCTGTTTGCAGGCAGATGTTTTCTCGAACGAATTCTCTACCTGCATGAGGTACATGGTCCTTTCTTGGAACCCCATTATCAGCTTGGTATTTTTCATGGTCTAATTGATAAAAGATTAAAAGATACATACTAATGTCTTATTTCCTTTAGAGTTTTGGTAGTTTTTACAAACGAATGATGGCATATGTGTTTTTAAAAACTAGATTAAAAAAGATTCTGCTACGAGATAGCGTTTGTGGCCGTTCACCAAGGATAATTTTCGAATTAATCCACGAAGAGTTTCGAATCCACGAAGTAAATATTGAAAGAAATAAAATTTTATTAATAAAAAGTTATGCCTCTAGGGCTTACAAGACTCTACTTAAATAGAAAAAAAACAAGACTTCTACAAGGACTCAAACTCCTACAAAAATAGTAAAAGAATTCCTAAAACATTAAAACTCCTAAAAAGACTCTTTATGACTAGGAAAGTCCACAGGTCAAATCTGAAATCAAATCGAATTTGTTTCCTAATCAATAAATACAGACTCCTAAAACATTACTAAAAATAGTAAAAATCAGACAAAAATACAGATATCTCTCAAACCTTAAGGAATTTGGCGAAACGGAGAAAGCAAACCGAACCATTAGAGTGAGTTTGGTTAGCTCCGTCTCGTCGAGATAGTCGATTTTCATATATAATTCGTCCAATTCCGACGTACGATTTGAAAGTTATGTGCATCATTGATAGCAAATGTATCATATATAGATATTGATGAATTTCTTAGACCTAGCTCATTTAATGATAGAACCTAAACGTTGGTGACTCCGCACTTGCATCCACGTGTGAACTATATCTCGCATGACAAGCAACGGGTGTAGGAAGGGAGGGAGGCATAAATCCAAATTTTGTGAGCAGCTGCCCATTTTTGATATCGTAACACACCTTAAACTTTCGGATGAAACGAAATTATTGACACGACTAAGTTTCATCGAAAACAGTACCACGCTGGTCCTCACTTGAAAGTAGTTGGATGCTGGAACATTAGGCTGTACCTGCAGGGTGGCTAAGATTTTTGAAGGTTGAGGTTTGATACTCGCCTAACCTTCTCTTTTTTCTCCTCCCGTGCAATTAAAGCTATTGTAACCTTTATTCTCTGCTGCCTCTTTCCAAGTCAGGAATTGATTCTCAGCACACCACCCCCCCTACCAACAGTAGGAAATATATAGTACGGATCCTCACATACTTGGAACCTGTCATCAGTCTGAATTCCCCGATTTATGCTACTTTTTTTGGGGACCGCTGTCATCATGATCAACGCACTAACTCATGTATAATAACTACATACGCCATGAGTTCGGAGGAATCAGTAGCAAAAAGGAGCAAATTTCTTGTGCAAAAGAAATGTTCGGTGGTGCTTCAAGTTTTTTAATTAGTGGTTACAATTATTTATTTATTTATTTAAATACACTTGAATCTGTGAATTTCTACAACTTCTTTTGCGCGCTTCTGTGGGAACAATTTGATGAAAGAGCTCAAATAAAATTTGGAATGTGATTTTTGAACGGAATGATGAATCTAATTAGTTTAGGGGGCTAGATTTTAAATTTAACCGTGGGCTTCTCCTCCCGACAAAAGAAAACTGAAAAGTAGGGTGGGCTTTAATATTTGGGCCATCCCAATCCAAGAAATACGTAGATCTTAAAACTGACTAGGTTTGACAGTAAGCTGTTTGACTGGGAACAAATGAAAAAAAAAAAGTTAAGGAAATCCTCGGGGATAAGCTAACTAATGTCACTCCGACTTCTCTGGTGTAATCTGTGAGGCCCATACCGGACCTACATAGTGTCCAGTGGTGTTGCAATACACCACTGGATTGTCTATTTTATAAGCATTTTGTTTTATTTTTACTTATATTTCCTACGTGTAACACTATTAGAATAGAGGGTAGGACGCCACTAAGTAGAATAAAATTGTAAAATAGAATAAAATTGTAAAATTGGTATTTTATATTTTAAATATAACCATGATAAATTATATGGAACGCCATTGAGACAAAATTCTAACTAAGCCACTTCACGTATTAATATTGAACCTCTCAGATATCAGAAACATATGACCAATAGACTTCACTGTAGCTATATGCAGACACAGACAAGTAGGTGATCGTTAGAATTATGCTCCAACAGGTGAATAAGAGAGTTTAGGGTTTCGTTGTGCTTTCTAATAATGCAACTGTAATATGTAATTGTCAGAGGGTCTATATATGTAAAAACTCTTCTTATATATACAGATATCGGCTTGGATGCTAGGGTAAGCCGCGCCGTCTCTCTCTCTAATACTTTCTCATGGTATCAGAGACTCGGTGAAACCCTAGCAATCTTTCTCTTTCTTTCGACGAATCATGCCTTCAATTTCCTCTTTGAGTTCGGCAATTTCCACCTCGACAGTTCCTATGAATTCGAGTTTCAACCATCTCCACCATGCCACCTCCTCTATTCTCTTCGAGTTCGACAACAAATCCCCTATTTTCCTTGAGTTTAAGAGCATCTTCAAGTTCGACAGTAAATCCCCTTTTTTCCTCTAGTTCGACAGCATCTTTGAGTTCGATAGCAAACCCTCTGTTCTCCTCTAGTCCGACAACAAATCCCTTGTCAATGCCAACTACTATGTCGACTCCTACCACACCTTCCATTGACGAATCTCATCCCTTATTCTCTTTTTTGCACTAGCAACATATTTTCCTGACTGGGACAACCCCTATTTGGACCCAACCACAGTCGTGGATCACTCAGTGCCTACCATGTTCCTGTGATCCACACAACAATGGGATCGTCGATAGTTCGTGCTCATATGGATTGAATTTACCAAGCAATTTTCATCATAATTTGCTTAATAGTAGTGGTCTTCTTCCCTCCTTACCAACTTCAGGCTCTTTCTTTCCTTCAGCCTTGATTGCACCGAATATGATGACTCTCGTCATAGTAAAATTAACAATGGTTGAAGACTATTTATCATGGAAGGCGCAGTTCACTGCGTTAGTGATTTCTCATAATTTACTTGGATTTGTTGATGCATCATGCCCTCCTTCGCAAATGTATACTAATGGTGCTCAGCTCAATCCTCATTACATGTTGTGGATTCGGATTGATCAAAGTCTTTGCTCATGGTTCTTCACTACTTTGTCTCGTGAAGTTTTGGTCAAAGTTCACGACCTCACACACTCTTCAAAATTAGGATCGTCTACAACATTGATTCTTTACGAGCAGTCTTTCTCGCATTATGGAATTGAAATGCAGCATTACCACTATTAATAAGCTTGACAATCAATCCATGGAGGTCTATTTACGCGAGATCAAAGTTGTTGCCGACTCACTTACTGCAATTAATTCTCCTTTGAGTGATCATGAACTCGTGCAACACACTTTTTTAGTTGAATAGTGATTATAAGTCCCTCGCTATGGTGGTGACCTATTTTGGCAACACTATCACCTTTGATGATCTCTGTTCCAAGTTAATTCCCCATGAACTAGTTGCTGTCGTCATCACATAAGGTAGTTGTTCAGGTAATACACCACCTACCATGCCATCTCAAAATTGCCCCTTAGTGGGTAACTAGCAACAGCAGCAACCTCTCTTGGTTGGATGGTACAGACAACTTCTCGACTCTCATTCATTGCTTTATTCGTTTATTATCAAATCAATTTGCTATGAAGGATCTTGATGATATTCAGTATTTTTTGGGTATTCACGTCACTTGTCACCCTTATGATCTATTTTTATCTAAGCATAAATATGTTCAGGACCTCTTACATAAATTTCATCTTCATACTCTTACCTCCTTGTGTACGCTGATTGCCATTAAATCTAATTTTCCCCTTACTGATGGTGAGTTATTAGCAGATACCACTGTATATAAGAGCATGGTTGGTGTTTTACAATATCTTACAATCACAAGGCCTAATATTGACTTTGTTGTTCATGTTGTTTCTCAGTTATGCATGCTCCTCGTAGTACTCATCTACTCACCGTCAAAAGAATCTTTAGGTACTTGCAGGGCACATCTAATCATGGTCTTACCCTTTGCAAGGCCATCAGACAAACCCTTGTGGTTGCCTATTTTGATGATGATTGGGCTAGTTATCCTGATAGCTCATGCTTCACCTCTGGTTATGCAATCTTTTTTGGTCCTAACCTCATTTCTTGGCGCTCCAAGAAGTAGCCTACTATGTTGAAATCCTCGATAGAGTTTGAATATCGTGCCCTTGCATACACGGTGGCTGAGACACTATGGATTCATCACTTCTTACTCGAGCTTGGGATTGTTTCGCTATCACGTGACTCTCTTCTATGACAATATTAGTGCCAACTACATCACGGTGAATCCTGTTCTACATGGTCGTAACAAACATATCAAGGTTGACTACCACTTTGTTCGGGAGAGAGTTGCTCATGGTGATTTAGTTGTTCAATATGTTCGTACACAGCTTCAGCTTGCGGATATTTTTACTAAGGGGTTCTCTGCTCAACACTTTCTTTTTTGAAGACCAGTTTATCTGTGTGTATTCCACCCCCATCCAGATTGAGAGGGGAGGCGGGGTAATAGTGCAACTATAATATGTAATTGTCATAGAGGGTCTATATGGAAAAACCTGCATCATATCTTCTTATATATACAGATATCGGCTTGGATGCTAGGGTAAGATGACCCTATTCAGCAGTCTCTCTTATACTTTCTCACATTCCTTCTACTCCATAAGGATATTTCTTTTAACATTTTAAAGGTGATTTATTTGACATTGTACGAGTGTTTCAATGTGACCGAAGCCAAAATAGAATGTAGTAATTTTATAATCTGCCTCGTATTCGTGCGTGCTTTTCAATGTTGTAATCTATAATAAGACTGAGATCTATTTTCTTAATATTCTATATAAAATTTAAATGTTTTCAGTGAATCTTGACACGATTGAAATGGAGCAAAATCAAATATTCCTATTATAACTTGTTCCCAGTACTTTTAGCATCTTTTTTTGGGTAACAAGGGGAAACCTGGTAAGCCAACTCAATTATAACTCCTTTGGAGTCCGCCAGTGACCCTGGTTCGAATCCCCTAACCATCACACTTGCAAGGGCCATTCGCTAGCTCAACTATAACTCCTTTGGAGTACTTTTTGTTAGACCCTAATGCCACTAGGAAAGAACCCTAGAGGGAGGGGGGTTGAAAATGGTTTATGCTAATCTAATCCGATTTCATACCAATTAAAACTTATTAATAAATATCCTAGCAAATTTTATATGCAACAAGATATAGATGCAATGATATACAAATAAGACAAGGGTGAAACAAACAAATGTAAACAATATAGTGGACAAACTAAATAATGAGACAATGACGATATGAGCAATGAGCACAAATATAAGTGAGTGCCAATGCAAACTCAAACATAATCAAATGATCACGGAGTTCGGTCCTTCCGACCTACGTCTCCGCTCCCCACTCCTGGGCAAAAATCCACTATCACACCGGGTTTTCAACGCTCACGTGAAAACGTTTACATCTCACACTCAGTTTTATAGCTCACTGAAAACTTTACAATCAACACTCTTGCAATCTCACTCTACACCCTCTAAGTGTTGGTCTCTAGCCTATGTTTCCCTCAAGTGGTTGGATTTACAACCTCTCCCTAGGTTTTACTACCGATGTCACTCCTCTTGGGACGACCTCGTCTCTCACCACACACTCCTCTGGGTGTACAAGTGTATTACAAAGTGTATCCTCATAATAAAAGCTCAAATATAAAGTTTTGTTCTCTACTATAGATGAGAACTCAATTAAGTCTCACTCTCAATGTCACAATCCCACAACCCCAATATATACTATGTATACAAATACAATAAGCTCAATAGGTTGTGTGTGAATAATGAGTATAAATCAAAATCAAACTAAACTCAAAATAAATCTAGCTTATGGAAATTATAATCAAAACAATAAATAGCTAGCAATCTTTGATCTCATGTCCAGTCATCCACTCGAGTCAAAGACTGACCTATTCGAAGCTATGTCGGATGAAACCCACGAGGTTAATACAACCTTGTGGGAAGAAGTTTGGAGATTGTACTTTAATGGAGCATCTCGTGTAGGCACAAGTGGGTCTATCAACGTGGGAGTGGGGTTGGTCTTGGTTTCTCCGCAAAACCACGTATTAGCCCGAGCTTTCTCTTTAACCGAGCCATGTACTAATAACGTGGTTGAGAACAACGTGCTACTTATCGGACTCGACTTCGCCAAGGAATTGGGTGCTAATCATCTCTAAGCTTACGGTGACTCTCAGATTATCGTCAGACAGATGACAGGGGAATACGAAGTCAGAAATGATGACTTAACTCCATGTCATGAAGCGGCTGTCAAAAACTAGCTGAGTCATTCAAAAGCTTCCACATTGAGCATGTGCTTCGTTCCAAGAACACGCGCGCAGATGTTCTAGTGTCATTGGTAGCTAACCTAGCTCAGTCGCTAGGAATAAGTCAATGCGTCACCGTCGTAAGATGATAACTCTTCCGACCGGAGCATGTTCTGGAAGCGAATGCAACTCACCAGGCTACGGGTCAACTCGAGCCGAGAGATTAGCATTTTCTTATCACCGACTTTGTCTTATATGGCATACTACCCAAAGACGTAAAGGAGTGAAATTCTGTCCGCAGATGCGCCCCACAATTCTACTACAATTTGACAACAAAGGTATTGTATCATAAGTCCTACGACGGCATGTTGCTTCGGTGTCTCTCAATGATAGAAGCACAAGAAGCCCTACGGGAAGCCCATGATGGTACCTGCGGTGCTCACCAATCCGGATGTAAGCTCTGGGATCGCTTGCGAAGGATGAGCTATTATTAGCCTAGAATGATCAATAACACTGTCGCTTATACCAAGCGTTGCCATGCGTGTCAAATCCATGCTAACTACATTCATAAGCCACCCGAAGACCTACATCCGACAACAACTTTGTGGCCGTTTGAGACATAGTGGATGGATGTCATCGGATTGATATCTCCACCATCAGCCAAAGGTCATCTTTTCATCCTTGCGATAACCGACTACTTCTCTAAGTGGGTCAAAGTCGTTCCCTTAAGAGAAGTCAAAACTACTGATGCGATCAAATTCATAAATCATCACATTGTCTACCAATACAGGTTCTAAGACATATCATTCATGATAACGGATCATAATTTGTTAGTCATGCATTCACTTGATTCCATGACAAGTTCAGAATACAGAACCTGACATCCACAGCTTATAATCCATCAGTGAATGGACTAACCGAGGCTTTCAATAAGACGATCATCAAGATCTTAACCAAGCTGATGTCCAACAGCAAGCGCGATTGGAATGAAAAGCTCGGTGAAAGCTTATGGGCATATCGTACCACGGTTCGTACACCAACTGGTACCACGCCTTATTCACTGGTATATGGTTAAGAAACCGTGCTACCGCTAGAAATTCAGATGCCATCCCTATGTGTTGCACTCGCAATGGGGATGATGACTAAATAAAGTCATCGATGATGTCTTACAGAATTAGAGGTGTTAGATGAGAAGCGGTTTGAAGCTCAACAACACATTGAGTTCTATCAAGCCCAAACATCCAGGGCTTTTGACAAGAAAGTCAAGCACAGATCTTTCAAGGAAGGAGAGTGGTCCTTGCTGTTCGATGACCTATGATACTCAACTTTAAGAAAAAAAAGTTCTAACCCAAATGGGAAGGGCTATTCATGATAGAGACATGCTATTCGAATGGATTTTATCGTCTTATCAAACCGAACGGCGATAAGATCCTGATGCCTATCAACGGCAAATTCCTAAAGAAGTACTACCTATATTTTTCCTTCAATCCTTCATTTACTCTGATAAGTATATGAGTATAAACTTCTTCTTCATTTACTCTGATAAGTATACGAGTATAAATAGCTTCTTCATATACTCCGACAAGTATACGAGTATAAACAGGTCCTTCATATACTTCGACAAGTATACGAGTATAAATTACTTCTTCATTCCCTCCCACTAGTGCATGAGGTAAACTGCTCCTTTCCTCCAACTAGTGCACGAGACTAAACTGCTCCTTCCCTCCGACTAATATACGAGGTTAAACTGCTCCCTACTTTCCCACTTCTGTCAAACCTTCCTACATTTAGGACCAAAGTCAAAATCCTCTCTCGATTCATTCTACGAATGAGAGATCCACTAAATTGAACGATCAAACCTTTACACAGTTAGGATCGTCACAGATCTCCACTTGGTCAAATCTCCAGATAGTGAGGGCTAAAGCCAAAGTCCCTCGCCAATCCTCTCCAATAGGATGGTGGGTCCCCAAAACTATCATGTTAACAATCACCTCTAATAGTCCCCTCCAAATTTTCCCTGTTGATTCTCTCAACTAAGACTACACGCCAACTTCTACTATCACATTAATAGTCACCTCTGATTAATCAACTTACCGGTCCTCTTCAATAGGACGATAAGTCTACGAAGTTGCTCAAAATCGCAACAAACTCCCACTATCATATTAACAATCACCTCTAACAATCAACTTATCAATCCTCTTCAACAGGATGGTAAGTCCTCAAAGTCACTCCAATCGCAATAATCCAATCAACTTATTAATCCTCTTCAATAGGATGGTAGGTCCTCAAAGCCGCTCCGATCATGAATATCATATCATGTTAACATTAAACCTATGACAAAATCCCCCACCAATCCTCTCCAATAGGATGGTGGGTCCAAAAAACTATCATGTTAATAATTACCTCTGATAGTCAATTTTGGCATTCCCACAAATGACGTCGTCCGATCAGTCGTCACATTCTTACGTCTCTGAATAATTTGATTATCCCAACACCGTCATTCCCGCGAATGACGTTGTTTATCAATAACGGCCTACCAAGCGATGTGCCTTATCGAATCCTGAATAGGGACCTACCAAGCGATGAGTCATTATTCAGACCCTCTCCCAGTCGCTCATGCAAGTGATCGGTCATTTCGGGCTAAGTTATTACACTTAACGACACAGCCCAACCTAATTAATACTTAATAGATGTAATTAACTCAACACGATGCCTCAAACGGCTAAGAGTAGAGAAGAAATTTTAGCGTTAAGTCTAAAAGAAACTTCTCGACAACTCATCATACTAAGGAAAATAGTATGGCTAGCCTGATTCAAATAGTAATCAGTAAAGGCGAAACAAATCTGTTGATAGCTGAGGGTATGCTAAAAATCTTGAGTATGGGTCAATAAGAAGGAAAAATATACAAGTTATGCGAGATGCAACGATCGGATAATAAAAGCAAAACTTCATTCATAAGCTAATTTTGAGACAATACATTCGAATAAAGTTATGATAATACATTCAAATAAAGTCATAACAAAACAAAAAGACTTCTTAAATCAAATCCAGCAAACTAAAGGAGGAAAGTTTAGCCTTAATAATGATCAGCTCCTTTGCCTGTTCTGCTCGAATCTTCTCCTCCTCTTCCTTCTGAAGCTTGGCCTCAACAAGAGCGACGTCAACTTCAGCAGCCAGTTCTTATCGACGAAGAGCCTGGAGAGCTTGTAGTTCTTTTGTGACTGCATGGTGAACTCTTGTGCTCTCACCTTGGAAGTCCTTCAGAATCGCCTCACCCTGGGCAGTTCTAACCCCCGTACGGTCAGCAATGTTGTTATAAGCATTCATCTTAGACTGCAGATGACGTTGCTACTCTTGCAAATCTGTGATGATAACTTCTTGCTTCGATATGTGTTTCGTCGTGCTTTGCGCTCATGCGTCCTTTGAATCCGGGCTTCGATTATGAGCGGCGTCACCTTGTCACATGGGTCAGAGCATACCTGGTCTTCCAAGTGGTAGATAACTTCCTTCAGGTGAATGAGTTTTTGTTCACATCGCCTAGCCAGCTGGAGGCCGTCCACATGCTGAATGTCCTTAAGACTATCCACTACAAAGGGGAGCAAATCATAAAATTTTCCCCACCCAAGACAAATGATGGAGACCGCTTATTTCATAGAATTCTCCAACCTTTAAAGGAGGCCCTGCGTAGATCCAGAGTCCGGGTAAGTAGAATCCTAGCCAGGGGCAATCGTAGCAATTGGTTGAAATTGGGGGAGTGGCCCATCGTCATCAACAGATGGCTTCAACCCAGATCCTCCTATGCTAGCTGGGTCGAAGAAGCCAGCTTACACTTAGACTGTGGGGTATGTGTCCGAGTAGGTGTTAAGGTGGGCTCTTCCTTCTCCTCATCGTCATATATCATGATGATTTCGGGTCTCGATGGTCTCCTTTTTTGAGCGATCTCCTCATACCAATCTGCCTCCTCAGCAGTGAGAGGTCTTTTTCCAGAAGACCTTAAATTATGAGGCCTAACAACCGGGGCCTCCTCTCGAGTTGCATGATACAACAGAAAGAAGTTAGAAATTTTTGACCCAAAAGGTCAAAAATTTTCTAAGTCTTGAAGATAGATGGCCTGCGAAATGTAAGCAAGCTCCATCATGTTAGCAAGCTGACAAGGCTCGCCTGTCAAACGAATCTCACCTGACAAAGGCAGAGGCTCGCCTGACGAAGATCAAAGCTCGCTCGATAAAGCAGGGCTCACTTGGCAAAAGTAGAGCTAACCTGATAGGCAAGCTCGTTAGAATAGTAGGGCCTCATCTGAATAGATAAAGCTCGCTAGAAGATGAACATGAGTCTGTTCGTCTTCTTCAATTTTAGTCCACTGGACTTACTGTGGTGAGTTTGAGCTACGCCGGGGGTGACAGCGGTAACGTTGGTGGCAACGAAGGAGGAAGAAACTTCATTCTTCCCCTTCGAAGCAGACACCTCACTCTTGGGTCCATGGCGAGTTCGAAGAGAAATGAGGATGAGAGCTTTGAGTTTCTTCGAAAACTTGAGCAAAGAGTTCGATAGCACAGCGATCGCCCGATGAGGGAGACAAACACACTATATAAGTGAAATCTTAATTGACGAGATTTGCCAGCTCAAATCGAACACCCGTGAGAGAGGCAGGACGTTCAGAACTCCATGTGAACGGCTAAGATCTGGCTGTTCGAGCATGATCTATCGTCGAATTGATGGTTGAGATCAAGAACGCTACTAAATCAACAGCTCAGATCGAGCATGTGAAGATGAGGTGTCGCCTTAGCTCACTGCTAAAAAATGGACTATTGTCGATGGTACTTTAGCGACGAAAAATTCCGTCGCTATAAGTCATGTTATAGCGACGAAATTTTCCGTCGCTATTTTTCCATTGGCAAAAAAGTTTTTCCGATGGTTGTAGGCAATAAAAATTGCCTTTAATCCTTATCAGAGAAGTTCAGAACAAAACTGCTAAAACCTCGCCCAAAAAAGCAGAAAAAGGGGAAAACGCAGATATCCCCCAAACCGTAAGGAATTTGGCAAAACGGAGGAAGCGAACCGAAGCCTTCGGCTCGGTTCGGATAGCTCCATCTCGTCGAGATAGGCGATTTTCATATATAATTCGTCCAATTCCGACTTACGGTTTGAAAGTTACGGCCTATTCTTCAATCCATGCTCAGGAGCTCGCCTGCAGCTCAAATTCGCCTGCAGTCCCAAATCCGCCTGCAGACCCAAGTCTGCCGGCTCGCCTGCAGCTCGAATCCGCCTGCAGACCCAAGTCTGCCTGCTCGCCTGTTTGCTCAAAATCCTAGAAGGCGATCATCAGCTGCGAGTGAAGAGCAGGGATCACTTTACGGGACTTCATATCCAAAGTGTTCCAGACCCCATGCGGCCTGATTCAGGTCTGAAAACTTTGGAGGGGGTTTTGTAGGCAATAAAAATTGCCTTTAAATCCTTATCAGAGAAGTTCAGAACAAAACTGCTAAAACCTCACCCGAAATAGCGAAAAAGGGGAAAACGCAGATATCTCCCAAACCGTAAGGAATTTGGCAAAACGGAGGAAGCGAATCGGCTTGGTTCGGATGGCTCCATCTCGTCGAGATAGGCGATTTTCATATATAATTCGTCCAATTCCGACTTACGGTTTGAAAGTTACGGCCTATTCTTCAATCCATGCTCAGGAGCTCGCCTGCAACTCAAATTCGCCTGCAGTCCCAAATCCGCCTGCAGACCCAAGTCTGCCTGCGCACCTGAGCTCGCCTGCAAACCCAGTTCGCCTGCTAGCTCGCCTGCAGACCCAAGTCCGCCTGCAGTCCCAAACTCACCTGCAGACCCAGTTCGCCTGCAAGCTCGCCTGCAGACCCAAGTCTGCCTGCAGTCCTAAGCTCGCCTGCAGACCCAAGCTGCAGACTCGCCAGCTCACTGTCAACTGCCCACTTGGAGTATGGGAACAGTTACATCAGTGGTCAAATCCCACAAATCAAGGGAGAGGGCACAATACTCCAGGCCCGTCAGATGGCCGTCCACAGTACGAATGAGCGGACAGGCGCCGAAACAGCCTGCACCCTCATAAATGCGGCTCACCTCAGTTGTCCAGGTGAAGGGACGAGAGCCGCCAACGCTCGGTGGTTGGTCAGATCCACGCAAGCATCTGACAGCCGTTGTCACGCATACGAGGAGGGGCTTTCCCACTCCTATGTAGCGTGATGCAGAGCACAGCTCTTCGAATGACCATTGACGGTACGAATGAACAGCAGGACGTCTCCGAACAACGTGTGGTCACATCCCATAATTCAAGGAGCAGTCAAGCTATCTCCCTCACCTCTATTAGTGGTCAAATCCCATGAATCAAGGGAGAGCCCATGCCATCCCTTGCCTGTTAAAACCCATCTTCAGCAGCATGAAGAAGGGGGATTGGCCGTTGCATATTCTGCTGGCTAATCTCCCAAAGGTTGAACCTGGACCTTTGCCAAAGGCTCCCTCATTTGAGAACCGAAGCTCCGGCTCCGGCATCAACTTCGATCGGATCGTCCAAGGGAAGCAGACTCGGCACGAGCACCGAGCGAGGCATCCTATCGCCACCTAAAGTCCCCACACAAAACAAAGAGGGCCTTCCCTCTGCTTCTGTTGTAAATATTTGATTTGTTAGTTTGTAATAAGCTTTCTTATAAATACAAACGAAACTCCTTTCTTCGGAAGAATCAAATTTTCACCCTACAGAAGATGGCGACCACAGTGGGAGAATCCGTTCATTCAGATGAATTGGTGGTGGCGCAGTCTGACGAAGTTGCTGCAGGGACTACTGTTGAGTCCCTTGTGATCAAATTCGAAGGGTACTTACAATCGTCCTCTTCTCGCAGCAATACATCTCGCGATGGTTGCAGAGTCGTGCGGGTGGCCCAGCCCCAAGAGGCTGAGGCAACCAAGCCTGAGGGATCTACCCAAGCCGAGGCAGGGGGTTCTTTTCCCCCCGAACCAGTTGAGGCCGAGCCGAGATTCGAGAATGCAGGTCTAGGGGCTGCTGAATGGGTCGATGAACGATCCTCGCAGACCCCTGTGCAAGAGGAATCAACCATTTGTGTCGACGCAGAATATGCCTCCGTCGTCGACATGAACGCTCCTCGTTCAAAAAGATCCAAACAGCGGCGACGAAAAGCTCTCGCTCGTCTCGAGGCACAATCCCTCATCCCCCACGACAGCCTGAATTATTATTCAGGCTTGAGGCGAATCAACCTCTTGAGCCAGGTTCCCATTTTTGGCGAACCGCTCGAATCGGGCGAGCCTAGCAGTTTAGGCGAACCCATCTCTTTGAGCCAGGTTCCCAGCTTCGGCGAACCGCTCAAATCAGGCGAGCCTAACGGTTTAGGCGAGCCCCACTTCTTGAGCCAGGTTCCCGGTTATGGCGAACCGCTCAAATCAGGCGAGCCTAACGGCTTAGGCAAGCCCAATCTCTTGAGCCAGGTTCCCAGTTTTGGAGAACCGCTCAAATCGGGCGAGCCTAGCAGTTTAAGCGAGCCCCACTCTGTGAGCAAGGTGTTCAATTTTGGCGAACCAAGGGCACCTGGCGAACTCTGCAGTTTAAGAGGGCTTCGTCAAACAAGCGAACTTCACCAAGCTCGCCTGACGGCCCAAGATCGCCAGAAAGGCGAAGCAACAGCTCGCCAGACAGGCGCAGGCACACTGTGCCAATCTCGCCTGACGGGCGAACCTCGCCAGCATGAACCTCGCCAACACGCTCACGCCCAAATGGGGGTGGCCACCTCGTTTGCCTGCACGGGTCTGACGTCCGTCTCTGACGACGACGACGATTGCTCAGCAGTGGCAATGTCGGAGACTTCAAGCTCAGTTCAGGGCAAGCACACAAATGTGCACATGACTGACATCCCTGAGGAGATGTCTAGGAGGCTCGACGAGCAACAAGCAACCATCGACTCCCTGAAGGAGATGTTGGAGCAGCTCCTGAGCGAGAAGAAGAGGAAAAGAGAGAGGACTTCGCGGGCTTCGCATAAATCCTTGAAGCACAAAGAGCGGGTGCCTACTCCTTCTCACTCCTCATCCGAGTCATCTAGAGGAGCGTCATCTTCGGGCCATAACCCAAGAGACAAGAGGTTTGACGATCTCCAAAGTCAACTCGACGCCTTGAAGCTCCAGAAGCATGCGAACAAGCTGGGGGTTGTCAGACCGTATCCAATTGAATGGGATGCGGTCTCCTACCCGGCAAAGTCTCCAAAGTCAACTCGACGCCTTGAAGCTCCAGAAGCATGCGAACGAGCTGGGGGTTGTCAGACCGTATCCAATTGAATGGGATGCGGTCTCCTACCCGGCAAAGTTCGAGCCGCTGGACCTCCTACTGTTTCTACTACTTCCAGGCGCAAACTGGACACATAGTGGGAAACGATCCCATTATGACTCGACTGTTCATTGGTACCCTCAAGGGGGTCGCTTTTGAATGGTTTCGCAGATTGGAGCCTGGGTCCATCACCTGCTGGAAGGACATGGAAAGGCTCTTCGTGGCCAGATTCTTCGACGATGACACAGAAGTATCTATGGCCACCCTGCTAACCGTGAAGCAGAGGAAGACAGAGTCTGTAAGCAACTTTGTCAAGAGATTCAGAAACCGATCGCTGCATTCCCGCGATCGAGTTTCCGAGGCCACACTCATCGAGATGTGCCGGAACAATCTCTCTATCAGCGTTCTGTCCAATATGGGCGCTGTTGAAGCTCGCTCATGGAAAGACTTACTCCGCCAAGGAGAACAAGTCGAGAGCATGCTCAAGCATATGGGTGACGAAGACCCGCATGAATTTCGAGGGGATGATGACCAAGATGCCTTGGTAGTGGAGACCGATCCCTCATATCCTCCAAATTTCCCCCGTTGATCCTCTTCAACAGGACGGCGGGCCCACATAGTCGCTCTAATCGCGACAATCTTGTCAAGTTAACACTACACCTCTGACAATCTCCCGTCGATCCTCTTCAATAGGACGACGGGCCTACAAAGCTATCACGTTAACAATCACCTCTGATAGTTCTTCGACACTCCAACTGGTGCATGAGTTTAAACTGCTCCCTTAACACTCCGACAAGTACACGAGTATAAACTGCTTCTTCTGATCCTCCAACTGGTATAAGAGGTTAAACTATTCCCCACACTTCCACTTCTTGAGCCAGGTTCCCAGTACGGGCGACCCGCTCAAATCAGGCGAGCCTAACAGTTTAGGCGAGCTCCACTTCTTGAGCCAGGTTCCTAGTACGGGCGAACCGCTCAAATCAGGCGAGCCTAACAGTTAGGCGAGTCCCACTTCTTGAGCCAGGTTTCCATTTACGGCGAACCTCTCAAAACAGGCGAGACTAGCAGTTCAGGTGGGCTGCATCAAACTCCCACTTGGTCAAACCTTCAGATAGTTAGGACCAAAGCCACAATCCCCCGCCAATCCTCTTCAATAGGATGGCGGGACCCCCACTGTCACGTTAACAGTTACCTCTGACAAATCAACTTACCAGTCCTCTTCAATAGGATGGTAGGTCCATAGAGTTGCTCAAATCGCAATAAACTCCCACTGTCATGTTAACACTACACCTCTGACAAAATCAACTTACCAATCCTCTTCAAAAGGATGGTAGGTCCTCAAAGTCGCTCCGATCGCGGCAATTCCTATCACGTTAACGATTACCTCTGATAGCCGACACCGTCATTCCCGCAAATGACGTTGTCCGATCAGTCGTCATACTCATACGTCCCTGAACGATTTGATTCTCCCAGCACCGTCTTTCCCATAAAAGGCGTTGTTGTTTGATAGTGGCCTACTATGCGATGTGCTGCTATTTCAGGGTTCGTCTTTGCCCCAAGAGAAGACAAATCAGGGTTCGTCTTCATCTTTGCCCTAAGAGAAGACAAGTTTCCCCCTTACACTCCAACTGGTGCATGAGTTTAAACTGCCCCCTTATACTCCGACTGGTGCATGAGTCTAAACTGCCCCCTTATACTCCAACTGGTGCATGAGTCTAAACTGCTCCCTACACTCTTAATCCAAATGCCTCGAAAGGCTAAGGATAGAGGAGAAATTTTAGCATTGAGCCTAAAAGAAACTCCTCAACAACTTACCATGCTAAGGGCAAGAGCATGGCTAGTCCAACTCAAACGGCAGTTGGTAAAGACAAATCAAGTCCGTTGATAGCTGAGGGTTTGCTCAAAATCCTAGAAGGCGATCATCAGCTGCGAGTGAAGAGCAGGGATCACTTTACGGGACTTCATATCCAAAGTGTTCCAGACCCCATGCGGCCTGATTCAGGTCTGAAAACTTTGGAGGGGGTTTTGTAGGCAATAAAAATCGCCTTTAAATCCTTATCAGAGAAGTTCAGAACAAAACTGCTAAAACCTCGCCCGAAATAGCAGAAAAAGGGGAAAACGCAGATATCTCCCAAACCGTAAGGAATTTGGCAAAACGGAGGAAGCGAACCGAAGCCTTCGGCTCGGTTCGGATGGCTCCATCTCGTCGAGATAGGCGATTTTCATATATAATTCGTCCAATTCCGACTTACGGTTTGAAAGTTACGGCCTATTCTTCAATCCATGCTCAGGAGCTCGCCTGCAACTCAAATTCGCCTGCAGTCCCAAATCCGCCTGCAGACCCAAGTCTGCCTGCGCACCTGAGCTCGCCTGCAATTCTAGCCCACACCTTACTAATATTTTATAAATTAATTATATTATAATAGTACATCATATATAATAATATATTATATAATACAAAGTAGAACTAGGGTAATAGAAGCTAGAACTAACGTAGAAGCAAGAATTAACAAGTGTGAAGGTAAAATACGAAGGCTGGGTTTAGAACTAGCAATGCGTGGGCTAGAATTGGCTGTATAATATAATATATTATATTGTTATATAATATATTATTATATAATTAATTTATAAAATATTATTATATTTATTATATATATAACATACTATTATAATATAATATAATAATTACTAATATTATGATATAATATAATATAATACTATAGTTTGAAATAATATAATATATTATACTATAACATGATACCTTTTAATATATATTATTGTAATTATCATGTAATATATATATGTTATATTATATTTTAATTTTAATATAAAATTTTAAAAATATTACATTGAATAAAGTAAAATATTATAATATTTTATAAAGTACATTATATCCTATGATACTATATTATAATATATTAAATTAAATAATATATTATTAAAGTATTATATTGAATATATTATTCATATATTATATTAATTATTATATAATGTAGCATACTAATATAATGTTAATTAGTAATTATTGTATAACATATTATATTTTTGTATAAATAAAATAATGTATTATATTAAATATTATATTATTAAAATATTATATTAAATATATTGATATTATATTATATTAATTATTATATATAGTATAGCATGCTAATATAATATAATACAATACAATATAATAATTAATAATAGTAATTTGTAAGTATAGTACAATATATTATATTTTAATATAAAGTAAAATAATATTTATATTATAATAATATACAAAATAATATACTAAACCAATTGAATAAGTTAATTTAGAAGTAATTAATAGATAAAATTATATTTTAATAATGTGTCACATCATCAATTATCCCACATGAATTGTCAAATCAAAGGCTCAAATTATCTCATTATCCCACTTTATCCCACTTTACCCCACTCAAAATATCCCAAAAGGGTAAAATTATTCCATTGGAATAATTTTCCTACATGGCCCTAATTTGTCCCATCCAATAACCCCCCTTATCTTATAACATAAAAAAGGTATTTTGAGTTTTGTGTTTTGAACATTAGGAGATGTTTTAAGTTCAGTAATATAATATTTAATATATTATAATTAATATAACAAGTTAATCATTCTTAATATACTATAATATAATATACTATTAACTAATAAAATATATATTATATTATAATGTTGGTGAATTGTATAATACTAATTAATTAATTTAATATATATTACTATATTATATGATGTTATATTGTAGCATAATAATATAGTATCTGATATATATATATTAAATAATATAATATAATACATTATCTTATTATAATACTTTACAATAATTTACTTTATTAAACTTCTATACGATGTATTATATAATAAATATTGTATTGTAATATAATGTATTTAATATAATACAATATATTTTATTATAACATAATACATTACAATATCATATATCATATTGTAATATATTAATATATTATATTATGTTTAACATTATATTGTTGTTAATTAATATAATATATTAATATTATTTATAATATAACATACTATATTTTATAAAATACTATATCATATATTTTTATTGTATAATATAGTGTAATATAATATTTATTATATTAATTTATTATATTTCAAAAATTGTTATAAAATATGTGATAATATATTGTAATAATTAACACAATATAACATATAATAATCTCTTACTATGAAATTAATTAGTAATATATTACTTATTGTATTGTAATTAATGTTATTAATAATATATTTTATATTCTAATAATATATTAAGCATAATATATTATATCATAATTTATTACTACAAAACTATTAATATATTATTTAATATTACATTGCAGTTATTGTAATTAATAGTTTAATATATTTATTCTAATATAGTATTTTATTTTAATATATTATAATGTGTTATAATAATCTATTATCTTATAGTAAATTTTTTTATATAATAAAATATTTATTTATTATACTATACTATAATAAAATGTATGATAATATATTGTAACAAATAATACAATATATAATATAATATAATATAACATAACTAATATAATATATTAAAATTTATTATTGCATATTAATTTAATTAATATATTATATTTACTTTGTGCTAAACTAGTTTTATTTTGGAGCAGATCCCTCTAGTTCAAAATAAAAATAGTTTAGTGATACTATCTGTGCATAAAATATGCAGCCCGATCTAGTCCATAATTTTGACAAACAAAAAACAATACAAAATTAGGTAAGTCCTAACCTAATTTTACAAACTTACAAAACACTCTCTTTTAGTTTCAGTGAGACTCGAGGTTAATTGATAGTCCTTGCACGCGTTAATGGTCCCTCCACACGTGTGAAACTTGGTGATGGGACGAGTCAAGAAGAGCAATGTTAACTTGATAACAAATACAAGTTAGAATTACACTCTCAGATGTCCTGATAAATACAAAAAAGAGGCGCAATTAAATATCATCTTGGGTTGTAAATTATTTTTGGTTGAGAACTCGAGGCACCCCCTGAAACAATAAAAAACATGAAATATATAGTTTGACTATATAATATGAATAAATAAATCAAAAGCCTTGCACAGGAGAGAGATTAGGTAAAGGCTAATGATGGTTATGATCATTAACTTTGACAAGTGGTTGGGAATTGTGTTGCTTATTAAGATTTCTTTTTTTCAGGAATAATTAAGATTTAAAAAAAGGTCTAAAAGTGAGTTGGATTATTATACGTTATTGGATTTTGGTTTATTATGAGTCAAATAAAAAGCAACTAAGGAAAATTTTGTCAACGGATTTAGAGATGGGGGATAGATATCAGTGGGGTGTAGACTTCCAATTGTTGGACCCTAGAGCGGGTGATTAGAATCTTATGATAATCTAATCTGATTAAATGCCAATTAAAATTAATTATCAAGTTATCCTAGCAAGTATGAAATACAACAAAATATATGAGCTAGGATAAACAATGAGATATATCCTATATGATGAAATATATATGCAAGGATATATAAACTAACACAAGGGTAAACACTATAAACAAGATAGTGGATGAAATAAATGAGCAATGCACAATTGGCGATATAGGATAAATGTAAAAACAAATACGCCAAAGCCAAACTCAAACAAGCAATATGATCACGGTGTTCGGACCTTCCGTCCTACGTCTCCGCTCCCCACTCCCGGGAAAAAATCCACTATCACAACCGGGTTTTCTACGCTCACCCGAATAACGTTTACACCTCACAGTGTCGGTTTTCAACGCTCACCGAACAACGTTTACTCCTCACACTCGGTTTTCTAGTTCACCGAAAACTTCACAACACACTCGGTTTTCTAGCTCACCGAAAACCTTACACCACTCTCAATGTAACAAATACAAATTTGTTTTCTACAATAGATGAGAACTCAATTAAGCACAACTCAATGTTACAATCTCTCACAACCCTAATATACTATGTATGCAAATACAATAAGCTCAAGTAGGTGTGTGTAACAATGAGATAATATAATCAAATCTAAACTCAATATAAAAACTAGCTTTAAAGAATGATAATCAAATAACTAAGCAAATGTAAAGCTAGATAGAGTTTAGAAAACTTCTCCAATAGATGACAAGATGGAGAGATGGAGATTGGAACCCAAATAAGAAGATGATCTCCTCCACTTGTGAAAACAATCTTCAAACTAAACAAACACTAAAACCACACTTAAACCTTGTTTAAAAACTTGTTTAAAACATTCTTGAGTGCCCTTAGAAGTATGATGGCATGGAGTATATATAGGCTCATGAAACAAGCCCAAAAACCCAAGAAAACCAAGCAAAAAGACAAAATAACGGATATATCAAAATCTAAAAAATATAGCCAATGTGCTACAGCGGTCGACCGTACCGGTCGACCGCGGGTACTGTAGCAGTACGTATCAGTTTTGTAAAATCAGTTAAAAATAGTAAAACAGCTCCAAAAATTATGAAATTTTGTGAGAAGATTTTAGACATGTATAAGAACATGTTAGAGAAAGAATTTCTGAAAAAACATTTCTCAGTTGAGAGAAATAAATATTTAAACACAGATGTGCAGTTTCTAAAAATCTGCTGATATACACGATTTTGTAAAATCAATTGGGTACAGTAAATCAACTCCAAAAATGATAAAATTTTGAGAGAAGTTTCTAAACATGTAGATAAATATGTTAAAGAAATAATTTCTTGAATATCACTTCTCATTTATGAAAACTCATCTGTTTTGTAAAACATGCACGAACATGTGCACGAACAAAAACATGATTTTGTAAATTCCATTAAACATAACAAATCAATTCCAAACTTGATGAAACTTTGCAAAATATTTATAAACATGAAAAAAAACATGTTACAAAAATAATTTTTCAATTTTCATTTCTCAATTGTGAAAACTCATTATTTTGTTAAAGCATGCATGAATATGAATTTGTTAAGAACATGTTTTTGACAAAAAGAGTTTAAACGCATATTGAAACTTTATGAAATGTCTTCATATACATTATAACACATGAATATAAAGTAAACATGGTCAATAAAATAATATCATAAAGTTTTCTCAAAATAGCTCATTTTGTGAGAAAATCCAATATTGTGTGTGTATGATATTGAGCTTAGAGTATTAAACACACATAATATAAACCTATATTAAATATACCCAAGCTTGATGAAGGTCTTCAATGAGCATGACTTAGTAAACTATACGGAAGAAGCTTGTGATTGGATCTTTAACTTGAATTGACATTGCTTCACTCCACAATTCCGCCAACCTCCATTTGATATGATCGTTAAGGTTCGATTCCATCCATCCTCCAACTACGTTGTTTGTCTATAATAAATAAGAAAACATAAATACTAGACAAATAATATTAGTGGTAAATTATTTGTTAAACATCATCAAAACAAGAAGGCCAACACCAATGATATATTATATATTCTCATTTATAATTTGAGCACAAATGTGTAGGGGGGTTTACACCTAGATAAGATGAGAGGGATGGCTGTTGTGCACGGTGCAGAAGCGGGACAACCAAACAGGCGTGCTTCGAGAACCAAATCAAACAAACGTCGAGATAAAGGCCAAACAAATCAAAACAACGGCACAAATCCAAACACAATAGATTTACATGGTTCGGCAAGTTACCTACGTCCACGGGGCAAGAAGGGGATAGGGTTTTTACTAATAGAGAAAGAGTACAAACTGAGATTACAAATCATTTGAAGGAACAGAATAATCTCACCAACAAGCTCTTAATCTCTCCAAACAAAACCCTAAACAAATAGCTCAGAAAATACCTCTTTTCTGTGCTCCAAATATCCCTAATTTTCTTCACAATTCTCTCTTCCAATTGTTCCATATATATAGAACTCCTAAAATCATAAACATACTAGGAATTCTAAACGCAAAGCCAAAACAAATTAGGAATCCTAATAACCTATTACCAAAATAGATTAGGAATCCTAATACCCTCATGTTACCAAAATAGATTAGGAATCCGCTATCCAACAATTCTCCACCTCGGCGAAGTTTTTTCAAAACTGAGCTGACACCGACCAAACCAAATGCCTCACTTGTTACGTCCAGTACGAAGTGAAACGATCCACAATAACAGACTCAATCCACAACAAGTCGAGACCCAAACGAGAGTGCGAACACTCACCCAAACATCGGTATCTACTCACCAAATCGGCTGCATCATAAAGACTGCCTACGTATCCTCTTGCCCAAGGAATCAAGCATTCACGTAGTTCACCCAAACGGCCTCCAAAGGCTCTCAATCAAATAGAAAAGTCTACAACTCTTCACCAATATCATTTGCATCCAAAACCAAATGATCCCCAATCTGTGTCACATCGGCTGGAATCCCAAACGATGCAGTATGATCTGGAGTATGTGGAGTAAACTCCAACCAACATGGAGTAGCATCACCCTCCACCTGCTGTGATATCCAAACGACCCGATCAACACTCTCTACCTGCTGAGAGTCCAATGTGACATACCTGCTCAGAATAAAATTAGCAGCTCCCAACCGATAATCAAATAAGCCTCTGAATCCCAAACGCGCAATCGGATCAAATCTCACATCCTTGATGTGACCAAATACTGGGTAACCAAATATCCGACGCCAACCAAAATCTGAAGTAGCTCTACCAGATCTAATAACTCCTAATACAGCAGTCGGCGACCTATAACTAAGATGACCAAATATGTCGAACCTCTAAAACTAGAACCAATGCTCGACAACCAACACCGATCCTCCTCCAGAAAGGAATGACCCATCGAAACTGTCATCTCATCTCGTTGCCCCAATGTTTCCTCTCCAATGAAGTGTCTCAAACTGTCATGAGCTCGGCACAAATACAGTAGGTCCCTCTTGTACCTTCCTCTACAACCAGAATGAAGTACATTCACCTTACTGCCAATACACTTCTTCAACTGTTGTTGACTACTAGGACTTCAAAACCAACAGGACTTGGTTGCAACCCACAAATGCCTAGTACAATCCCCAATAAATGAAACCAAAATACCAATTACCTTCCAATGATACCTCCTTGGAAAACCCCTGAATGCCTGAATGAACACCAAATAGAAGACCCCTCAATCATTAAATAGAAGTGCCAAACTCCACATCGGTCTCCTTGCTCATACCAACGTGCTCAAATGACTTCAATATGCAGGTCAATGGCACTTCTCAATAATCCAATGCACTGTATCAACAAACAAATAACCCAGCCTCAAATCCTTCTATCTCGACCAACTATCTCAAAGCACCAACAAATGAATAATAGATCCAAACTGATAAAGGAAAGAATTTTACCTCCAATTGAAACCCTAACAAGAGTCTCCAAACGATCTCACCCCGCACGACGGCAACAAGATCCACAAATAGGAAAAATCCCACCTTTATCTCCAAACGAAGTGCTCGAAGAGTCTCCAAAGAAATCTACTCCTCCAAATAGCCCAAGCGCCAACAAACCAATGCGGAACAAATGAAGAATAGATCCAAACTAAAAAAGATAGAGTCTTTACCAAAAAGATCCTACCTTTCTCACCAAACGAAGCCCTAGACGAACTTCCAAATTAACCAACTCCTTCAACCAAGACAAAACCCTAGATCTGGAATCTGGAGCTCTGATACCAATTGTTGTGCGCGGTGCAGAAGCGGGACAACCAAACAGGCATGCTTCGAGAACCAAATCAAACAAACGTCGAGATAAAGGCTAAACAAATCAAAACAACGGCACAAATCCAAACACAATAGATTTACGTGGTTCGGTAAGTTACCTACGTCCACGGGGCAAGAAGGGGATATGGTTTTCACTAATAGAGAAAGAGTACAAACTGAGATTAAAAATCACTCGAAGGAACAAACTAATCTCACCAACAAGCTCTTAATCTCTCCAAACAAAACCCTAAACAAATAGTTCAGAAAATACCTCTTTTCTGTGCTCCAAATATCCCCAATTTTTCTTCTCAATTCTCTCTTCCAATTGTTCTATATATATAGAAATCCTAAAATCATAAACATACTAGGAATTCTAAACGCAAAGCCAAAACAAATTAGGAATCCTAATAACCTATTACCAAAATAGATTAGGAATCTTAATACCCTCATGTTACCAAAATAGATTAGGAATCCGCTATCCAACAATGGTTTCATCATGTACAGTATAGACCGCTAAATACATCAGTCAGGTAAGTAATGTGATTATAATTAATAAGGGGAAAAAAGACTTAAAAATAGATCTAACATAATTTCATTTGAAGCGATTAAGAAATGTATAGCAACAATAACTTAACAGAGGAGACGGTCTTTTTAAGGAACTGCATGGAGGAACAAGACTCTTGTTTTCTCATACGATTAAGTAAAGGAAACCACAGATTTGTAAATCTAAACTTAGTCCTCAACTTAAAAGCAATTAATCCCAAATATGACTCATCTTCATGTATGCCTACTATGTGAAATTTGAAGTTTGTGTTGGCCTTCTTGTTTTGATGATATTTAACAAATAATTTACTACTAATGTTGTTTGTCTAGTGTTTGTACATTCTTATATACTGTAGACAAACAATGTTGTTAGAGGTTGGATGGATTGCGCTTCAACGATGATATCCAAAGGAGGTTGGCGGAATGTCGGGTTGAAGCCTATACAATTCAAGTTAAAGATCAAGTTCAAGCTTCATCCGCACGTGTACCAAGTCAAGCTTAATTGAAGATCAAGATTGCTTGGGTAATGTAGTTTTAGATTTTATATTATGTGTGTTATATACTCTAAGCTCAATATCTATACACACACATTTATTAGTTTCTTCGTGTATATATATATATATATATATAAAAGTTTTGGTTTCTATGCATATATATAGTTATATATATACATACATATGTTTTTGAGTTTTTATGGTTATATATATGAAATTATATATTTCATATTTTCTATTGTGATTTTGAAAACATTGCATAGAATATGCAATTTTGTGAAAATATTGTATTCTTAATTTGTAGACTTTAATATCAGTTTATACATGTTTTATTAAGTCTATAAAAACATTTCACAAAGTTTTAAAAGTTGGTTTATGTCAAAACATCAAAATTCAAGTATCTCATATTTTTCATGTTTTGGACTATTTTGTAAAATAATGATATTTTTCATTTGGGAGGTCCTTTCTGATAACCAGTCGCTGTAGCATGTTTATTATCATGTCTACAATCATTCCCCAAAGTTTTACATTTTTTAGAATTTATTTGATATTTTTAAATAGCGTTTTAAAATCAGCAAATCAGATTTTCTTATATCAGTTTTCGGTCGACCGCACCGGTCGACGGCTCAATTGTTCATTTGTTCACTAGGCAGCAGAGAGTTCATCGGTTGACCGCCGCGGTCGACCGAGAGCTTCCTTCGGTCGACCGCACCGGTCGACCGGATAAGTCTATACCTGTTTTTCTCATTTTTGTCCTGGATAGCGGTCGACCGATATTTTCGCCGGTCGACCACCAATAGAACCGTTGCTTTCCCAACGGCTATTTTCTGAGCTGTTTTGCTGGGGCTGTTTCTGTCTTTTGTTTGGGTTTTGGCTGAGTTTTTGAGAGGGTATAAATACCCTATTTCTCTCGCTCTTGTCATTTATTGGAGAAGTTTTCTAAACTCAATCTAGCTTTACATTTTATTGTTTGATTATCATTTTATTAAGCTAGTATTCATATTGAGTTTAGTTGATTTTATTTTCTCTATGTTTACACACACAACCATTGAGCTTATTGTATTTGCATACATTATATAATTAGGTTGTGGGATAGTGTGATATTGAGTTGAGCCTAATTGAGTTCTCACCTTGTTAGAGAGAACAATCATTTGTTATATTGTGCTTAATTGTGAGGATTCACTTGTAATATACTTGTACACCGAGAGAATTGTTTGGTGAGAGACGGGGTCGAATCCAAGAGGAGTGGCGTCGGTTGACGTGCCTAGGGAGAGGTTGTAACCGAGCACTTGAGGAGGAGGACACAGTCTAGGACCAACACTTAGTGTGTGAGGTGTGATTGCATAGTGATTGTATTGTGAGGTGTAAACGTTGTTCGGGTGAACGTAGAAAACCCGGTTGTGATAGTGGAGATCTCCTCGAGGTGAGGAGCGGAGACGTAGGTCGTGGGGACCGAACTCCGTAATCATATTGTTTGTTTGTGATTGCATTGGCGCACTTCCTTTTATGTTCATATCTTATATCGTCTTTGTATATTGCTTGTTGATTATATTGCCCACTATCTAGTTTAGATTGTTTACCCTTGAGTTTATATATCCTTGCACATACATTGCCTATATCTCTTTGTTAGGATATATCTTGTTGTTTACATTGCTTATCCTAGCTCATATACATTGTTGTATTTCATACTTGCTAGGATAACTTGTTAATTATTTTTTAATTGGCATTTAATCGGATTAGATTAGCATAAGACCCTAATCACCTCCCCTCTAGGGTCTAACAGTTTGAATCTAGAATTATTTGCATATAAACCCCTTACATTATGGGTATTTTTTAAAAATATCCTCCACATCTTAGTATTCACAAAACTATCCCTCAAATCATTAACTTTGTGAAAAAATACCCCTCAAATCAACAAATCGTCAACTTGGTGCTAAAAATTTAACGATAGATCTTGTTGATAAATTATACATTGTGATTACAAATTATCTTATCAAAGCTGACGATTAATTGCCACGAGGGGAATGATGGGTAGTTTTGCGAATGCTAAGATTTAGAGAGCACATTTGCAAATACCCATGATTCACGGGGTATATGTACAAATAACTCCAGAATCTATTGATAGTCAATTCAAACATGTAAATGTCATATCTTAGCTAGGTTTGCAGGTTAGAGATGGGCCCGGATTGAACCAGTAGTAGCTAATAACTAGCTACTTCGCCTAGACGTGCATGCCAGAGTTAAAGTACAACTGAAGTGCAAGCTAGGATTCACTATAACATTGTGGATCCATCTCTTCACTCTACCACATGAATTGTTTTTTCTTTCCCATCTTTCCCCCCCTTGAAGTTGACATATAAAGATATTTTGGTAGGCTTATTATTGAATGTAATTTTGTTGATTAGTTAGTCTTCAAAAATTAGATTCATTAAATTAACCGGTTCAATTACATTAGAAATTAAAGGGGTCGGTTCATTTGCAATAGACTTTCTATATGACATTTATGATGGTTTAAAATTTAGTATGAAAATTCTCTTCAATTAGATGGTAATTAGAGAGATGATTCAATTACACTAAACCCCCTTGAAGTTTGAAGTTTTTTCCCTCGTCTCTTTGAGGTTGTTGCTCATTAATGGTAAAATAATCAAAATATCTTTTTTGAAAATAACTCTCAACTTTCTGTCTCGGTCACAAAGACCCCCACTCCAAAAAGGGAGAATTTTTGTCCTTCTCCGTGAGGCGTTTGGAACATGAGCAATCAAAGTTCACGACGTTACTTTATTTTTTGGAGCATGAGCTATCAGACTTCATGACGTTACTTTATTATTTTCTTTGCGGGTGGGTTTTTTGTGTGCGTGCGTGTTTTTTTTTTTTTTTTGGGTGGGGGTGGTGGTTAAGTGAAAAGTTCAAGGTCATTAAGTGGAATATACAAAGTCCGAAAGTGTTGCATACAAAAAACCTCAAAAGTCAAGGGTGTAAGTAAAAAATAATCTTTTATTGTTCATCTCTCTCATTGCCCATTAACCAACGAAAAAATGCCTCACATACCCGAAAATGGAACAGGTCGAGGGGGACAGATGAGGTGTTCACCTCTGATTGCATAATGAGCCGGCCATGGCCAACTCATTATGCTATTAAGGGGGGGCACCTCACTTGTCCCCCATCTGTCTCATTTTCGGGTCCTTGTAGAAGCACCCTAACCAACTAGGGTTATTCAACCAACACAGTTGTTTGTGAATGCCCCCCACCAAATAAAGAAGGGTGATTTCCTGGAACGATGACACGTAATCTCGGTAGCTATAATGCCTAGAAAGTTAATAGTTTCTTCATGCATAGGCGTAGGCATGATATTTTGAGAAAGCAAAACTTGTGAACTTCGTACATCCAAATGAGAACAAGAGTTAATGCCCAATATGTTGTCAAAAGAAGGGGGGGTCATCATGGCCTCATGGATTTTGAATGTTGCAACTCTGAACCCAGCTAAGATCAATAGTCATACCCTCACGCTTCCAGCGGGGTTCACATTCATGAAGCATTATTGAATCCATTGTAGAAATTAAGTTTGGGGAGACCTTTTTATGAGCCACATGTTTGTGTTTTTGTTTTTTTAATCCTAAAGTATCATCGCATTCGAATTGATGCACGCATGACCACTTAATTGCATGGCGTGTTTGAGTAACAGTAATTTAGATCAATAACAAAGGAATATTTCAACATTACGCAATTTCATTAATTTCTTATATTCTTAGAACACTCTTCAATTTAAATTAAGTTGCAACTTCAATTGAAGCATAACATCTAATCATGCATATAGGTTAGTAGAAATTATAACCTGGGAAGAGAGGAAGATTTATAATGGCGCTAGACTCTATATATTATAATGAAGCATTTATTTTACAAGTTTATTTATATAAAAGAGAGATCGAGGAGTTTCGTTGTAGTTTTAGGTGGTTCTATTCTCCCCGCTTGCTACTATATATTATTTTTGTCTAAATGATCAACGCTTCAGCGAAATATAGCTTATACAACGCTCATATATATGCTTGGTACCGAAAACATTATACGTACTTTCATTTATTTTATCTTTTTAATTAAGAAATCATAAAAGCTACATACACAGAGTCATACAGACCATTGAATATTATAACTAACCTCCATCAAGATGCCTTTCTGACTGGACTTTTTGGGCTCATTCAGCCTTATCCAGTCTCCTACCAAATTTGGATAGCTAACCTTCATCAAAACGCCTTTCTGATTGGGCTTTCCCCAAGAACTAAGAATCATGACTATGATCAGAACAATTCCCACTACTTCGAAGCTTAAAAGGCTAATGATTCTGAATGAGATGGGTCCTCGTCAGCAATTAGACGCCACTGGATAACGCTAATACCCTTATGCGTTTTATTCCTTACTTCTCCACATCTACTACGTACTGCCACCTATATATCACTCCGTTACGCTATACCGTACAAAAAAACATGCATGAATAATTGCCAGCTTATTTTACTAATGAACTACCAAGAAGAGGGGAAGCTCGTCCTGCCGCCGGTCAAGTCAAGTCGGAGGTGGTGAGCCTCTCGTTGCTTAATTTCGCCTTTCGCTACTCATTTTGCTAAATAAGCTATCAGCTCCTACTCATTATCCACACATGAACTTAGTAATTATTCTAACCCCACGACACTCGGGGGAATCAGATTCCCCCCGTCCCACTCAGCCAACAACAACTTGCTCTATATAACCCATCTTTTTTTTAGATTCTCTTAGTTGCTAAAGGAGGATTGGTGTCCCTAAAATATAGGTTTCCTAAAGTGAAGGTTGATGAAGTGGAGAAAAGGAGGGTCTTCTCGATGCTATTGCTTTTCTAGAAAGATTTGTGTGGCTTAAGAATTTGTGATTGCCATCAGCAATTTGACTTGGGCAACAATGATTACACCGTAATGATAATACTATTTAATTGGTAGGCCCCTCCTAAATAAATCATAATCCTAATTAATCTCCTTGTTCGTTGAGGGCACCTAACACGAAAATTTAGCATCTGGATCGAGGGTAAACGGAGACTGATCGAGGTGCTATCCAAAATTTCAAAAGAACGCGTCTGATATGATGCACGTCAATTAGCAACACTACAAAATTAATCACCTGCAGCATTCTTCTCGCCTGACGATCGAGATACTTAGGCTTACAAAATTAATCACCTGCGGCATTCTTCTCGCCTGACGATCGAGATACTTAGGCTTACAAAGTTTGTTTTTTCTTCCCGGCCCTCCGATCCTTAATTAATTTGTTAGGTTTATCTGAAAGCGACGGCTCGACCCAAACTGCATTTTTTTTTAATCACGAACGATGTCTCATGCATCATCCCATTAACGAAACAATTTTGATTAAGCCACCAAAGCACCAAGTAATCTAAGCCATGTCCGAGACGGAAGAAGGTAACGAGTAAACGCAGCATTCTGACCGAACGATACTCGCGTGGAAACAGCTTTTGTTAGGAATAGAGAGAACTGTCTAATGAGAGCAGCATCGCCATCGCCATCGGTTCAGTCAGAATTATAAGAGAAACGTTTTTCCAATTCTGGATGAAATTTTTTGTCATAACAGAGCTCATCCACTATAACTTCCTACTGATGCGCAATAACTTTCCCAACTGGAGTTTAAGTACTACCATCTGGTACACTCCCATCTTATCTTTTCTTCGTTTTAATTCGGCACTTCACCAACAATCAAGAACAAAATTCTGCCGTAAATTTCAAGTATGCAAACATATTCCACGGGCATCCCTTCACCCGGTATGATTATTGTCATCATATACAAGTAAATGAACAGGAATATTTCATGCTTATAAATGTCCTAATTAAGCAAAGTGTTATGCCTTAGCTCATAACAGAGATACAGCTTTCCGCGCGTTAATCTGATTTAATAATAATCACAGGGCATCATAATTAAAGGTCCGCCAAACCTATCAATGTACTAAAGGGAGGATAGCAAAGTGTTATGCCATTTTTAAGCTTTAATTATGATCCACCACAGGAAACACAAATTACTTTCATAACCGGCATAAATTTGGCAAGTGGATTCACATAACTAAACCTTAGTGTATATCTGCAAATGGGTTCAAAAAAAGAAAGGAATGTTATGTATATTATTAATCCAGGGGCGTAGCATAAGGACATAGAGTGAACAGCTTAATTGATCATCAAAGAAAGATAAGGTTAGGGCGCAACAGCGGAGCAAGAAACATCACATGATTGGGCATATTTTTCACCAAAGAATATAAAACTTGTCCATTCTTCAAATTTCAAGCTTAGGTTAGTATTAACTAATCCCTAGTATCAAAAAATACAACTATTCTACGACTACACAAGAAAAGTGAAATTCTAATCACTAGTATCACATTGCATGAACACTTCTATCATCAAACAATGTCAATATCATAATCAATGCCACTTGGACAAATCGGGTCACCGTTCAAATATCTTCTACACCACATGCGCACGATCATGAGTGTGTATGGTTCATTGAAACAGCAACAATTTGAAATCATATTTTTCATTGAAACAACATCAAACAGTAAATTCTACAGAAAAAATGGCGAGTTTAGACTTATCACGAACACAAAATCAAGATCTACCCCACCATTAGAATCTAGAAAAGTGCTTGCATTACATATTGCTAGTATGCACGTCCACATATACATGATCACACACGCTTACTTTTTCAATGAATATACCTATGCAATAATGTACTGTTTTTCTTGACGCAGCGAGTATGCATGTCCATGTATACATGATCACATACGTTCTATTTTTCCAATGAATATGTGTGTGCGCTAATGTACTATTTTCTTTACGCAGACACATGTTCAAATAAAAAAAGTTGTTGTGACGTTGTCATGTTTTAGCGTCTTACTTGGAGGAATAGTCATGTCCTCATATTTGCGTCATGTCATGTTCTCAACTTTGTATCCATGGCTCTCAGTAGGAGTTTAGGTGTGGTGTCAATTAGTTTCAGAAGGTAAATTGAATTTTAAGTTAGTCTTGTTCATTATTTATTAATTTATCTCTTCCAAGTAACATTTTCCTCCTCCTGATTTATGCCATATGATATCAGAGCCTCTCTGAATTAGTGATTCCATGCATGGCTTGTCCTTCTCCACCTCATCTTCCCTCATAATATCAAATTATTCTGGCCTTTGCTTCAAACTCAACAAGTTGATGAATTCATTAATCAATAAGCCAGTTAAACATCAATTAAGCTCAATGTAGTACAAATATTCAAAGTGGTAACAAAGAGTCTTTTCAATATATAATTCCTTTAGTGATGCATTTTACAGACCACAGCAGGTTACATCGTAATAGCTAAAGCTACAGGTTATTGAACCCATTAGTGAGCTCGATTGTCATGTATGATGATTTCTATCATCACGTATGATGATTCAAAAGCTTATTTTCGAGCGAATAGTGGGTTAATCCCTCTGCCAAGAATTATCACCGCTATGAATCAACAGCTATTCCAATATCATACATCTCCAAGACTCCAATAAACTTGTTTAAAGTAATTTAGGTAGGAGTTGGTTGATGTTACCTTAGATATCTCTTTTATAAGCTTTAAAGGAAAAAGAAAAAAGTTTCATCCTCTGAAACTAATGATTTGCGAGCATGAAAATCAAACATCAAAAATCAAATCAGAACTAACCAGCTCTCATGGACAATTCTAAATGCACAAAATCAAACATCAAAAATGAAAAATCAAATCAGAAGTATCTAACCATTCGTACTCATTACATAATGGACAGTGGTTGAATTCATGTGGAGATTGATAGTGCTGGTGTAGCAGCAAGATTACTTACTGACACACGGGTAAAGATTGCCGTAAGAGGTCAAGGTTCATCAGCAGCATAAGATCTGAACAGTTTGAGAGGAAAAAGGATCTCAAATAAAGAATAATATTGAATATCAAAAATGCTAATCTTGTACTTACCAGACAACTACATTGTTGTTCTGGTACTGTGAGCTATAGTATAATGGTGAATCTAGCTCGAAAACGCCAGGCAAATAGTAAGTTAAGAGAATATTTGACAAGTCAAGAACTAATGATTTGCAAGCAAATAACTAAAAAATTGGAGAGAAAACTTAAAGTTATTGTATTATAGTGGAAGTTAGGCTTCATAATATAATGTTTAATTAGCAATCGTGCATCAAGTATTAACTTACAGAATATCAGAAAGTAATCGAGAAACCATGACATTAGGACATGAGAGGGTGGTCTTCTTCCACATTTTTTCCCCCTAATGAAATATAGTTACTTATCGCTTCAGTGCGAAGCAAAAAAGCTGAACAAGCGAATAAAAGTAACATATCAAAGAACAACCCAAGAAGAGAGAAACAAACTTGTATCTCCTCTAAAGAAATAAGAAGGTTTTGATTTGATAAATCAAGTGTAAGAATCTACCGAACTATTGTTTCATGAGGATGGATATTGAGTGAAAGGATAATTCAACAACATCATTAATAAGGCTGATCACATCTACTATAGTACTTTTTTTTTAATTAGTACTATATATAGTACTACTAACTGCTTTTGTTGCCAAATGAGTTCCTCACAGGCAGTGATGAGAATTTCTGGTGTAAACTAGCACTAACTCTAACTCACAATAAACACTATCGCAAATTAAACCCAATAGAAAATTGGCCTGAACTAATTGAAATATAATTCATATATGCATATGCTTCTCTGAGAAATTACTTTCAATCCCTATTAATTTCTCTCCATTTCAATGAAACAGCACTACAAGTAGTTCAGCAATACACCACCATCGTCTCTGGTGATTTACTGTTTTATAATTTTCTTTTTTCCCCTTCTCCCTTGCATTTCAACAATGAAATGCGATTATCAAAGAAGCGTTTCAAACTCTTTTAACTTTTGTTCCTTTTTAACGAAAATATGTAAAACTTTTACATATTTTTAAACAATGGAAGAATTCATCCAATCAAATGAGATGGACAATGATGCAGGAAAACACATATCACCATGCAACCAAAATCCCCTCCCCAAACTCTGACTTCAACTTTCTTGCCAGACTTTTGTTTTTACCTTCAAATATTGGCTTTAGTTTTCGTTTGGGATGGTATAGCTATATAATTTGGTGGTATATTTCCCTTCTAAGGAATCCATACTGAAGCTCCAGAAGAAAATTCAATACCACTTTGGTACAAGACCGAAGTAGATGAATGGTAACTCGATCGAAGGAGCAAAAGGATCACAGAGAACAGCTGAAATAAGAATAGAACAAGTCAATATCTGTGAATTGAGTTGTCAGATAGACATCTGCATATCTAAGTACTCTTCAAAGCAAATATTTGAGGCCCTCGTCTCTGGGATAGGGGTGTTTTAGCTATGGGCTATAAGAAACTCTCACAAAGTAAAGATGAAATTGTACTAAAAAGGTACAAATTGTAAATTAACAATAAATCTTTCTCCACACTGATAATAAGTATAAATCTATTTCGAACCAAAGCCTAAGATACCTAAACTAGCGATGACAGTTACGATTTACCATATAGTGGTAACCAACACAAAAAAATTGTGATCCAAACAAGAACATTTCCAAATCTAGCCATATATTAACCCCCACAAAATTTTATAACTAGTAAAATTAAAATAGTATCTCAAAATGCTAACACTGAACAAAGATAGAGAAAGAGATTATCAACACCAAGCATCGAAGCATTGATCATTAGCATCAAAAGGCATCACAATAACATAAATTCATGCAATGAGGAATGATGAAATACATCATAACATTTCCACTTCTTTCTAGTTCTAATCAAATCCCTCTAAGCTAGTAACGACAAGTACCCACAAAGTAGTAACCAACACAAGAAATCATGACCCAAACAAGCACATTTACAAATCTAGCCACATAGTAACCAACGAAAATTCACAACTGATCCACTAAAAAAAATATCTGAAAATACCAACATAGAATAGATCATCAATGCTAAGCAATGAAGCATTGACATTAAAATGCATCTCATGAACATAAACTCGTGCAATGAGGAAAGGCAAATTATACTATAATATTCAACTACTTTCTTAGTCTAATCAAATCACTCTAAACTAGCCATGATGTATGGGGTGGCATACAGGCAGGTCGGGCCAAATTCGGTCGGATCAAATTTAGGCATAGAATAGATCATCAATGCTAAGCAATGAAGCATTGACATTAAAATGCATCTCATGAACATAAACTCGTGCAATGAGGAAAGGCAAATTATACCATAATATTCAACTACTTTCTTAGTCTAATCAAATCACTCTAAACTAGCCATGATGTATGGGGTGGCATACAGGCAGGTCGGGCCAAATTCGGTCGGATCAAATTTAGGCATAGAATAGATCATCAATGCTAAGCAATGAAGCATTGACATTAAAATGCATCTCATGAACATAAACTCGTGCAATGAGGAAAGGCAAATTATACCATAATATTCAACTACTTTCTTAGTCTAATCAAATCACTCTAAACTAGCCATGATGTATGGGGTGGCATACAGGCAGGTCGGGCCATATTCGGTCGGATCAAATTCAGGCATAGAATAGATCATCAATGCTAAGCAAAATGAAGCATTGACATTAAAATGCATCTCATGAACATAAACTCGTGCAATGAGGAAAGGCAAATTATACTGACATTAAAATGCATCTCATGAACATAAACTCGTGCAATGAGGAAAGGCAAATTATACCATAATATTCTACTACTTTCTTAGTCTAATCAAATCACTCTAAACTAGCCATGATGTATGGGGTGGCATACAGGCAGGTCTGGCCAAATTCGGTTGGATCAAATTCAGGCCTGATCTGTACCCAACTCATTTATTAAAAGGATCGGATTATTCGACCTGTTTATTAAACATGTTACCCTTACCCAATCCGTGTGATCCATTTGATCTCATGGTACAATTATAATCACTTCAAATTTGTTGCCTCTAACCATATCATAGATTCAAAAGTCCTCATCTTTGCGCAAAAATCTAAAAACAAGTCAAACCCAAGGGAGTCAAACTCGCAAACTGCATAGAAATGAGTCCCCTATTGGACATGAAAGAATAAAAGTAATTGCGTGGAGGTATTCAAAGTAACCGGTGGAGGCCAGAGAGGTTGGAGGACGTGGAAGAGGCAGTGATGGAATCAGGCCACAACCTTAGCTTTGCAGTCTACATAACAGCCATGGTCCCTTAGATGCTCCCATGACCTAGGCGGGCACCTAAGTACCGCCTAGGTCAAGGTGGAGGCTTAGGAAGGCGCCTAGACCGTTTTTCAAAAAAATGTCTACTGCATTCTCTCTTATATGAATCAACATGTAGCTTGTATTGAATAGAGAAGCTCATCTTTAATAACAGCTTCAACTACGAACGTAAAGCGGTTATCCTTCTTTAGACCCAAATAACCCAAATCCATCCTCAATCTCAAAACACCAAAAAGCAACTAACATCCAAAAAAGAGAGAACCTCTTCTAAGAGGTTCCTATACTCTGTTTTTTTAGTTTGAGCTTATCCAATGAAGATTCTTCGTGATCATTAGCTTGGAAGCCCTCACGCTTCACCATTGCTTGTTGTCGTCGCTCTCTGACGAAGTGATCAACCTCGCCCTCGAGCTCTCTCACCGAGTCATAGTCGAAGGAGCTCCCTCACGGTCCTAAGGAGAAAATAAGAAAATGAAGGGGAAAACAAAGGGTAATGGAAAAGGATCGCTGCAATGGTTGATTAAACAAGTTATTGAATGGGTTAAATAGGTGACATTTAGGGTCAACATAAATAACCTGACTAATAAATGGGTAGTTCCGGTTGACTCGTATATGACCCAAACCTATGTTACCTGGATACTGTTATCTGAAGCCGTACCTATATCCAACACTTAACCCGTACTCTATACCCAAAACTATGTTACCTAGATACTGTTATCTGAAGCCGTACCTATATCCAACACTTAACCCGTACTCACACTACCACTTCTTGGGATACTTCTTGAATATATGGATATGTTTATTCGGGCATGCACTCTTCGCGATACATGTTCTTAATTATATAGTATTTTCTTTAATTTAAAACACTCATCATACACTTCTTCATCATATATCCTACGCTTCATATCCACTTCTTGAAACTCATTGGACATGAGTCTAATTTGTTTCAAGCACGCCCAATTTAGAACTATGATTATAATGAGCCATCTAGATACCTAGTTCAAAAACTAGCTTCTAATCTATAGTCTACGTAATAAAATAGATGCAAAAATGTTATAGGATTTTTAGTTCTCATAACATATAAACGAAAAAAACAATATTATTCTCATGTAAATCATAATTTTCAATACATACGCACACATAGATGCGTCCCCGTACCCCTACTCATGCTCGTACCAGTTGGAGTGCATTTCTATGCAAAATAGACCCGAACCATATATCTCGACCCATACCCATTCCATTAGTAACGAGTCGGGTCGGGTTAACTGGTTAAATAAAAAAGTGGCCCTGATGGTAGTAACAAATTAAAAAAAACTGACATAAAAGACGTTTTTTTTTTCAATCTAGCGACATAATAACCAGTACGAAAATTCCACAACTCTTACTTAAAACAATATCTTAAATTCCAGCATTGAGAAAATAGATTATCAACACTAACTAGCAACGAAATGCATCCATCACAAACTAGCATCGAAATGCACCAAAAACAAGGACTGAAGAGACTATACCATAAACCCATCCTACTTCTTCCCCTTCCCTTTGGCCGCCCTCTTCTTCGTCGGAAGCACGATCTCCCCCTTCAGCACGGGGATCTCCATCAGGTCCGAGAGCTCCCCGTACTTCTTCCGGAACTTCTCAACCTGGTCGTCATCCTGGAGCATCCCCGACCTGTTCCCCAAATAGAAAGGGTGGTTCCCTGACCACATGTCGACCGAGTACTCCTTCTGGGTCCCACCCGTCGTCATCACCAGCTCACCGTTGCAGTAAACCTTGGCGTCCTCAAAGAACTCGGGGTGGATCCCCTGTTTCCGGCACGACCACCGGCCAAACCCGAGGTCCTGTTCAGAAAATTAAAAAAAAGAAGAAAAAATAAATAAGCCTTCGGGGGATTTGAGATGGATTTTTTTAATTTGGGGCTCCGAGTTTTTACCTGCTTGGGTTGGGACCTGGGGCTGGGGGAAGAGAGGGAGGGGACGAAAGGGGTTTTAAGAGATAAGGACGCCATTTTCCGGTTTTCCTCTCCCTCTGTTTTCTTCTCCCCTCTTATCTACGTGTTTCGCTTCGGGTTTTTCCGAGGGGAGCGGGTTTTATCCGTTATCCTGCGTGGCTCTTCACGGATGACGTGCTGCTCTGCTCCTCTCGGGAGTTTTACTTGCGTATGTGGTAATAATAGTAGAGGTAGCACAAGTGTGAGGGTCGTAGGAGACTAGAAGTTTGTGTGGCAGATAAAACTTCCAAACAAAATAAAACACTTTATGGAGAGCTAGTCACGATAGTTCAAGAAACTCTAAACAGACGAGGTCTGAGCGTAGTTGATGGATGTTGGGTGTCTGGAAATAACAAGGAGTCGGTGAGACATCTTGTATGGGATTATCAATGGCTTCTTTCCAGAAAGGAGATACATGTGAATCCATTGCTTCTTTGAATGAGCTTGGATCACCTTCAACAAGAAAGGTAAAGAAGTATTCTCCAAAGTCCTTTTGAATTTTACCTATTTTACTTCTTCGAGGTTCAATATCAAGAGGCTAAGAAGAACTAGAAGATGGTAGGTCAGAAGAAAGAGATGAACTAGGATTTTCTGAGATTTTGGACTTGAAAGGAAAGATGTTTTTAAAATAGACTGCATCTCTTGCTTTAATGATAGTATTGTTGGATATGCCACTGATTTATGAGTTAACGACTATAAATCTGTTAACATTGCTATCTAGTGCTATCCAATAAAAGCAGCATCTACAGTCTTAGAACCAATTTTTCTCTTCTTAGGTTCGGAAATAGCTACCTTAGCCAAGCAACCCCAAACCCGGAAGAAGTTCAGACTAGGAGTTCTCTCCTTCCAATATTCATAAGGAGTTATATCAGAAGATTTGTGGGGAATCCTATTGAGAATGAAGCAGGCAGAAAGAAGAGCTTCACCCCAGAGATTTTCAGGTACTCCTGAACTGAGTAACATACAGTTCACCGTGTCCATTAGGGTTATGTTCTTTCGTTCAGCTACCCCGTTAGACTGTGGTGTATAGGGAGTAGTTACCTCATGAATAATACCGTGTTCTTGGCAATATTCAGTCATATCATTTGAGGTATACCCCCCCCCCCCTCCCCCCACGATCAAATCTTAGAATCTTGATCTTTCTGTCAAGTTGGTTCTCATATTCAGTTTTATACACCTTAAACCTATCTAACACTTCATCTTTAGTTTTGAGAAGATAGGTATAACAATATCTGGAGTGTCGTCTATAAATATCACAAAATATCTCCTATCCTGTGACGCCCCAGGGTTCATAGAAGGTTGCAGTCCAAGATGAAACATGGATTTGTCAAACCTGTCAAGGACCAATACCATGCTACGACATGTTTCACCATCAAAGTTACTGCCTCTCTAGTAGAATCAACAAATAGGTGAATCTACAAAACAGACAAGTAATGGAAATAGTACTGTTTACGATGAAAGTTGATATCTTCATTGCTGAATCCATTACACGTTTATCATTTACAGATTCAAAGTAAAATTAGTCTTTTTATAAGACTTTCTTACACAATGAAAATAAGAAAAATACAACTCTCTTCAAACAAACGCAACGGGTGTTTATCGCCCACTGCTTGCGTGGAATCTTGGCCTGTGACGGGGACGTTGATATCCGTGGACCACCAAACGATCAAATCAGATCCGTAGCTTCATTGATTCGCGAAGGAATCAAGAAACCGAAGTAGTTATCTCGGTAACGGCGAGATAAACACTCTTCTCGAGATCACCGTAACGGGGCGATCTTAAGGAATGAACCGGGAAGTGTAGACCTGACGAGCTCCTCTTCTTTATGTTGACGAACTCGATCCGACCTCTCCTCCTCCTCTCTGAAATTCATGGCTTTTCAGTCCTCAATTTGGCAAGGCTTCGCCGACGCTCGAGAATTCCAGATCTAAAAAAATAAAGGTCCTGAGGCTGTATTTATAGGCTTAGGGACCCCTATTTTCGGATAAGAATGGCCGATTCCCTCTTATCCTCAGTTGTAACCACTTAACCACGTTATTGGATAGATTCAGATCAGTTGGAACAAATCCAAGTGGTTAACGCCGAAAAAAGGTTCAAAACAACCAAAAACAACATTCTGGGGGTTGCGAACACCCGTGGGTGTCTTGGCTTGGCCGAGACACTCGTGGGTGTCTCGGTTTGGCCGAGACACCTCTGGGTGTCTCGGCCTGGCTGAGACACCAGTGAGTGTCTCGGGTATTTTGGTCCTAACTTTTTCATATGATTTCCAAATGACCTGATTCTAGATACATTGGAAAGCTGACAAAGAGATATACAACTTTTATGTTTTGAGTTTCTTTATATTCGAATCAGATCATGGCCATTCTTCTCCAAGATACCAACACTGTCTCAGAATTCTGAGGCAGTTTATACTATCTTTGGTATTTTGACTTTATCTTTCGCATATGATCTCTAAATGACCTGATCCAAAATGAATTAGAAAGATAACAAGGAGATCTACAACTTTTATGTTTTGAGTTTCTTTAGATTTGAATCAAATCATAGCCAAAATTGATCTACAAGGTCCGAGACACCTTTGGTGTCTTGGCCAATCCGAGACACCATTGGGTGTCTCGACTTGGCCGAGACACCAATGGGTGTCTCGGCCATCTCGGCCAATCCGAGACACCTTTGGGTGTCTTAGCTTGGCTGAGACACCTTAGAGTGTCTTGGCCAAGCCGAGACACCCAAAGGTTGGCCGAGACACCTTAGAGTGTCTTAGCCAAGCCGAGACACCCAAAGGTTGGCCGAGACACCTCTGGGTGTCTCGCCGAGGCTCGGGAAGTAGTCCCACGCATTCCGTCCATTTTCATCGTATTTTCGTCGTTCAAACTCGGAATCATGCGATTCAAGATGCGTTGGAAAAGTTGTCGAGAAGATCTACAAGCTCCCATGATTGAATCATTTGTGGAGTGGATAGGACATGGAAGGCATTTCATCTTTTGTAAGTGACGCGGAGCTCCCGATCAGTTTGTTTCCTCGTTGTTCTGCAGTTCTGTTGCTTCACATAGTTCGTCGACTCACTTCATGCGCTTGTCGATGTTAAATGAGCTTCTGTGACTTAGATAGAAACGTTTATCATCTTCTCTCTGTCTCAAGCCATGTGCGGGAACCTATAGGTAATTTTTGACGCCTACAGATACCCCCTCCAATGTGTTTCAGTCTCGTTTTTTTATAGATGAGTCTGAAATACTTTGGATATGATCGGTCCAACCTTCAGTCGGTATAAAAGGACCTATAGCTTTGATTCTTAACTCCTTCAATTTTCAATCTTTTCGGTATTTTGATGAATAACCAAAACTATTCCGGCACTGCGTTTATCGTCTGACCATCGTCGAAATCTTGAATCAAAACTGGTGAGTTGATTTTGGCTCGTATCGTCGAGTTGACTTTGAACTGACCATCTTCATCACGATATATTGACTTGCGTTGACTTTCCTCGCAACGTGTTGACTGACATTGACCTAGGGTTACGCGTTGATCAGTGTTGACCTAGGGTTTTAGATCGCCTGACGTTGACTTTTTCATCACAACGCGTTGACTGAGGTTGACCTAGGGTTACACGTTGACCAGCGTTGACCTAGGGTTTCGGATCGCCCGTCGTTAACATAGTTTATACTCATACGTTTGCTGGAGTATACACAGTTTAAGCTCTTAAGGTATTGGAGTATGGCGGTCCCAATAGTTGGGGCTGCAGGACCAACTATTAAAGCTGATTCGTCTGCAGATATGGATCTTATCCCGAAGTCGTTGGATGCTCAAGTCACGAGACCAACTAATGAAGCTAATGCGTCAATGACTCGTATTTATAAATTTTTTGACAAATTCTCAGCCATTAACGGGTTTGATTAGCCTTTACCGACTACCGTTTGAGTCGGGCTAGCATGCGAATTATTTAAGTCTGTTCTGCATGTGACGTTGTGCTAAAGGAGTTAACTCTGTTAGTGCTATGATATTGAATACGTAGACTTCGTATTTCTTATGGGAATAGACTACCCGACATTGCGTGTTAGGCGTTAACTTATCCCTTCTTAGGATTCGGGATAAAAGTTCCCAGACTTAGATTCTGGTGTCTTCTTCAATCGGTTGTTCGCGGGAAAAATTGCTTTCATTGATGTCATTGTTTTCTTGAGCAATAGTTTATCGGTTACAAAAGATCTGGTCTTTTTATAAGATCAGGTTACAACAAAATCAATAAAAAGAAAATCTTAAAAGATGACAATTTTCCTTTTCTGGAACAAATCACAAGATCCTGTTTTGCAGTCTCTTGCTTGTGTGGGTTCTTCGCCTGCGTCGGGGTTAATCCGTGGACCACCGCGCGATCTTGATCCGATCGGATCTACACGGTATGACGGGTGTTATTTCACGAAGGAAATAACAGCCGAGGGGATTATTTCACCAAGGAAATAATAGCCCTAAGTAATCGAAATCGACCAAGCAAAATCGATACTCTTCTCAGGATCAAAAACCAAGTTTTGATCCTGAGGATGACCGTGTGGATCTCAGATCTGATCTCTCTCGAACTCCTGCCTTATTTGACGTGGATGATCGCCAAGAACCAGATCTGAAAAAGTCCGAGTCTTCAAAGCTCCAAAACTCCGAAGTTTAGCTCTTAATCCAGAAGAGTTTTCACCTCCAAAGTTCAACCAAAAATCCAACCTCTTAAAAATAAGCCCTCCTTCTCTATTTATAGGCATTTCAATCCAGATCTGGGCTCAGATCTGGGCCCAGATCTGGGTGGCTCGGCCAGGTGGCTTGGCTACCTAGGTGGCTTGGCCAAGGTGGCTCGGCCACTGTAGACGGTAGAAAATACCTCTGTGAGCTTGTAAGAAATTCACCTAAATGATCAACTCGCCTGCACGAGCCAGAATCAACTGGGAATAGCAGAATTTCGCCTTTTACACAACTCGCCTGCCCGAGTCCAAAGTCGAATCCTCGCGCCGCAGCAAAGCCCCAAGGCCGGGCCTAAATACGGCCAAGAATGTCTGCTACCCCCACGTGCTTGAGATAGGTTTCCCACGCTGACTTTCTCGAGCCGCGAAGAAGAAGAGGGCACAGTACTCGCAAGTACCCAGGTCAAGCGGCCGCTCACAGTGCGAAGGAAGACAGGTGTCGAGTCGACCTGAGCATTCATAAATGCAACTCACCTCGGCTGTCTGAGTCAGGAGACGAATCCGCCAGCATTCGGCGAGCTGTCCAAACCCACTCGAGTGCCAGGAACATGCTTTCCCGCCTCTCTTGACCTGAAGAGAGAAGGCACGGTACTCCAGGCCCGCCGAATAGCCGCCCACAGTACAAGTGAACAGACAGATGTCAAAGTAGCCTGCACTCTCATAAATGCGACTCACCTCAGTTGTCCAAGCAAAGGGCGAGACCCGCCAGCGCTCGGTGGTTGGTCAGATCCACGCAAGTGACCGACAGCCATTGTCACGCATACGAGGAGGGGCTTTCCCACTCCTACGTGACGTGATGTAGAGCACAGCTCTTCGAATGACCACTGATGGTACGAATGAGCAGCAGGATATCTCCGAGCAATGTATGGTTACATCCCATAATTCAAGGAGCAGTCAAGCTGTCCTTCTTCCATTTAAAAGCCTCTTACAGCAAACTTTGAGAGAGGTCGAAAAACTTGGAGAAAAGCAGTTGAGACCAAGCTGTTCGCATAATCCTTGCATTACAGCACTGCTGCCTAGTTCTGAGCTCTGATCGCCGGCGAACTAAGCAGACCCGAACTCCATCGACTCGAGCTTCTACTGCGTACTGAAGCTCTCCAGCAACCTCGATCGAACGGTCCAAGGGAAGCAGACTCGACACAAGCATCGAGCGAAGCGTCCTATAGCCACCTAAAGTCCCCACACTAAACAAAGAGGGCATTCCCTCTGCTTCTGTTGTAAACATTTGATTATTAGTTTATAATAAGCTTTCTTATCAATACAAACGAAGCTCCCTGTTTTCGGGAAATCAAATTTACACCCTACAGAAGATGGCGACCACAGTGGGAGGAGCTATTTCATCGAACGAAATGGTGGTGGCTTAATTTAATGAAGTTGCTGTTGGGACGATCGTAGAGTCCCTGGAGATTGAGTTCGACCAGGCCAAGTACGAAGAGTACTTGTCTTCTTCCTCCTCTGGTGGCGATGCTTCCCGCAAACACCACAGAGTCGTGCGCCGAGGCCAACCTCAAACGGTCAAAGCCTCCGCGCCTGAGGGTTCCACCCGAGTCTCGTTGGGGGAACCCGCTCCCTCGCAATCGATCAAGTCCAAGCCGGAGATCGAGCGCAAGGGGCAAGGGTCTGCCAAATGGATCGCCAAGCGATCCCCGCAGACGCCTGTCCCAAAGGAGACGCCGGTTCACTCCGGCACAAACTGTACTGCCACAGCCCGCGGTGATGCTCTCCTCGCTGGGAGAGCTAGCCAATAGCGACGGCAAACGCTCGTCAGACAGGAGGTCCAAACCTCCGTTTCTCACAATGGCCTGAATCATTGTACAGGCCCGAGAAACGCTAGACGAGAAGGAAAACTGCCCGACGTCGGAAGGCTCTCCAAGTCAGCGCAGCGCCGTACGAGGAGGCAGGGCCACCCGCTCGGGGGCGGGGGGGGGGCGGGACTTTGCTTCTCAGGTCACATCCCTGATGCGCAATAAATCACATCGACACGAGCGAGCCTACCCGAGTATGGCGAATCCTCGCAAGGGATGGCCGAGGCGCCGCTCATAACCCTTTTGGCGGCATAAACGTAAAGGTAATGGAAATAGCGTGACACCGTTGCAAAACACCGCTCGTTCCAACGAAGGGTTGAGACCACCTACCGTACTGCGAGTTCGCCCAAACGCGAAAAACGCCGGTCAATAAGGTGAGATCGCCTAAACTCAGCACCAAAGCACTCCACCCAGCGATGACACCAGCAGAGCACGTCCAAAAATCTCTCGTGCACTCACCCGAGCGACCCTTCCGAGGCTGGGGGTTGTCACCAACCGCCCACGGAAGACCTCAGGGAATACTTAACTCGCAAACACACTATACATGAGGCGAATCCTCAGTGCCACTGCGAGAGACTCATCCACACGGTCCTCGCCGACTGCCAATGCGTTGGAACGACGAAACCTTTGGTATTTGAGAGACTTTCTCAACAGTCCTCTCGACCAAGGCCCTCCCGTCGAAGGCGTCGTCACCAAAAAGGACACGCTGTCGACGACCTAGAGCTCTCATCCGCCACAGTTAATATGACGAATAAGGGGAAGGCAGTACTCTCTGACTCGCCAGACTCGGACTCCGTCCTGAGACCTAACACTCGGTTCGCTCAACGCCGGCAGGACGACATATACCAGCGAACACGTAGTCGCAGGGGGGTAAGTATTGGGTTTGATTACTCCACCCTGGTACCTCCCTCCTGCGGTGAAGACGAGGTTCATTCGGCGGCAGCCACATCTCAGACCTCGCGCTCAAGTCAAGACGCGCTGGCGAGGGTGCACATGACCGAACTCAACCACGAGCAGACAATGGCTCAAAAGCTGGAGGAACAGTAGGCGACCATCGACTCTCTAAGAGAAATGATGGAGCAACTGCTGAACAAGAAGAAGAAGAAGAAAAGGACCCAGTGTCCCTTACCTCGGCAAACTAGGGACAAGGAGTGGGTACCTCCCCGTCGCCCGGCGACTGAAACGGAAGACAACAGTAATCAACAATCTGATTACTCTTCCAAGACGTCGCTGGGGACGTCGTATACCGGTAGTATCCGTGACAAGAGATTCGACGAGTTCCAGGACCAGCTCAACGCGCTGAAGCTTCAGCAAAACATGAACAAGCTGGGGGTGGTATATCCCTACCCTATCGAATGGGACACGGTCCCATACCCAGCGAAGTTCAAGCCAATCAGCTTGGTACAGTTTGATGGCAAAGGATCGCCCTTGCAGCACATCTACTACTTCATGGCGCAGACTAGATTCCTTACGGGGAATGACGCCATTCTCACTCGACTATTCATAGGTACCCTCAAGGGGGTGGCCTTTGAATGGTTCCGCAAACTGGAACCTGGCTCTATTAAGGCATGGGCCAACGTTGAAAAGCTCTTCCTCGCCCGCTTCTTCGACGACGACACGGAAGTATCGATGGCCACTCTCCTTGCTGAGAAGCAACGGAAGTCGGAATCGGTCAATGACTTCGTGAAGAGATTTCGAAATCGATCAGTCCACTATCGGGACCAAGTTTCCGATTCGTCACTGATTGAGATGTGCCGCAACAACCTGTCGATCCATATCTTGTCCAAGATAGGGGCAGTAGAGACCCGGACTTAGAAGGAGCTTGTTCGCCAGGGCGAACAAGTCGAGAACATGATCAAGAGGCTGGAGGCGGAGGAGCCGCAGTCCAAGAGGGGAGCAGCAGAGCCAGCTGCGCCAAAGAATCCTCCTCGGTCGAGGGGAAAAGAGATCATGGCAGTCGACTCCGCCCCGGCACCAAAGGCTGCTCAAAAGCCGAAACCCAGGCAATTTGAACAGCGCCCCCCGCGGCAATACGATTTTAAAGAAGATCAGGTGGTGGCGACCTTCGACACTCTACTCAAGAGTGGGCGAATTATGTTGCCCGAAGCCGTGAAGCCTGAGGAGGCGGACAAAACCGGTGACCCAAGTTATTGTGCCTATCACAGATTCCTTGGCCATCACACAACCAAGTGTTACGTCCTCAAGGACAAACTCCAGGCCCTCTACGACACAGGGGTTTTGAAGAAAGAGAAAGTCCAAAAGCAAGTGACTGCGAACATGATCACTTTAAGCTTTGGGACAGATCTCCCGGAGGTTCAAGCTCCAGCTGGGGTAATTCCTATCCCCAAGGCGGTCTTGAAAATCACTAATGACGATCCTCACAACCAGCGGGGAAAGGGTTTGGTCCTACAGACTCTGCCATCGGGGAAGGTGATGTGGGTCCATCCGGACCTCCTCAATGATGAGCAATGGACTGCACAGCCTTCCAAGGAGGCTAAGGGAAAATACTGCAACGTTTTCTCCGCCATCCTAGGTAGAGATAACGCGGCGATGACTACCCTGACGGACTCTGAAGAGGACACCAACGTCTTCGCCACGAGAGCAGGGAAAGAATTCGCGAAAGAATATCCCGCGAGGGCAGAGAACCCAGCAGGACCCCCCGCGAGGCCAGCCGCAGCAACCCCTTAATGGTCTGCTGAAGAAGATTGACGCTCATTCCTATACCATTAGCAGTCCCGAGAGTGGCTTTCCTGCAGGGACCAAGTTTAAATTATTCTTATGGCATACGACCACATCGATTCAGCCGATGACCCTTCTTGCAGGTTACCTTGCTATTTGGTTAAAGAAATGCGTGGTCCCGTATCAGTCCAGTGACATTTTGCTATTGGAAGTGCTCTACCCAGCGGTTCAGCTTGCCTACAAAAAGGAACTTTTGCTTCTTCCGGTGATGGTAGCTAACATTCATCAAGGACTTCGACAGATTTCTAGTGCTTTCACACAGAAAGAAGGTGAACCGTCGGCTCGGATTCCTCTTATTAAGGTGGAGCTTCCATACACTTATTTGATGGCTTGGTTCATCCTTCATCGTTCTGATATGATGTCGGTACCTAACACCACAGACCGCTCTGTTCCCCTACTACAGTTGTTTGAGAATGGCAGGTGGGAGGGGGGAGGATTCCTTGAAGTCAGGAAGCAGCTACAGGTCGACAAGTGTTGGGTATTTTCCACTTGCTTCCCGCAGTTCTTCAGCCAATATGGCGAGTGTTTGACTGATGAGGAGAGGCCGAGGGGGCATTGAACTCATTTAGATATCGGCTGCTTTAATTAGCTAATGAACATTAGGCCGGGTTATCTGACCTTCCGGGTGAAGAATCAGTGTTTTATAGAGCCATATCTACCCTGCCGATTTGCTCGTCAGTTTGGTTATGATCAGCTTTATGTCGGGAACCCGCGTCAGCAGCTTCAGACTCATGGCGGTTTGGTGGACGGTCTTCGGGCATAGCTGTGGACCGTGACGGGCTGTACTGGTGCTAAGTTCAGTCTCCCGAGTGCTGAACGTCAGTTAAAGCTCACAGATTGCAGAGTTAGTGGCTGAGGAGGCTTCTCAGGCTGATTCTCGTGTGATTCGGGAAAATGCTCGGTCACAGAGGACGCGGAGCAAGACTCGTCGAATTGACGAAGAAGGAAAGAAGTCCTTCAATTCTGCTGAAGAGGCCTCAGGCAGAGATCCTGAAGATTACGAGGAATATTTCGAGCGAGGTTAATCACCTATCTTTTCCTTCTGTCTTCCAGAGTTATTAATATTGACAGCTGTTTGATGTTTCAGGGACAGTGGCTGACAAGGAAGAAGAATTCCGTCCTTTTACTCAGGCGAGACCTTCGATTGTTGTCCCAGCTGCTAGGCGGAGAGACTAGCCCACAAGCCGCGTGCAGATCCGTGAGCATCTGAGATGGATTTGGCTGGTGATGATCCCGCTAGCGACGGAGGTAACATCTACCCTATAGACCATCCTCTTGATCATTCAGAACTTCGGGCTCATGCTTTTCCATCTCTATATAGGAGAGCGTGGGGAAGGCGAGATGAGTCTCGATCCTGCTCCTCGTAATTTTGTATTTTCTGGTGAGCCTGACTTACCACACCAGGTAGGAAAGCCTGCAGAAGCTGCCGACGTTAGGGAGACTATCAATGTAGGACCCAATTCAGCGAATCCAGGTACATCTACCATTGACAATATACCCTTTAGATGACAAACAAAGGAGTTGAACGATTTAGAATTCGTGCCTCCCTTAATTGTCTCTATGCTTCTTGCTCTTTTAGATAAATTGCAGGGGGCAAACGTGGATCTTGGGAGTAGAGAGGCTAACGCACCCGTAGGAGGTAACTCATTTCCATTGGTCGTAGTCTCTTTATTCTTCTTTCGCATTTATATTTTCTTGTATCAGATTTTTCGACTGATGATTTCGACGAGGAAGGTTTGCTTGTAGACACTCCTATGCTCCACTTCATATATGGCTCTCCTCAGACTGGTGACCAATTGCCTGAGTCTACACTCCCCAAGAATCCCGAGGATGGTCCTTTTGAAGGTACGTGCCTCTTCTCAGGTTAATTATAGGACTAGCCATTTTCTGACTAATGCAACTATAATGTGATGAATCTGAGAATTCCGTTTTGTGTTTGACAGAAGCTTTTGTCGAGACTGATCCTGTTGAGCTAGCTGTGAGACCAACTACATCAGCTGATACATCAACAGCGGCTACACCTCCACTACCCCCAGTGACTCAAGGGGAAGGAGGTATAAATTAAGCAACTGAAAAATGTCATTTATTTCCTCATCAAGGCTTTTGACGGATTTCCCCCTTTTTGTGTAGGGCTTTCTTCTCGGCTTCATGTCCTCGTGAAGGAGTTGTTATCAGACAACTATCCTGAGAAGATCGTCATCTGTATAGAAGTTCGTTCCTTCTTCTCCTTCGTGAATACTATGATTGGCAAACTCTTCCATGGCGGACTTTTCCTTCACCAATTTAAGCCTTTCCTTGATCCCAAAATAAATTCAATAAGGGATGCAGGATATCCGGATCTGGCAAAGGCTATAATTGATGACCTTGATTGCTTGGAGCACGAGCTTCAGATGTTACGTGAGCTCCGGGATGCAGGTGCTTCTTCATTCATTGCTACCAATTTGGATACTCGCTTACAGACATAGCGCGATACTCGAGCTTTTGCTGAGTTCGAGATTCAGGTGTAGCGGGATCGAGTAGACTGAGTTGAGGCTAACCTTGCTGTTAGATCATCTTCACTTGACGATCTTAACTTTTCTATTGCCTCTTGCGAGACCAAGATAGAACAGTTCCGAAGAGGACTTCGTGAAGAAGAGGAGACCTTGAGTATCCTTCAAATGACGAAGGTACAGGATCAGCAAGCCCACACTGCCTTATCTGAGGAGTTAAAATCTTTGAAGCAGAAGCTGGTCGAGACGGAGGAGGTTGCTGTGAAGACTTTAGCCACCACTGAAGAATCCATCAGAGCTGAATTGCAGGATGAGCTTAGGCAAGCTTATGATGAGAAGCTGTCTAAGTTTAGTCAGCAGATTTTTAGCCATGGGCTTGATGTATGATTTCATTTACTGAATATTTTGACTTTTGATCCTCTTAGTGGAAATGGTTTTATCTTTATCTTTATTGTGATTTCTCATTCTGTTTGGAATGATTGACCATAATACTCATAGGATTTTTGGCAAACTCTCAGCCCTCAACGGGTTTGATAAGCCTTTACCGACTACCGTTTGAATCGGGCTAGCATGCAGATTGTCTAAATCCGTTCCGCATGTAACGTTGTGCTAAGAGAGTGAATTCTCTGAGACTTTGTGCTATGATGTTGAATACATAGGCTTCACCATTTGTTACGGGAATAGGCTATCCGGCAACACGTGTTAGGTGTTGACTTTAGGATTTTTGGCTAACCCCCAGTCTTCAACGGATTTTATTAGCCTTTACCGACTACCGTTTGAGTCGGGCTAGCATGCGGATTGTCTAAATCCGTTCCGCATGTAATGTTGTGCTAAGAGAGTGAATTCTCTGAGACTTTGTGCTATGATGTCGAATACATAGGCTTCGCCATTGTTACGGGAATAGGCTACCCGGCAACGTGTATTAGACGCTGACTTATCCCTGCTTAGGCTTCGGGATAAAATTCCCCAGAATCAGGTTCTGGTGTCTTCTTGGCCGGTAAAAGACTAACCCGGCGACGCGTGTTAGGCGTCGACATATCCTTTCTTAGGATTCAGGATGAAATTCCCCATGCGTGTAAGGCGTGGATTTTGGTGTTATTAATAACAACCTGCCACAATGTTGAATATGTAGGCGGGTGTTCTTTTTAACGGTTAAGAACTAACAGACAGTGCGGGTTAAGCGCAGACTTATCCCTGCTTAGGTTTCAGGATAGAATACCCCAGAATCGAACCCTGGTGTCTTTTTGTACGGAAAAAGACTAAACCGGCAGCGTGTTAGGCGCAGACTTATCCCTGCTTAGGATTCGGGATAAACTTCCTAGGATGAATCCTAGATTGATAAATTCTTGGAAAAGATTGGTGTGGGAAAGGAAGAATTTTATATTCTATGGTTATAACCATGAGAAGGCTTAACTAAAGAGAAAAAGAAGGGAGTTCTTTCGTTTATCGAAAGGGGACTCTGAACTGAAAGTGGACCTCTTGTTCATGGAAAGAGTCAAGAGGGGAATTTGCTGGTGGTTTGGGCCAGAAAGACACTTTTGGTGGTCTCACTGTCAATTAAAATTGATCAGTGAGGGATTTTGATGGTGAAAATGATTTTGGGTTATCCTCTAGAATATTAAGTGTAATATTCTACAAGGAACTTCTCGGTAAATGGGTTATCCTGAATGTACTAGGGATAGTACTTTTTCAGGAACTTCCTATTTATTAGCATTAATAGTACTTTTTCAGGAACTTCCCATTTATTGGCATTAATTGCCTGGCGCCCTCTTGAGTAATTAGGCGATATGCGCCGTTTGAGTAGACTGTGTCTATCACAAACGGTCCTTCCCATTTGGGTTCAAATTTACATTTCTTCTTGGAGTTGAGGATTATCGGTCGGCGAGCAGCGAGGACCAGATCTCCTTCCTCGAAGCTTCTCTGTCGGACTCTTTTGTTAAAAGCCCTAGATATTCTGGCTTGATAAAACTTAATGTGTTGTTGAGTTTCCAAGCGCTTTTCATCTAACATTTCGAGTTCTTCGAGACGTTTCTGATGTTGTTCTTCTGTCGTCATCTCAATTGCGAGAGCGATCCGAAGGGATGAGATTTGGATTTCCAATAGTAGCACAGCTTCACATCCGTATACCAACGAATATGGGGTAGCTCCTGTAGGTGTGCGTATGGTGGTATGATAAGCCCAGAGTGCTTCACCGAGTTTATCATCCCAATCTTATTTATTGGTCTTCACGAGCTTTGACAGAATCTTAATGATCGTCTTGTTAAAAGCCTCAGCTAATCCATTCAAGGCGGGATAATAAGCTGTTGATGAAATATCTTGAATTTTAAACTTGTCACAAAACCTGACGAAAGCGTTGCTTATGAACCGTGGACCGTTGTCATGAATGATCCGTCTTGGCACACCGTGTCGGTATATGACATGATGTTTAATGAAATTGATGACGTTGTTCGTCTTCACTTCTCTAAGCGGAATCGCTTCAGCCCACTTTGAAAAGTAATCCGTGATTGCGAGAATGAATCGATCACCTTTGACTGAAAGGGGAAAAATAGGACCGACAATGTCCATACCCCATGTCTCGAACGGCCAAGATGTGGTTGACGTGTGTAAACGCTCCGGTGGTTGGTGCATATAATTTGCATGTATTTGATAAGCATGACACTCTCGGGCGTATTCGATTGCGTCACGAACCATTGTTGGCCAAAAATATCCCATTCTCCTGATGCGATCATACAGTTTGGGACCGGGCTGATGCGCACCACATTCTCCTTCGTGTGCTTCCTTAAGAACTTCTTCTGCTTCTTTGTTCGAAAGATATCGGAGTAACAAACCATCGTACCCTCGATGGTATAATGTATGGGTCTCGGTATTATAGAAGAATCTTGGTGCTCTTCGGCGGATTGATTCCCTTTCTTTTACATCCTCTGGCAAAATACCATATTGGACGTAGTCAATGATAGAAAAACGCCAATCTCGGGACTCAGACCCAATTTGAGTTGAATTCACCTCCTTGGCGCTTATGTTTCTATCATCTTCCTCTTCAATATCCATATCGTATATGGGTATGCAGAGTTGATGCGTCATTACTGTGACTAATAGTTCAGTTTCAGGAGGCTGCGCAAGTGATACCGCTAGTGCTGCCAGTGCATCCGCATAAGCGTTCTGGAGACGAGGGATGTATTCAATAAAGAATTCTTCAAAAGAATCTACCATTTTGATGGCCTCCTGGTGGTACGGGATCAGGTCTTGGTTCCTGACTTCATACTCTCCACGGACTTGGTTGACTATCAATTGAGAATCCCCAAAAGCTTCGAGATATTCGACCCCCAGCTCCTTGGCGAAACTGAGTCCAATGAGAAGCGCGTTGTACTCAGCTACGTTATTGGAACACGGACTAGTCAGTGAATAACCCCGAGGCATTATTGGAGCACGGACTAGTCAATGAATAAGACCGAGGCATCACATGTTTCCCCGGGGAGATTAAGACAACTCCAACCCCAGAGGAAACTGTATGACCTCCCGGGGTTATTACCTTATTAACTGCTCTTGAGGCACCATCGAAGTATAATTGCCATACTTGTTGGTGCGATGTAGTGTTAACCTCGTGGGTTTCATCCGGCAAGTCATCATATACTTCTGCCGTATCCGTCGTCGGGTTTGCCGCCAAAAGATCACAAATCGCTTGTCCTTTGATCGACTTCTGCTGTTTGAAGTGCAAATCATATTGGGATAAGAGAAGGGCCCACTTAGCTAACCGCCAATTCATAGAGACCGGTTGCGTCATAAATACCCGTACTGGATTAACGTTAGAAATGACGTAAATCGTCTGTCCAACCAAGTAATGCCGCATCTTTTGCATTGCGAATACCAATGCGAGGCATTCTTTCTCAATCATCGGATATCGAGACTCGGCGCCTACCAAGGTCCAACTTAGGTAATAGATTGCCTGTTCGTGACCGTTATCATCGTCTTGTGCTAGTAAAGCACTTATTGAGTGGTTCATCGCCTTGAGGTAAATCAAGAACGGTTTACCTGATTTCGGTGCAACGAGAACAGGAGGATTCGTCAGATATGTTTTGATATCTTCGAATGCTTTTTGGCAATCAACCGCCGGATGTAAGCTAAACGCAGTTGCAATCCTCTGAGCTCTCTTAGATTTCTAGGGGGTTGCAGTTCATGTATCGCCTTCACCTTATCAGGATCGATATGTATACCTTTAGTGGTGACGACGAATCCAAGGAATTTTCCGCTGGACATTCCAAGGAAAGATTTAGTGGGGTTCACCTTCAATTGATGACTCCGCATGAGATCGAACATCGTCTTCAAGTCCTTGATGTGATCTTCTTTATTGCGACTTTTTACAACCAAATCATTAATGTAGCACTCGACTGTTTTCCTGAGATGTTCTTGGAAAATCTTAGTCATTGCTCGCTGGTACGTGGCGCCTGCATTCTTTAGACCGAAAGGCATCACCGTGTAGCAAAAGACACCGAGGGGCGTTCTGAACGCTGTATGCTTCTCGTCATCTGGGTGCATCTTGATTTGGTTATATCCTGAAAAACCATCCATAAAATACATTCTCTCAAATCCGTACGTATTGTCGATAATGACATCCGTGATTGGGAGAGGAAAGTCGTCTTTTGGACATGCCGTATTCAGGTCACTGAAGTCGATGCAAATCCTGATTTTACCGTTCTTCTTCATGACTGGAACAATGTTGGCTAGCCAGTCTGGATGTTGCTCCTTTCGGATAAATCCTGATTTGATCAATTTCTTAACCTCTGCCTCAATGGCTTCCATAATCTGCGGACGAAACCGTCTTTGCTGTTGTTTGATAGGCTTGGCATCTGACTTGATATCGAGGCGGTGCATTACCACATTGGGGTCGAGCCCTGGCATGTCTTCATAGTTCCATGCGAAGACGTTAATATATTCCCTAATGAGAGCAATTAATTCCTCCTTCTCATTTGAGGGAAGACTATCGCTGATGAATATAGGCTTTGGGTTGGCCTCGTCGTCCATGTTAATTTGGACTATTTTATCTTCAGTGGGGGGTTCTCTCTGTTCAAACCTATCACCATACTACATGTTCAGGTGATGAACCCATGGGTCTTCCCATGTTGGCATTAATCCTCTCCTCTTCTGAATCTGTAAGGGTTTTGAGGTGGTCATCATTCTCAGTAACGGAGGGGCTAATCATGTTAGAGGACTTAGCCTTGCCTCCTTTCTTCTTGGACCAGGTATTCGTCCATTGTTGGTCCTCCACTAGATCAGGGTGGACCCACATGATTTCTCCTTTGGAAATTGTGAGGGGTACCAACCCCCTGTCCTTCTGATTGTGTACGGTTTCCCTTTTGGTACATATGCCGCTTTGGCTGGAATACGGGGACCTCGATCGAAGTATAAACCTTCTCCGAGTGTGAAATCATATCCCTGTTTTTCCATGAGCTTGCGCGCTTCCGGACTATACTTAGATAAATGCTAACCAGGTTTGTCATCATTCTCATCTTCCCTTAAAAAATGATCTGGTAATGGCAAACCCTCTCCTTTACCGTAAACCACTTCTCTTTCGCCTCCTATTTTGGCAGGGATGACCAGGGTTGTTCCGAAAGAATGCTGGAGGCGTTTCTTTGCTATATAGGACGATCGAAGTGGCACATATAAATCGGGATTATCATACAATCCCTTTATTACATCATCAAGAGACAGTGAGTACTCTAAATCGTCATTTATTTCATTATTGGCAAGTTGCCAGTTACAACTTCCATCTGACGATTGTTCATCGTCAATGTTGATTACAAAGGGTACAATGTCGTTTAAAACATAACCTCCATTGTAATCAAATCCGGCTTCGGTATCAGCTTCTTCTCCGCTGTCCGTGCCATGGGCCGATGATTCAGTATCAGATTCGTTACCATAAAGGAGAGAATCAGTGAAATAATTCTCATACCCTTTGAATGGTTGCTTATCCGCGACCACCGTCCTAACCTTATTATCAGTGTCGACATATTTCAAACACTGATGGAGAGTGGAGAGGATTATAACGTTACTATGGATCCAGGGTCGACCCAATAGTAAGTTATATGAAGTCTCGGCATCACTCACATAACATGTGACTTCCGTCTTCAAATCACCCATTTGACATTTTATCCGGATTTTACCCAAGGGTCTGGAATGCTGAGGATATGCATCAAGCGAAGCGGCATAATACTCACAGCAGAACCCGGATCCACTTGGATTCGGTTGACTTTGCTGGAGCCAATGTACCCAATGAAATATAGGGGTCGATCATGGTTCGAATTCTTCGTCTGCATATCCTCTTTGGTGAAGGTAATGCAGGGAAGGTTTTTAGCCGCTATATTGCAATGTTGAATTAACGGTTCTGGCTCTTCAGGTACCGGCTTGATCTGAGTAATGAACACTTCTGAATTGGCCAAGGCTTCTTGCAAGGCTTCCCTGGTTTCTTTAGACAACCATAGCAACTCATACAATGTTATCCATGCTGGAATGTTAGCTAATTGAGCCATAATATCGAAGCTGTGCAGAGTGTTCGAACTTTCCGGTTTATCTCTTCCAATCGGACGATTGAAACAAGACTGCTTCGGATTCTGAACCTCCTGGGGCTTCTTTTCTTTCTGTTTATTAACCGGCTATCGTCGAGCTTCTTCAACCGGTCTAGGAGTCGTAATCACACCCATCTTTGTGAGAGTTCTGGCTGGTCCCAGCTTAGTCACCCCCTGCTCAGCTAGCTGATCACCAGGTGATGGATAGTTGAAGTGATACTGATTTCCGCTTCTAGTGGCAAAGACTTCTTGCTCTTCTTCGGAGAGCGGGAAGGTAGGAGCTTCATTACCATCCTCTTCGAAGATCATGGAGGTAGCATTGCAGGACTTGCCTTTACCCTTTCTGGTCGAGGAAGTCGCCCACTGATCGTCTTCAATAAGATCAGGATGGACCCAGAGGATTTTGCCGTTTGGGGCTGTGTGTGGCACGAGTCCTTTTTGGCGTTGCCCATATGGGTCGTCATTCACTATCTTCATTCCTACTTTGGTGATGCGTTCTGGTTTAAACCATGCTGTGGGCACTGATCCAAAGCTAATTGATACTGCATTTGCTCCGACATTCTTGGGTGGTTTCGGGGTTATGACGCCAACATTAATTAATGCCTGGATCTTATCCTTGAGATGGTAGCATGGCTTTGTAGGGTGATGGACCGCTCTATGGTATGCACAATACTTCGGATCCGTCACTTTGCTAGCCCCTTCTTGATCCACGATTGACGGCAGCTGGATTTTGTTATTTTCCAACAGGTACTTAAAGATGGCGGGAACTTCGTCATTGAAGGAGTACACTTTAGGAAATCTTGGCTCCGCAGATTTCTGCTTCTGAGGCCGTTGTTGCCATTGTCCCCGAGACTGTTGTGGCGCTTGTTGCTGCGGCTGTTGCTGAGGTTGCAATTGAAAAGTTTGATTAGCATCAACTGCATTAGCATGTGCCTTACCTTTCTCTCGTGGGACGAAATTCTGTTTTGGAGCATTCATCGCCTGTTGGCCTCTTTCCGTCTTCTTCCTTCTGAGGAATCGCTCAGCTTGCTCTCCTCGGACCTTCAAATCCTTCCATATTTTGGACGGTGCTGTCCCCATTACTTCCAACACGTCCAATGCGAGGTTGTTGTGGCAAGTTTGGAGAATGAGCTCCTCAGTGATCGGGTCCCGACAGTTCATCGCCTTATTCCGAAACCTTTTGACGAAGGTATCAACCAATTCCCCATCTTTTTGTTTCTCGTCAAGCAACGACCCGATGGATATCTCGGTGTCGTCGTCGAAGAAGTTAGTAAGGAATTTAGTCTCCATGTCGTCCCAGCTATTCACACTTCCTGGCTTGAGGCGGCGATACCAATCGAAGGCGGCTCCACGAAGAGTGCCAACGAAGGACCGTACCATCAGAGGCTCATTACCAGAGATAACCCCTAGGTGTGGTTTGAAGTAAATCAAATGCTGAGTGGGTGAACCCTTCTCATCAAACGGTGTGAAGTTAATTAAGTTGAACTTCGCCGGATACGGGATTGATTCCCATTCTCTTGGGTATGGACAATGAATGCTAGTCTTCTTCATCTCTTGAGCGGAAATCAACGTATTGATTTTGCTCTCAAGGTTTTTAATCTTCAAACTTTCACCTGTGTTTTCGTTAGCATTCTCGTTACCGCCCCCTGTATTGACGGGAGGATTATTGGCATTATGAGCTTCATTCGCACCCGTGTCCTCATCTTCCTGATTAACCTGGTTACGATGATTTGGTTCGCTTTGCTGGTTTGTCAGTGCTTGGATTTGTTGGTCATGCATTTCTCTCATATTCTGCATGGCCATCTGCATTTCGAACCTGAAGCTCTCCTGTTGTTTAGCCATGGCTTCTTCGAGCATCTTGGCCACTTGTTCCGCACTTATCATAAGTGACTCGCGGGGTTGTCCCTCGCTAGATACCGTATTATCTGATGCGACTGCAGAGCTGGCATCCGATTCTTCATCTTCTAAAGGTAATCTTGTCCAAATCCTACCATAAGTTGCTCATATGATGGCTCCAGACTGCAGACGTGTTATACACCGGGGTACTTCCGGAATTGACTCGGGATTATCTTGTGTCGATGTCCCTTTGCTGGTCATATTAGTGGTGACCCTCGAAAATTCTCCATCTTCAACTACCGTTCTTCTTTGTCGGAAACGCCTATGCCTTGGTTTTGGCGTTTCGGTACTGAGCCTTTCGAAAACCGAAATTCTTTCGGGGACTGTCTTGATGCAGTTTCACTCAGGCAATACTGCCCGAATGAGTTTGGAACAGGGGCATTAAGTTTCTAATCCTTGAGGACTCCTTTTCCTGGTTTTACTCGTACTCCCAACACGATAGTACAACTCGTCTACTTGAAGGTCGGAGTAACCTATCGTGTGTTGGCACGACTTCTCAGGTATAACGTTATCATTATCAGACAACAATGTTTCCTTCTGAGGGCGAACTGCCTTCTTTGGGCTTTCAAGAGTCACGCGCCTCGAAACATGCCTTTGTGGGCGTGAGTTCTCAGCGGGCTCCTGGACTTCAATGCGCAAATTGGTGGCGTAGCTGCCATGAACTCCTTGTCATGTTGAAGATGGTGGCGACTCCTAGCATGTTGAGTCGTTCGGTGCTTCTTTATTAGGCCCAAATGTTCTTGAACTGGAGCTTTGCATCCCTCATCGGGAAGTGGACCAAGGCGCTCCAAAACTGACCTCCTTATTTGGGATGATTCTGCGGGATCTCCCAGAGTAGCTACTGGAATTACCGGTGATTCAGGTTGGTTCGCCGGAGGTTGAACTTGCGTTGAAGGCTGCAATGATTATTCCTTAGCCTGAATCGCCGCTTCAGACTTCGGCCTCCATACTTGGCGGATTGGTGGCGGCTTCTTGGCCACTTCCTTCTGCAGTCTTCTGCGGGCTTCTTGGACTTGAGCTCGTGCCTGCGCTAAAAGTGCGCGGTGCTTGCAAATGCGTTCTTCAAGTGTCGAATGATTCCGTTTGACACGGATCCATCCGTTCATTGGCAGCTTGGAGGAGCTGCTATTCATCAGTTGTTGAGGCTGTTTGCCTCCCCTGTTCTTTAGATTCGCGTTATAGCGGATCCCATCAGTGGATTCCATTGCCTTCGCGAATTGTCGTGCCAAGCGTTGACGCCGCCTCTGGTGGGCTCTCTTTGAAAGAGTCACTACTCCCTCAATGACGGAGGAATTGGCAAGAACAGACTTGACCTGGTTGGAGGTCGGTGGAGCTTCACTCGATGCAACTTTGGCATTAATTGGGGTGAGATCTTCATTGGCATTCTGCACTTCTTCGTACCAACGAACTTTTCTCCTGGAGGAGAACTTCTTGGACTTGCGGGGGGAGGTGGATCCGGACGAGGATGACAGATACTCCTCGAACTTTTGTTGGTCGAATTCATACTCGACCTCCTCTTCGACCGGGATCGAGATCCGCGGCTGTGACGCAACGATCTCGGCAGCGAGATCGATGGCTCCCACTGTGGTCGCCAGATTGTTCGCGGGAAAAATTGCTGTCATTGATGTCATTGTTTTCTTGAGCAACAGTTTATCGGTTATAAAAGATTCGGTCTTTTTATAAGATCCGGTTACAACAAAATCAAAAAAAGAAAATCATAAAAGATTACAACTTTCCTTTTCTGGAACAAATCACAAGATCGTGTTTTGCGGTCTCTTGCTTGTGTGGGTTCTTTGCCTGCGCCGGGGTTAATCCGTGGACCACCACGCGATCTTGATCCGATTGGATCTACACGGTATGACGGGTGTTATTTTACGAAGGAAATAACAGCCAAGGGGATTATTTCACCAAGGAAATAATAGCCCTAAGTAATCAAAATCGACTTCACCAAGGAAATAATAGCCCTAAGTAATCAAAATCGACCAAGCGAAATCGATACTCTTCTCGGGATCCAAAACCAAGTTTTGATCCGGAGGATGACCGTGTGGATCTCAGATCTGATCTCTCTCGAACTCCTACCTTATTTGACGTGGATGATCGCCAAGAACCAGATCTGAAAAGTCCGAGTCTTCAAAGCTCTAAAACTCCGAAGTTTAGCTCTCAATCCAGCAGAGTTTTCACCTCCAAAGTTCAACCAAAAATCCAACCTCTTAAAAATAAGCCCTCCTTCTCTATTTATAGGCATTTCAATCCAGATCTGGGCTCAGATCTGGGCCCAGATCTGGGTGGCTCGGCCAGGTGGCTCGGCCAAGGTGGCTCGGCCACTTAGGTGGCTCGGCTACCGAGCCACCTTGGTGGCTCACCGAGCCACCTAGAGATGGCTTGGCTTCGCTGCTACCGAGCCACCTTGGTGGCTCACCGAGCCACACTTTGGTGCTCGGCTCTGACCAGAGCCAGCCCAAGTGGTGGCTCAGTTTTGGGCCGAGGCCACCAAGTGGTGGCTCGCAGCCCACCGTAGCACCCTAGAGATTGCCCCTTCGGACCATTTGCCGTTTTCCGGTCTTGCACTTCATTCGAACTCCATTTGTTGACCTGGACTTTGATTTGGCAGTCCGGATCCTGGTTTGGCAGTAAATCCGCTTTGGTGTTGTGATCTAACGATCATGCTTGGATATATCGGCCGATGGTTCGTTGGTTTGTCGAATCACCGTGCCGAGCTGTGTTAAGGGACCTATAAGCAGTTTTATATGCCTACATCGGTGAAAGACTAAACCGGCAACGCGTATTAGGCGTTGACTTACCCCTACTTAGGATTTGGGATAAAATTCCCCACGCGTATAAGGTACGGATTACGGAGTTGAAGGATGATGTCGAAAAATTGGAGAGGAAGAATTTTATATTCTATTTTCTAAAACTAAAGAGGAAGTATTTTATATTCTATCTCCAGTTGCCAAGGAAACTCGAAGTGGGATCTCCACCCTAAGAATCCGGAAAAGTAAAACTAGGAGTGGGATCTCCACTCCGAGAATCAGAAAGATTCAAGCAAACCTAACTTTTATAGGATTGGTTGCTTAATCCAAGAAAAGAATTCCTCATTTATTGAGGTAAAATTCCAATTTCGGCCCTAAATTTTATAGATTTGGCCGAATAGGAAAAGGTAGAAGTCTTTCGTTTATCGAAAGGGGCATTCCGGTCTTAGTCCTAACTATCTGCAGGTTTGACCAAGTGAGGTTGGAGGCAATCCTAACTTTCATAGATTTGATTGCTCAAATTGAAAGTGGACCTCTCTTTCATGGAAGGAATTAAGAGGGGATTTTGGTTGTGGTCCTAACTGTTTAAAGGTTTGACCAAGATGGGAATTTGAGACGACCTTAACTGTTTAAAGGCTTGATCGTTCAATTTGTGGACCTCTCGTTTATGGAAAGAATCGAGAGGGGATTTTGATTGTGGTCTTAATTGAAGGTTTGACCAAGATGGGAATTTGAGACGACCCTAATTGTTTAAAGGTTTGATCGCTCAATTTGTGGACCTCTCTTTCATGGAAGGAATCGAAAGGGGATTTCAGTTGTGGTCCTAACTGTTTAAAGGTTTGACCAAGATGGGAATTTGAGATGACCTAACTGTTTAAAGGTTTGATCGAGTAGACAGTGGGAGTGGGAGTATAAATCACAGTAGGAGTGTTGACTTGTACAAGTCACTTAGAGGGGGTTCTTGGTGTTAAGTGACAAATACTTCACACGGAGGGGTTTGATAATCGTTAATGATTAGGATATTAAAATTCCAAGTATTACGTCTGGAATTTAACAATGGGAATGTTAAGTGCACAGATGCATTGAAAGTTTGATTGGATTCCATCAAAAGGAATTTTGATGGTCCCATCATTAATTAGTCTGATCGGTGGGGATTTTGTGGTGGAAGAAGTGATCAAATCTCGTCTCAGCAAAAGAGTGTTCAGAAATCACCATGGGGGTTTAATGTTTATCATTTTGTTTGTAATGATCGGGTTATCCTTAAGAAAATTACATATAGCATTCTTCCGGGAACTTCCCGTTACATGAACCATCCACCCCTAGCTTTTCTTGCGAAACTGTGTTTATCATTATATTCAGCTGCATGATCAAGTTATCCTTAAGAGTACCATGCATGACACCCTCCAGAAACTTCCCATGAAAGAAAGGAAATAGTTTAGACTCATATACCTGTTGGAGTATCGAGGAGCAGTTTATACTCGTATACCCTTCAGAGTGGGTGCACCGTCATTCGGCTTATTCTAGCTTTATGGTACCAGAGTCGATTAGAGCTTGAATCTTGTTCTTTAGACCAAAACAAATCTCAGTAGGATGGAGAAACCTCCTGTGGTACGCACAGTAGTTTGGGTCCGTATTCCTCTTAGCTCTCTCTTGACCTTTAATAGGTGGTAGCTCAATCTCACCATTATTCAGGAGGTACTCAAAAATATTCGAAACTTCCTCATCCTTGAAAGAGTACTCTTTTTGGAGTCTCGGATCTAGGGTCCTTTGCTGCTTTTGAGGTTGTTATTGTGACGTCTGATTATTATCACTAGCAACCACAGGCATTGACTGCTGGCTTCTTTCGATCTTCTTCCTTCTGAGGAAGTGTTCGGCTTGTTTGCCGTGCATCTTCAAATCTTTCTAAGTCTTGGACGGGTTTAATCCCATAACTCCCAACACGTCCAAAGAAAGGTTGTTGTGGCAAGTTTATAGGATGAATTCCTCCGTGATCGGATCTCGCCAATTTATCGCCTTGTTCCGGAAGTGTTTAACAAAGTCGGCAACTATTTCTCTGTCTTTTTGCTTCTCATCGAAGAGTGTCCTGATGGATACCTCGGCGTCGTCATCAAAGAAGTTGCCGAGGAATGAGCTCTCTATATCGTCCCAGCTGTTGATGCTCCCCGGCTTAAGATGACGATACCAATTGAAGGCAGGCCCGCGAAGGGTGCCAACGAACGACCAAACCATCAGTGCTTCATTACCGGATACCATGCCCAAGTGGGACTTGAAGTAGATCAAATGTTGAGTGGGCGAGCCCTTCCCGTCGAGCGGTGTGAAGTTGATCAGGTTGAATCTGGCCGGATACGTGATTGACTCCCACTCTCTCGGGTAAGGACACGGAATACCGATCTTCTTTACCTCTTGAGCAGACATCAGAGTGTTGATTTTGTTCTCGAGATCCTTCATCTTTTCGTCCTTATCTGGATCATGCTTCGGACGATTTCTGAGAGAAACAACGGGACCACCCCCAGCATTGTTATCTTCGGTTGGATCACCCCCAGTGTTATTATTGTCGTGAGGGATATCAATGTTGATAGTCTCATCCGGTTCTGGATCACTATCTATTGTATTGACTTGTTCTACTGTAATGTTGTGATGACTGGATTCGCCAATCTGTCTTGATAAAGCTTGAAGTTGCAGGTCATGTAACTCCCTCATCCGTTGTATATTCAGTTCTATTTCAACCTTAAACTCTTCTTTCTGCTTACCGAGAGCATTTTCAATCATCTGAGTTATTTGGTCAGGAGTGATGGTGAGCGCTTCACGGGATTGCCCTGGGCTGGATACAGTAGCATTTGAAGTAATTACGGAGCAAGCTTCTGACGCTTCGTCATCTGAGCATAATCCTCTATTCATCCTTTGATAATCCCTACGTCTAGTGGTTCCCGATCTTAAACGGGTCAGACGATGCGATATGAGGGGATCAGAATTAGAAGGTCGAATAGACTTTCCCTTATCAGCCATGTTGATGCGATTTAGGTTTTGATGCTTCAGAGGAAAACCTTTGGAACACCGAGACCCTCTGTAGAGCGGTCTTGGGGATAGCTACACACTGATAATACTACACTGATAAGTTTGGTACACGGATAGTGAGAGTCCGTTTCCTGGGTACTTTTCTTTCGAGATTTATTCGTACCCCCAGGCCGATAGTACAACTCATCGACATTATACCCGGAGCAATCTATCGGCTGTTTACATGAATTCTCAGGTATAACACGTTCATCTGTTTGACACGTTTTCTTCTGAGTAAACAATGCCTTGTTGGCGTCTGCAGGAGTCACTCATTTGGAATCATACTTTTCTAAGGGTGAAACCTTAACGGGCTCCTGGCCTTCTATACGCACCTCCAAGCGGGCGGTTACAAGAATCAACTTGTTAGGAGTTCGCGTACGACCCCCAGTTTGGATGTTTTCTCGAAGTTCCCTCAACAGTCCTAAGCGTTCCTTAACAGGCGCTTTGCCTTGATCTTCGGGTAGAGAATCGAGGCGATCCTTCAATGGAATTCTAGATTTGGAGAGATCCACGCTGTAGTAGGGCTTCACCGAAGGTGCGGAAGCAATAGGAGCGGGATCTGAAATTGAAAAAAGCTGGAGATCAGCCTCGGGTGCTTTTGCCTTAGGCGCTAATTTGGCCTTTGACATCCAAACTTTCTTAGATCTTGGTGGCTTTTTGACCATCTTTTCCTTCTGCAACTCCTGTGCCTTCCGTACAAGGATCCTTGTCTGTACTAGCAGTGCGTGACGCTTATGGATACGCTTCTCAAGGGTTGAACGGGTCTTTTTGACAGGAACCCATTCATTGGTTACTGGTTTGGAGGAGGTAGCGTTTGCTTACTACTGTAACACTTGGCGCCTTCTGATTTTCAGATCCGCATCATAGCAGGTCCCGTCAACAGGCTCTAAAGCCTTGGCAAATTAACGCGCGAGATGTTGACGGCGCCTTTGACGAGCCCTCTTAGTCAGCACTGGTGTACTTTCAATCGGCAACTCTTTGACTTTCGAGGAGTTGTCACGAACGTTGGATCTGGTTTCTTTGGAGGCCGGAGAGGGGTCTTCCACTTCATTTGGGTTCAGATCATCAGCCCTGGTCTTCGGATCTGAAGGCACGTTCTTCACGGCAGTGGTTTTTCTGCATTTGCAAGAAGAAGATCTGGAGGAGGAGGAAATATATTCCTCGAATTTCTGCTGGTCGAATTCGTATTCGACCTCTTCGAACACCAGGATCTTGATCGTCGGCTGCGTCATGACAGCCTCGGAAGCGAGGCTGTTAGCTCCCACTATGGTCACCAGCTTGTTTGCGGTGAAAGTTAATATCTTTATTGCTGAATCCATTACACGTTTATCAATTATAGATTCAAAGTAAAATTAGTCTTTTTATAAGACTTTCTTACACAACGAAAATAAGAAAAATATAACTCTCTTCAAACAAACGCAACGGGTGTTTATCGCCTGCTGCTTACGTGGGATCTTGGCCTGTGACGGGGATATTGATATCCGTGAACCACCAAATGATCAGATCAGACCTGGAGCTTCGTTGATTCGCGAAGGAATCAAGAAACCGAGGCAGTTATCTCGGCAACGGCGAGATAACCACTCTTCTTGAGATCACCGTAACGGGGCAATCTCAAGGAAGGAACCGGGAAGTGTAGATCTAACGAGCTCCTCTTCTTTATGCTGATGAACTTGATCCGACCTCTCCTCCTCCTCTCTGAAATTCGTGGCTCTTCAGTCCTCAATTCGGCAGGGCTTCGCTGACGCTCGAGAATTCCATATCTGAATAAATGAAGGTCCCGAGGCTGTATTTATAGGCTTAAGGATCCCTGTTTTTGGATAAGAACGACCGATTCCCTCTTATCCTTAGTTGTAACCACTTAACCACGTTCTTGGATAGATTCAGATCAGTTGGTACAAATCCAAGTGGTTAACGTCGAAAAAAGGTTCAAAACAACCAAAAATAGCATTCTGGGAGTTGCGGACACCCGTGGGTGTCTCGCCCAGGCCGAGACATCTCTGGGTGTCTTGGCTTGGCCGAGACACCAGTGAGTGTCTCGGTTTGGCCGAGACACCAGTGAGTATCTCGGGTATTTTAGTCCTAACTTCATCATATGACCTCCAAATAACCTGATTCCAGATGCATTGGAAAGATGACAAAGAAATCTACAACCTTTATATTTTGAGTTTCTTCAGATTCGAATCAGATCATGGAAAAAATTATTATTCTTCTCTGAGACACCAACACTGTCTCGGAATTCTGAGGCAGTTTGTACTATCTTTGGTATTTTGGCTTTATCTTTCTCATATGATCTCCAAATGACCTAATCCAAGATGAATTGGAAAGCTAACAAGGAGATCTACAATTTCATGTTTTGAGTTTCTTCATATTCGAATTGAATCATAGCCAAATTGCTCTATAAGGTCCGAGACACCAATGGGTGTCTCGGCTTGGCCGAGACACCCAGACACC